>NW_006408539.1:28046212-28080564 GCF_000296735.1 Chrysochloris asiatica
CAAGCTATGGACAACATTGTGAAGTATGAGTATTCCAGAACACTTAATTGTGCTCATGAGGAATCTGTACACGGACCAAGAGGCAGTTGTTTGAACAGAACATGGGAATACTGAATGGTTTAAAATTAAGAAAGGTGTGCGGCAAGGTTGTATTCTTTCACCATACTTATTCAACCTGTATGCTGAGCCAATAATCTGAGACACTGGGTTATATGAAGAAAAACATGGCATCAGGATTGGAGGAAGACTCATTAACAACCTGCAGTTTGCAGATAATACAATCTTGCTTACTGATAGTGAAGAGGATTTAAAATATTTACTGATGAAGGACATAGTAAAGACATTAAATCCCTGAATAAAGGATTTGGGGAGTGGCTTCAGGAGTTTATGTGTTTTTAATGAGCATCACTTATTGATTTGGGGATTATGGTGGCTCCATAGGATAGGCACTGGACTGTGAACCTCAAGGTCAGCAGTTTCAGCCCACTAACCTCTACATAAGAGGAAGATAAGGCTTTCTGTTCCTACAATGATTTACAGCCTTGGAACACAGTGTCTCTGTGAGTTGGAACTTACACGACAGTACTTAACAAGAACAGCGACTTGATGATTTATTGTGGGTATGTGGCGTTAGAGGCAGGGAACTCAGAAAAGTCTGCTACAGTCAACGGCAGGTCAGCTGGACAAGAGTGGAGGAAGTGCCCAGTCACACAGAAGGAGAGAGAGCAGGACACTGTGGTGATAAAGTCCAAGGGAGGCCAGAGAGGAGACAGAGTCCATAGGAAGTCAAGAATTCCAAGTAAGATGACTAACTACATGAAAGAGGCACCACCTACTCTAAGAAACATCATTGACAACAAGAACATTTAATCTGGGTCGAGAAGGAAGGAAGCAAAAGTGTGAGCAGACATTTCAGACATCTGAAGTGATTAAGTCCCCAGAATCAGAAGAGTGAATGACAGGAAGGCAGAGAGCAAAGGCTCTAGACAGGAACCAGAGCTGCCACGAGCTCCGTCTCTAGAACTGTAGAAGTCACCTGAGACAACAGTAAGTGTTGAGAAGGTTCAGAGAGGGCTGGGAGCCCCATGAGAACCAAAGAGGAAGGAGAGAAGTAAAAGTGCTAAATGAAACAATCAAGCAGCTGCTTAATGGCTGGCTTATGGAAGTCTTGGACGCATCCAGCCACTAGAGCTACCCCATTTGGTAGTCAACTTCAGATCTACCACAGATAAATTAAGACTGAAATTATTTCTGCTGTCTTTATACACAGTATGTTTGAGGATCCTTTGACTGCAGTTCCCTTTTATATCCCAAGGTATAAGTTAACTTAAGTCCATATGCCATAGGTTATAGATGGTATTCCAAATTTTTCATAATACCTATTAAAAGAAGAAACCCAAATCTGCCACAAAATGGCTTTTCATTTAGGTTTATAAATGAAATCTGGCATGAATTGTATCATAGATTTGGGAAGGGAATATTAGTTTTATTCTGAAGACCTGGGAATTAAAATTGTTATGAACTGTCCAGTAACAAAATCAAACAAGACAAACAAAAACTTAGAAGAGGCAAAACACACCAAAGTGCCTTTCCCTTAATTCCTCCACAAGACAGCGTTTCCCCATCATTCTTTTACTTTACTCATCAAATATTACCTCATCCTTCTTATTAGTTTAAAAAATCTAAATCAAAGCAATGACTCTTACTAAACCAATCAAGTTTAGTAAGAGTCAAGCAATCTTACTTAAGAAGCAATCAAGACAAGATTTCCATTTGCAAAGCAAGTTTGTATTGTGCAAAGCACATTAACCAAGGGTCCTAGGTTGAGCACCTGAACTGTTCAATCATTGTGTCACCGGGATCCTTACTGATACCAAGGTAAGGAAGATAATGTTCTTTAAGTCATCTGAATGTCTCTATTGTCGGATTTGTCTCCTTGGTGCTGTGATATGAAAAGGCAGAAGAGAAGTTTAGTAAATTGTTACTGTGACTGAGTAGCACATTGCCATGTCTACCCTGGAGGTTGGCTGATGAGCTAAGACAGATGCTGAGGCATATGGGCCTTAAGACAGCACCTGCCCTTGGGATATGACTTCATGGGTATCTAGTGTATCAATTGGAAAGTTAGATCACTTTCCGTTTACATTTATCCAAGTATGTAGAGAGAACAGAAGCATTTGGAAATCCATAAGGGGATGGAGTTGCCAAGCCCTGTGGTTCATGACCATACGTTGTGCCTGCTCACACTGTTCACTGTGTTCCTACTTAATAAAAGTGGAAACTGTTCAGCTTTCCAGTGTGATAAAAGCATATGATCAATGTGTTTTTCCTTTCAACTGAAGGGAAGATCTTTTACTTCTGCAGTACCAGATGGATCCAAATCTAATTTTGAGTAGAGCCCTGTGAGTGAACAGTTCTACAGTGAGAATTCAGCAACACATGCTCACTCCTCAAACATTTCCCGAAAAGAGGGACGTGATGGAAGGAAGCAGCTGAAAATTTTAATATATATGTCACTATCCTCTTTATTTTGGTGGAAGATATTGAGAATTTTAAACTTCTTTATTAAGTGAAACATATGCAAGTGGAAGAGAGAATGATGTGCAACTCACTGGCATTTTTCAATCTTCCAGAATGCTGCTGAATGGAGCTACAGAAATCATTTATTCATCGTCCCAGTACCTTGAAAATAAGCCAGCTAGAGATTTACTGGACATCTGCAGACACTCTGCGCTGATGTTCTTAGCTTACCTCTGCAACACAGAGCATATTTTGTTTTATTTTTATTTTTTTTGGATTTCTTGATAAAGATGTTTCTGATTTCTTAGCCTGGTTTTTTTTTTTGTACCTTAATCTTCTGATCTTACTTTTCCATTTATACTCATATTCTAATTTTAAATTTAGATAGGTTTTTAAATTATCTTTTAAAATGAATGTTAGTAAAGTCATCAAAAAAAAAAAAAAGACTTGTGGTGTCATTTGCAAATATAGCTCTTTTTGCAAAGATTTAATTAGACAAGATGCTTCTTGTAATTAAAAATATTTATTTATTTTCTTTATCAAAGAGGCAAGCATCAATTCACCTAAACATATAAATAAATAAAATCATAGAAATAAATTAAAATGTGGGACCTCAAGTTTATGATGTATCAGAAAATGGTTCTACTTAGCACTGTTCCAGATATGTTATGAGACAGTAGATGTCATAAAGGTCTCTGCAATAAAAGTACAAATGTTGTATCATTAGATCATACCATTAGAACCAGTACATAGAAAGCAAAGGTATCCATCTAGAGAGCAAAGGACAGTTGTGAGGCTGGAGATTTGAAGAGAGCAGAACAGCTTTCAATCATCATCTTGGAGAATGGAGAAGAAAGCTTATAAGGATTCAGGAAGGTGCTGGCTGCTTGAGGACCCCATTGAGTCCAGCGTCTTTTCTCTCTGTTGGTGTCAACCTGTGCTGTAAAAGGTTAAGCCAAAAAGTATTGCTATCAAATCATAAACACTTTTATTAAACAAAAATATCAAAATCTGAAGCAACTGTTTATCAGCATATCACCATTTTGTTCTATATGTTTCTGTAGGTGGTGCTCCATCTCTCTAACCCATCCCCAATGAATTCTGTACTTGTTGATTTAGATCATGCCAAAAGGGTGGTTATGGCATTCTCAAGGGACTCAAATTGTGTTCCTTTTAAATGTTCTTTGAGTTATGGGAAACACAAAGAAGGCTTAAGGGATAAGATCAAAGCTGTTGGATGAGTGGAATAAGGTTTTCCAATGAAATCCTCACAAGACAGCTCTTTCTACCCTTGAAAAATGAGCATTTGACTAATGTGATAACAAACAATTCCTCAGTATAACTTTTCTGGCTTCTTCTCACCAATGCAGTTTTGAATTTTAGTAAAACTACCTCATAATAAACCACCATGATTGTCCTGTGTCCTTCCAGAAAATCTATCAAGATTACCCATTTAAAGATCCCAAACAAGTTTCCATAATCTTGACAGCTCTGTCTTGCATTTAATAGCCCAGCAGATCCCCTTGGAAACCACTGTTTGGATTGGACCTGTTTTTTGAAGGAATTCTAAGAAGACTAAGACAAGTGTATTCCTGAGAGAACTTGTCTGCAGTCATCCACTGATCACAGGCATGTGTTTAAACATGTTTCATTTGGAATAAGCTCATGTATGTATGAACTAGAACCCTAGTAGCAATAGTTTTATACTTACTCTCATATACATGATTAAGTGCCATTGAGTCAACTCTGACTCACAGCAACCGTGTAGAGTGTTTCTGAGGAGCAGCTGGTGAGTTTGAACCACCATAATTATGGTTCAAAACAGCCTTGCAGTGCAGTGCATATCCTACAGGACCACACCAGAACCCACCCTCATATATGTTGTTGCTATTAAGTTCCGTTGAGTAGGTTCCAGCCCATAGCAATCCTGTATAGGATTTCAGACAAGTGGCTGGTGAACTTGAACCGCCTACCTAAGGTTCAAACCAACTTTGCAGTCCAGCACATTAAACCACAGTACCACACCAGGATTTCACCCTCATATTTAGGTTTTCTTAGTAACATCAAGCAAGCTGAGCATAGTCATAAAGAAGACACTTCACTGAATTTCTGCAGAGTTATTTTAGAAAAATAAGTGTAATGAAAGGAGAATGAGCAAGATGGTTAGAATATAGGCAAGAAACTGGTTAAAGTAAAGAAACCACTAGACCTGCAAGGGGGTAAATGTAACTGAAAGTAGAGGGCTTCGGGAAAGGAAGGACCCAAAGATCTTAAACAAACATGAAAGGATAAAATGGGACTGGAATCCTTGTTAAAATAATTAAGACAAGGGAAGGTTGTGAGAAATTGGCCAGACTAGAGTGGACTGAAGTCTTGCCACCTTCCCTTTTAAAGAGTTTTCCAGAAGAGTATCGTCTAAGACTGATTGTTTTCACTCTTTTTGTTGTCACTCTCTTAGCAGTACACAGTATACTCAATATTCTTCTTCAGCATTATGATTGAAATGCGTCAGTTTTTCTTTCTTCATTATCCGACTTTTACATGCATACTTTCATATGCACAGAAAAGTTAGACATGTTTTTGTCCCATAGCTGTTGTTGTTGTTAAAGGCTGTGATGTTGGTCCTGACTCACAGCAATCCTGTATAGGGTTTCTGAGGAGCAGCTGGTGGGTTTGAACCTCTGACCTTGTGGTTAGCAATCCAGTGTTTATCCTACAATGCAACACTAAATTTAGTGTAGGACTCCTGAAGTTAGTGTAATGAATAATTGTTTAATGAAATGTATATGTTCTTTAGTAAGAGCTAATTTAGTTTCCAAAGTCGTGTCATTTGTATAGCACTGAACCTTTTATTGATAGACAAAAAACACTTTATCATTAAAAGCTATGAATACTGTAGTGAACACACAGAGATCATACTTGTTTAATTTCTTTTATTTTCAAGCTGGAACAGATGGGTCTGGGCAGAGATGCTTGATCAATGCTTTAATTTCTTCTTTACCTTCAAAAAGGAGCATTGGGAAGTAGAAACGAAACAGGCTGCTAACCTCAAGGTAAGCAGTTTGAAATTACCAGCCGATCCACTGAAGAAAAATGAGGCTTTCTGCTCTCATAAAAATTTACAGCCTTGGAAACACTGTACAAGGTCACTATGAGTCGGAACCAACTCCACGGTACTGAACAGCAACAACAACAGCATGCATATAGGTGCCCTGATGTGACAGTGTGGGCTAATATGCTGGGCTTCAAAGTGGATATGAACCACAACATCAGTGATTCAAGATCACCAATCATTCCTTGGAAACCCTATACAGGGTGGCTATGGGTTGGAACCAACTCAACGACACTTAACAACAACATGCATATAGGACTCCTAGTGTGGTGCTGTGGGAGAATGACTGGATCACAAGGTTCATTTGAACCACAAGGTCAGTGGTTCAAATTCATCATCCGTTCCTCAGAAACCTTATACAGGGTCGCTATGAATCAGCACCTACTCAATGGCACTTAACAACAACAACATGCATATAAATCATGTTTTATATGTAGTGTTATCTAAGTACAATGGTATACACATAGTTTATATAGGACATCGATAGATAAATGAATGCAGCAGGAACATGTACAGTGACGATCATATTTTATCATAATTACATCTCTGCATGGCCTTATTAAATGTTTCTCGTAAAGAAGATTTAGTATGTGCTGCCAGAAAAGTCTGTGATCAGTGTCTGTACTTTCTCAGCTTCTCTTACCATGAGTGAGCTGTGATCTTCATCACCATCATTCATAACTAGTGCTGGGCACAGAAATCCAGTAAGAGTTTCAGAAGCAGGACAAGTTAGAGGTTACTGTTATTAAGTCTTTCACACATCCTTTCTTTAGTCCCATCTTAGTCTTTGATTTATTTCTCTATTGATGATGGTTCAATCATTAAGCACTCAACTGCTCACCCAAAGGTCAATGGTTCAAACTCATCAGCTACACTGTGGGAGAAAGATGTAGTGCTCAGTTTCCAAGAAGTTGACCATAGTTTTAGAAACCCCGTGGGACAGTTCTACTCTTTCCAATAGGATTGCTGAGTCAGGATCAATGAAAATGTGCTTTTTAATCTTGACTTTTTGTTATCGTGTAAGAGATGGTTCAGTCATTAGGGAAAAGATAAGTCTCTATATCTCCGATGTACAATGCCATGGTTTCTAAATTCTAGAAAGCATATTTTATTATATAGTACTCTGAATAGACATATTTCACATTTATTTTATGAGAGGTTCAAGCACTAATGTTCTTTGTAAGTTTATGTTTTATAAATTAGAATCTTTCCAACTAGCCCTAATTTTGTGAAGCAAGCTTTGACTTGGCAACTAAAGAGGTCACAGATTTTGAATGCCATTTGTACTTTGCAGTTGAATTATTATACATGCCTTTCACTAGGTGGAATCTTCCACACTCTTTTTCCTTTTGGCCCAGAGTGCTTTTCTTGTTTGGGGTAACAGCTGTGCAAGAATTCTCTAGCCAGCCTTTCATCTGTGTAGAAAGAACTTTCAGAAACGGTGTCATAACTACTGAAGAAAATGCACAATAGCATTGAGTATACATATTTACCAACACTGCAGAAATTTCTACAGAGATTTACAATTGTATTTGTGCATATTTGTAACCACCTCTTGCCCCAGCGTTATTCCAATCAAACCGGATTTATAGAGCAACCACTACACCTTTGGTACTCTATTAAGAATCTTGGAGTATTGGTGTTATTTGTGAGGCATGATCATTTATTTGAAGAGAGTTAAACCATTTGTACAAAGAAAATGAAGACATATGGAAAATAGCTTTTATACAGCAGGACATAGGTAACTTCTAAACTGTGTAATAACATTTTCAGTGCTAGAAACTTTAGCAGAAATACAAGAATAATGTGAATGGAGATGTCAGGAAAATACATCAAGATCAAGAAGTGATAGCATAGTCATCAAATCTGTGAAATTTGACCAGACACTCTGAACTGTAATCTAGGCTATCATATTTGTAAGATATATGACCTTGGGAAAGTTAAATTTTAGTTTTGTTTCTTTTAAATCTATAAAAATGGAAAAGCATATGTATGTTTTCATCATAGAATCTTGTTAAATTTAAAGGAGATAATAACAAGCATTAAAATTGCAAAGTGCTTTGTAATTGTCAGTCCCCTTAGCAATTTTTATATCTATTGACTTACTAAGCCTTCCAACAGCCTGAGGTGGTAGACGCTGCCATTCCTTCCCTTAACAAGGAGTAAACCAAATCACAGATGAGACAAGCAATAGATTGAAGGCCACATCTACAAGGAGGCGTCACAAAGTTCATGGAAAAAGTGAATGGCAGAATCATGGTATTTTCCCGTGAACTTTTGGAAGCCCCTTAATAGGAGAAGACGTGGGATCTGACTCCAGTGCTCCAGGACTTAAACACTGAACTATTTTCTCAGTAAGTATACCAAGAATCTCTATTGTAAAGGGAGAGAGTAAGATCTCTGGTAGAAGAGACATACAATGCTTATATACATATATCTAGAAACTGAGTCCTTGAGAACTTATATGAGTGCTTTAGATATAACTGTAAATATATCTTTACACAATCATTTCCAGTTGTTTTGTAAGAGGTAGTTTTCATAAGTATTATCATTTCTATGGCATAAAGACCTGCTGTAGATAGTCAACATAATGTAAAGCCTGTGAAAGCTGGAACCTGTGTAAGGCAGAAACCGCAGAGAATAAAAACTCAAACATTGTCCACTGAAAGAAGCAATATATGAGTAATAGGACTACACCTTCAGCTGAAGAAAACTTTGGAGAGCTGGAAAATGAAGGCCCTCCTGTCAAGTTCCGGCTCTCACAGGTTTCAGGCAGTGTTATGTTTACTCAATTGTCTTACAAACTCCTTCCCACTTAGATGGTATGAAAAGAAAAGAAAACAAACCAAAGTTGTTGTGTCAAGTTGACTCTGGGTGACTATGAGCCAGAATAGGAATTGACTGGAAGCAATAGCATTCCACCTACATGATGTTGATGGTGGTGGTAGTTGTGTGTCACAGTTCCTTTCATAGTGACCCTGTATAGGGTTTCCCTGTACAGTTTTATGAGAGCAGAACACCTCCTCTGTTTCACACAGATGAAACTACCAACCTATCAGTTAGCAGCCTTGGTAGTAATCACCTGCACTCCTTCCCTTAGATGGTTGTTGTTTTTGTTAAGTGCCATCTAGTTGGTTCCAATTAATAGTGACCCTGCATAGGGTTTCTGGTGGGTTTGAACTGCCAATAAAGGTGATATCCACCTCAACTTGTTTGACTGTGAAGTAATAAACCACATTGAGAATCCATTACAAAATCCAAGAAAATGTCATTGTTTTACTTGTTCAATTTGAGTTCATAATGTGTATGGCTGGTATTTTATTGAATTAAATCATTAGCAATGCCTGAACTTTAGAAATGATTACTCTTAATAAAGTAGAATTGTATTGGGAGTATAAAATGAAATGTAGTATCATGGTTGATAAAGTAAAAGAAGCATACCCATGAGATGACTTGAGTTTTCTTGTATAATTAGCAAATAGACCAGAGGTTTTAATATTCTCTGCATTGCTTATCCATATTGTTGTGGACAAAACAATGAACCACCCCATGTCATAAGTAAGATACAAAGAAAAGATAGTGATTATCTTTATTTCAAGAGGGGGAAAACAATGACCATGCCAATCATGTAAATCTAGTTACTTAAGTGAGATTCAGAAAGACTTCTCAGGCTTCTCCTTTACTCCAGGAAATGAGGCAAATGGAGAAAAGATTGAAGTTGTCAAAGACTTCATTTTGCTCAGATCAACCGCCAACACTCATGGAAACAGTAGTCAAGAAGTCAAATGACAGATTGCATTGGGCAAATCTGGTATACAAAACCTCTTTAAAAGGGTTGAAGAGCAAAGATGTCAGTTTGAGGACTAAGGTGTGCCTGACACAAGTCATGATATTTTCAATAATCTCATGAAAGTTGGACCATGAATAAGGAAGACCATAGACGACTTGATGCATTTGAGTTATGGTATTAGAGGAGAATATTAAAGTTACCATGGACTGCCAAAAGAACAAACAGATCTGTGTTGGAAGAAGTAGAGACAAGAGTGCTCCTTGGAAGTCAGGATGGCCAGATTTCTTGTCTCATACTTGGGACATATTGTCAGGAAGGACCAGTCCCTGGAGAAGGACATCACATTTGATAAAATAGAGGGTCAGAGAAAAAGAGGAACACCCACCAACAAGATGAATTGGCACAGTGGCAGCAGCAATGGACTCAAATATAGCAACTATTGTAAGATTGGCGCAGGATTGGGCAGTGTTTCATTCTGTTGTGCGTAGGGTCACTATGAGTTGGTACTGACCTGATGGCAACTAACAACAACAGTATATATAAATGGGAGTCCTGATGCAATGTTGCATGATAATGCACTAGACAACAAGGTCATTTCTACTGCAAGGTCAACTCCTTGCAACTCTATGCAGAGCCTCTGTAAGTCAGCCCAGATTCAATGGCACCTAACAACAACAACAAGAATATGTAAATAAGAAAAGCTGTATTTATATTCAATTTCTCACATGGCTTAAATGAAAAACATGTCATAACTACTGAGGATTTGCTTGTTTCTAACACGATATTTTTTTTTTTTTGAGATTTTTATTTTTTAAGTTTTATTGTGAATTGAGTGATAGTTTTAATAGGAGAACCTTGGTTTGCACTCATGCTATTGTATTTCATTTCATTGCAATGATTACAATCCCCTCCATGCATCATCATTCAACAGTATTTGCTTCTATTCTTCTTTTTTTTTTTAATGTACTTCAAAACATTCAGAAATACAAAATCCTTTAAACAATCAAAGGGCACATTCTGCAAGTCTGCCTCCTAGCTACCAGCCCACAGCCTGTCTCTTTTCATGAGTGTAGAGTCCTCAGCTGCTCTATCTCCCCATGTCATCATCTCTGCCTCCATCTCTGGTGTTACTGCTTCTCTGGATAGGGTCCCACATTCCGCTCATACTCTTCCCTCTTGATGGTCCTAGGGTCCTCTGTTCCAGGACTGTAAGATTAACTATCTCCCTCTTTGTTATAAAACTTCTGCTTTTACAATTGTGACAAGTGCAATTAGTCATGATAACAAATACTCACTTTTGAATCATAAAAATCTTATCCCCATCTCCTTTCACCAGACCCATCCAGACAAGATTAAAACTATTCAGTGGGTACTCTACTTTCCCACTCACACTCTGAAACTAAAGCCCCTATTGAAAACTTGTAAGCCAGTCACTCCATACCTTTATTGCACCGCCCCCCACCATTTTAGGTAGATCAGTGTCTAAGTTGCTCTTCCCTATCAACTCTGTGTAGAGGGGATAGTATTGAGCCTTGATGTAACCATTCCTTCCCTCTCAGTTGTCTAACACAAATCGTTAAAACTAAACTGCCCATAAATGAAGATACCATACCAAAAAGTCAGATCCTAATCTCAAGAACAGTAAATAGTATATTTTTATAGAAAGTAAAGAACCTGAAATCTTCACAATACTAATTGGATATCCATGAAGAATACTCAGAGCTATAAGACACAACATTATAATTCAGCTGCTATCTTAAGAGATTGAATATTTATAGTAAATATTATTGTTGTTATGTGCTGTGGATTCGGTTCTGACTCATAGTGACCCTGTACAGGGATTCTGAGGCTGTAAATCTTTATGGGAGCAGAAAGCCTCATCTTTCTTCCGTGGAACAGCTGATAGTTTTGAACTGCTGACTCTGAGGTTAGCAGCCCAATTCATAACCACTACACTACCAGAGCTCCTTAATAGTAAATATAAACCAGTTAAAATATTGTTAATAAAGAATATCCACTTCCTTTTTTTCAGCACTGTTGTTTTTGTTGTTAGGTGCCATCAAGTTAGTTCCGACTCATGGCTATGTTGTATAGGGTTTCTGAGGAGTGGCTGGTGAGCTTTAACCACCAACTTTGTGATTCAAACCAACTTTCTGATACAGCACATTAATCCACAACGCCACACCAGGACTACTACAGAATAAGGAAGTAAATTATCTTCTGGAGTTAATAATTTAAAACCCTGATCCATCTTACAGTTGGACATTTCTATATTCACTGGTTAAATAGTGGCATAGTCCTGAATCTTATCCCTGAATCACTCCTTATCTCTTTTTGAAAGACTTGGACATCACGAAGTCTATTGTATTTCTCTCCAAAGATATTGCAAAGCCCTAGAGAAGTCCTTCCCATCCACAGAAACCCTGAAAGCTCCTCACTGGCTCTGCATGCAATGTAAAGAAAACTACATGCCCACTTGCATGTAAAGGACACTACATGCCCACAGGCAAAAAGAAATAGATGATAATACACTCTTCTCTAGCTGGTTTTGCAGTGGCATCATTGAAATTAGTGTCACCAAGTAATGTAATTCATGCCGTCACCCCTCCCCACCCCACCCCCGTGAACCTTCTCCAATACCAGAACACACAGAATCCTTAGCGATGTTTATCATCAATTTTAACCACAGAAGAATATGTGGTAAATCAAGTTGTAAATTCCTTAAATGTAACATTTCATAGATCATATGAATACTAGCAAAAAATTGTTTTGTAAAAGCTTTCTGTATTGAACTGGAATATTATTGGTAAATGAGTGGAAGACTTCTATTGTTTTTTTCTCCTTCTTATCTTTTAGTTACTACTTGATTCTCAAAAAAGTTATATATGTTCACAAACAATATTTACCATGATATGGTAGCTAAACAAACAGAAAATTTGACCAAGTCAGCAACTTTGAAATATAACCCACTATATTACCAGGGCTCCTTATAACTGACTAAAGGAGAATTTTAAAACAGTAATAATTCATTCCTGCTGAAATACTGCTCAAATTTTATAAACCTTTTGGTGTCACCCCTCTGACAGTGTCACCCCTATAGAGACACCACTGTGATTTGTCAAAGACCATTCTTCTTTTTTATTTTTTTAACCTTGTTTCCCCTTTTCTGTGGTTTGTGAGATGGGCTCTGAGCAGTCTTAGGATGTTAGCAGGAATGAAGAATTCTATGGGACAGGACTATCAGTGGAATCCTCAAACAGCACAGTTGCACATAATGGCAGAAGCACACGTGTAAGGCAAGCTCAGCACAGGCCTTACATCACTGATTCAATGGCAACCCAGATGACAAAAAATGAAATCCACTTCTTGATGTGCTGATGGAACTAATAGCATGCCTTTCTGCCTCAAATCACATCTCATCTCCCCATCGCTGGAGGAAGCTGGGGTTCAAGGCTTACTAAGTAAAATCAACCTCAGTTGTTGGGCCTTTAATACACAAATTGAGTTTTATAGAGATATTTCTTTTTAAATTTTTATTATAACTAGTCTTTGTGCAGATGAAAGGAATTTTGGAGACAAAAAATAGTACAAGGTTGGTTTGTAAGAATTTCTTCTAGATTCATGTCTGCATAAAAGCAAAAATACTTCCTACCTTGCAAATAATTTGAAATAGATGTATTCAGTTTACTTCACATTATAAGTCTGAGCTATTATTATTATATATTGATAGATATCACTTGAGTCTACATGCTCATTATAGAGTCCTTGTGTGGTGCTGTGGGATAAGCACTGGACTGCAAGGTCAGTTTGAACTGCAAGCTACAGCTGGCGATTACCAGCTGCTCTTTGGAAACCTTATACAGGGTGGCTATGAGTCGGAACTGACTCAACAGCACTTAACAACAACAATGATGTGCTTATCAATAATCCCAACAGTGTGTTTTATATAATTGTTGTTGTTATTGATAGGTTCAATACTTCAAGTTATTTCCAACTCTTAGTGACTTAGGCACAGCAGAACAATACACTACCAGTTCGTGTGCTCTTCACAACTATTGTTATGCTTGAGCCCATTGCTGCTTTCACTGAGCCAAACCATCTCATTGGGGGTCTTCCTCTTTTTCACTGATCCCCCACTTTACCAAGCATGATGTCTTTCTCTAGTGACTGGTCTTCCTGATAATCTGTCCAAATTGTGAGATGAAGTCTTGACATCCTGACTTCTAAGGAGCATTATGATTGTTGTTTTTCCAAAACAGATTGAATTGTTCTTTGGCAGTCCATGGTACTTTCAACATTCTTCTACATCACCAGAACTCAAATGCATCAATTCTTCTAAAGTCTTACTTACTCATTGTCCAATTTCATGCATAGGAGGCTACTGAAAAGACCATGGTTTGGGTCTAGAACACTTTAGTCCTTAACCTGACATCTTTGCTCTTGAACACTTTAAAGAGGTATTTTGTAGTAGAGTTCTCCAATGAAAACTCTATATAGTACAAGGCATCAAGCTTCTTTGAAAGCATTTTGGAAAGTACTATTGTTGTCAAGTGCCATCAAGTCAATTTCGACCCATAATGCCCTTGTCCAGGGCTTCTGAGGAGCAGCTGTTGAGTTTGAACTGCTGACTCTGTGGTTCAAACAACCTGGAGGTATACTACATTATCCCATAGCACCACACCAGGACTTAGCTAGTCCATAATTCATAGGTTAAAAATAAGAAAAATTGTATTTTTCTGAGAGTCACCTTTTCAATAAAAATTTACTATGGCTTAATGTGCCCTATTATAAAAACAGTTTCTTGTGAGTCTACTGTGTATCATTCAAATAAGAAGATTTAATTATTCTGCTACAATTTTGCTTCCCACATAAAGTGTTTAATGTACATTGCATATAAATTCAAGTAAGATCTTTGGTATTTAAAAGTTTCTTTCATCCAATAGTGCAAATCCTAAGGAAAATCAATCAATATATAACCTGAGATTTATCTGTTTTTGCTTGTACCATCTAGGGGACTTTCTTACAGAAATAGTCCTAGTGTGGCACCATAGGATAAGCACTAGACCACAAGGTCGGTTTGAACCACAAGTTTGAACCAGTTCAAACTCACTAGTTGCTCTTTGGTCGCTATGAGTCAGAACCAACTCCACGGAATATAACAACAACAACATTGTACACAGTAGGGGTCCCTGGATGGTATAAAAGGAACATTAGTTTTGCAGTGTTCAAAGCACTCGGCTGCTAGCCAAAAGATTGTGGGCTGGAACCCGTTAGCCACTCCACCAGAAAAAAGTGTAAGAGTCGGCTTCCATAAAGATTATACCCTTGAAACTCTATGGGGCAGTTCTCTGTCAGGTAGAGTTGTTATGATGAGAGTGAGTTGCTAGGTCAGATGGGTGGTATGAATAATTAAGAGAAGAATTGATGCATTAGAGTTATGATGTGGGAGAAGAATATTGATAGCGTGATGGACTGCCACAAAAACAAACAAATCTGTGTTGGAAATACCACCAGAATGTCCCTCACCAGCAAGGATGGCAATATATTTGTCTATCTTATTTCAGGTATATTATCAGGAAGGACCACACCCTGGAGAAGGCTATTATGCTTGGTTAAGTGGAGGGTCAATGTAAAACAGGAAGTCAACCATTGAAGTGGATTGGCACAGTGGTCACAGCAATGGGCCCAAGTGTAGCAACAATTGTGAGGATGGTGTAGGACTGGGCAGTGTTTTGTTTTGTGGCGCATAGGGTCACTGTGAGTTGGAACCAACTTGAGAATACCCAGCAACAACAACTAACTTAAAGATTGAAAACCCACTCAGTCACCAGAGAAGAAAAGCCCGGTGATCTTTTGAAAGATTGTGGCCTTGAAAACCATGTGGAGCAGTTCCATCTGATACAAAGCAAACATATGGGGCTGCCATGCATCAGAAAACATAACCATATGATGACAAATGAACTAATTTGGTTTTTTTACACATTAAAAATTATTGACTGGACAGTGCTTAATTGTAGGTTATAATTTAATTTTCTGAAACCTGAAACTATAAAAGACATTGTTCAAGTTTAATATTTAATCAGCCATTTAAAATTACTGTTTGAGTATATTCATTGTGGTGCTACGGACTAATGCACTAGACTGCAATGTCAGCGGTTCAAGCTCACCAGATGCTTCCTAAAAACCCTATAAAGGGTCACTACTGGTTGGAACTGACTTTTAGGTATTTAATAACAATAATAACATATACATTTATTGAGATCTTCAGCTGTGGTTTGGATTAAGATAACACTTGTTCTGCACTGGAAACTAAGTTAATATGTGATAAACATGAAGAAAAAAAAGTATAACTCACAATGAAGCCAGTACAAACACATTCAACCAGAACCCCAAAAGACAGCATCTTGTATAAATACAAGTAAGTCAAAACATAAGTGGAAATGGCAAAAGGACCACACACTTAATAACTTGATATCAATTCATAAATTTTTCTTCCTAGAAACCATCAAAGGAATTAGAGGATGAGTCTCTAATCTCTGATTTGCTTTTATTATTATTACTATTTACTTTATTATGAATTTAGTGAAGAATTACTGAATTATATTAGGGAATGGAAATGTGCACAGTTCTTTGCTCATCATGCAGCTCAATTCAGGGTGGATTTGGCTGGTGTTGGTTATTGTTTATTGTCCACCAGGTGATAGAGCTGCTGGTATTGACCTTTGTTCAATGGATGGGGTTACAGAGGGTACAATTATGGCTGGGCAGTATGGGAATGGTTACTGTTTCCTATAAGGCAAGGCAAGAAAAAAGACACATGTGAAAAAGAAAAAAGAAAACAAGAAAGGAGAGAAAACGAAAAGACAGCAGCAGGAAAAAGAGATATAATGACTAAAAAGAGAGAAACTGAAAGGGAAACAAAACCATGGAAAGAAAAAGAAAAAAGTAAGAAAAAAGAGAACACTATACAAAACTAGGGAGAGGGAAAAAGTAAAGAGAAAAGAGAAGATGAAAGAAAAAGAGGAGGAAAAAGAAGAAAAAACATGCTCATAGAAAGAAAGAATTAAAAACAAGGGAAAGGAAAGTGAAGAAGGAGAGAAAAGACGAAAAGTAACCAAAACAGAAGAAAAGTAGGGCAGGGCTTGGCCCCACAGAGAAAATTGTGAGGGCCTCTTGTCAGCCAAAGGGCTTGTGAGATGAGAGGGGAAAGGATAAGAGTCTCTTCTCAACCCTCAGTGGAGTTCCTGTAGGTATGTGTTCAGGGCACCCAATCTAGAAGTAGCTCATGCAGGTCAGGGTCTTTGTTCCCAGAAGGAAACATTCAGGCCCAGAGGACCTTTTGCTGAGCTGAAGAGGCAGAGTACATCCACCACCAGGGAATGCTACCCATCTCAGAAGCCCTATACAAAGTTGCTACATATTCAAATTTCACAATCATTGACATAGACAAAATAAGATTGAATCATTAACAAAAATTAAATCATTAGCTAAATTATTAGCTACTTAAGACTTAAGAAGGACTTGGAAAGATTTATTTATCCACAGAGTTTATTATGATTTTATTATAGTTTATAGTCTCTGCTATCTCAATTAGTGAATCATTTCCTGCTGAAGAATTCCAAAAATGATGGACAAATATACTCCACTTTATACTGGCTTTTATGTGCCTCTCATTGAAAAGTAAATGTGCATTAAATAAAAATATAAATCTGGTAATGACAATCACATATAACTTGGTGTATGACAACTTAGCTGAGCTCGTGGTTAGAAATAGTATATTCTTTATGAGATATCAGAAAGGGGAGATAACTGGAAGTCAGGACAAGCATATTTGGCAATGATCATGCTTCCACCCAGCAGGAATCTGTGGTTAGTGGAGGTCAGGGTAGCTATAGGACCTACTTCCTCACTCATACTTGCTGCCTTCCAGTCACTTACAGGAGCCCTGAGATCAAAGCTTGTGTTGGGCTGGGTCTCCCTCACAGGCATTACATTCCTGGAAGAATCCTGGCTTGCTCTGCCGCATGCATCTCAAATGACAAGAATTTGCAGTTCAGGAAAGCCACTTATTTGTGACTTTACTACATCATAATTTGAGCTGTTTTCTATAAGCAGGTTTCTGTATATTCTGGAATGCATTCAAGATTTGTACTCTTAGTTCGGGCAACAGGAGACCAAAGGCAAGGTAAGCAGCTGCTTCTTTCCTTAGAGTTCACTATCAGCAATTCTCAACCCTGTCTCAGACTTCTCATCATTTATAAGAATTTAATTTATCTCAGTGACCAATTGAAGCTGCTGTGATTTTACGTAAATATAGAGATTGGTAACTGTGGTATGCTGGTGAGTTTGTTCCTATTTATAGTGACCCTGGATCGGGTTTCCAAGGCTGTAAATGTTTGTTGTTGTTGTTATGTGCCGTGGAGTCGGCTCCGACTCAGAGCAACCCCATACAGGGTTTCCGAGGCTGTAAATCTTTACGGGAGCAGAAAGCCTCATCTTTCTCCCACGGAACAGCTGGTAGTTTCAAACTGCTGACCATGAGGTTCGCAGCCTGATTCATAACCACTCCGCTACCAGAGCTCCTAAATCTTTATGGAAGTATAAAACCTCATCTTTCTCCTAAGGAGCGATTGGTAGATTCAAACTGATGACCTTACAGCTAACAGCCCAACATGTAACCACTACACTACCAGCATTCCTTAATGTAGAGATTGTTGGTGTTAAGTGCTTTCGATGGAAGATTACTTTAAAATAAAGAGCCTACCACCTCATTAGAGTCCTGGTGTGGGGCTGTGGTTAATACGCTGGAATTCAGTGTCAGTTTGAACCACAAGGTCAGCAGTTCAAGCTCACCAGCCACTCCTCAGAAACCCTATACAGGGTCACTGTGACTCAAGGGCACTTAACAACAACCTAGTTGATGCATGCCCGTTAAAATATGTATATTTCTTGCTGGCTTATTCAGGAGATTTGAAGAATTATTCATGGGCATGGATCATGTGCTTGAGTATAAGAGCATTTGACCTATAACATGCCACCAAAAAATAAAGACTTAAACCTGAGGTCTAGTAGTGCTTCCTGTTCTCATGAAAGCATCTACAGAAGAAGGCATACCGCGTCTAGCTGGGGCTGGTTGCTAATTGCCTTGGGGTTGATTACAACTCATAGGGACCACATGTGTTCAGAGTAGAACTGTGCTCCACAGGTTTGTAAGACTGTGACCTTTCAAAAGTACATCACCAGATCTGTCTCCTGAGATACTAATACATTACTTGTTTTATAACAGAAGGTTATTTTAAAAATGAAAAACAATGTCATTTGACCTCTCATGGGAATTGGCTTGAGTTTCTATAGTAATTCATTTGGTCATTTGTTTGGATGGCATGATTTATCAACCTTAACTGTTGTTTTCCATTTTCTTCATGCCCTGTTCAGTTGCCAAGATCTAACTCTGGCTGTATTTTCTACCATTTATGTTTAAGATGACCTTTAAAGCACAAAAAAGGTGTCCACCAAAGTGTACTTGTCTACTAACCTGACCTCTATTTCTTTGTGCAATTCTTTGAACTTGTCTTGGGTAACCATAAATCTTGGATTTTAACATCCAACATGATACTCTCTCTCTTTTACTTTTCTTTTCTTTCTTTCTTTCTTTTTTGCAACTTAGATGCATCTCTGGAGTCCTGGTGTGATGTTGTGGGTAAATATGCTGGACTGCAAAGTTCATTTGAACCACAAGGTTGGTTCACCAGCCACTCGTCGGAAACCCTACCCAGGGTCAGTATGAATTGGAACCAACTCAATGGCACTTAACAACAACAAGGACATCTCTGACATAATTATTTCCACACTTATGTCAGGTGTTTTCATTCCAGTCCTCATGCTATAAGGTAGCTACGGAAACTAGCATCCTTAAAACTCTCAAAATTCTCAAAGGAAAAGAAAGTCTGAGAAACTGACACAACCAGAAAGACATGTGATGATTAAATGTAAAGTACTGTCTGCTGGGAACTTGGAATGGAAAAATACTGATTTCTTGACTGCTGCTTCCGTGAGCGTTGGTGGTTGATCGAAGCAAAATGAAGTCTTCAATCTTTTCTCCATTTATATGGATGTTGCTTATTGGTCAAGTCCCGAGAGTTTTTGTTTTCTTCACATTGAGATGCAATCCATACCTAATGCTATAGTCTTTGTTCTTCATCAGTAAATACTTTATGTCCTCTTCACCTTTTGCAAGCAAGGTTGTATCATCTGCATATCACAGGTTGTGAGTGAGTCTTCCTCCAATCCTGATGTCACATTTTTCTTCAAATAACCCAGGTTCTCATATTATTTTCTCATCACACAGATTGAATAAGTATAATGAGAGAATACAGCCCTGGTGCACACCTTTCCTAATTTTAAACCATTTGGTGTTTCCTTGTTCTCTTCAAACAACTGCTTCTTGGTCTATGTACACATTCCTCATGAGCACAATGAAGTGTTCTGGAATACTCATTCTCCTCAATATTGTCCATAACTTGTCATGATCCACACAAATTAAAGTATTTGTGTAGTCAATAAAGTACAAGTAAACATCTTTCTGGCATTCTCTGCTTTAAGCCAAGATCCTTCTGACATTAGCAGTGATATCCTTTGTTCCATATCCTCTTCTGAATGTGCCTTGGATTTCTCAAAGTTCTCTGTCAATGTATGATTGCAACCATTTTTGCATTATCTTTAGTAAAACTTTACACGAAAGGATATCGATGATAGTGCCTGATGATTTCCGCATTCCATTGGGTGACCTCTCTGGAATAGGCACAAATATGAATCTCTTGCAATCAGCTGGCTAGGTAATTGCCTTCCAAATTTCTTGGCAAAGATGAGTGAGTTCCTCCAATGCCACATCAGTTTGTTGAAAGATTTAAATTTGTATTCCATAAATTCCCCGTGCTTTGCTCTTTGCCAATAATGCCTTCAGTGCACCTTGGACTTTTTCCTTCAAAATCATTGGCTCTTGGTCATATGCTACTTCTTGAAATGGTTGAACTTTGACCCTTCTTTTTGGTACAGTGACTCTGTGTATTGCTTCCATTAATAATGGTTCATTAGTTATTGGTTCATTAGTTATAATGAGTGCACTATACTAATATAAGATGTGAGAATGTGCATAGGGTTCTCTGCCTAGTCTTCTCAATATCTCTGTAAATCAAGTACTTTTTTTAAAGTAAAGTCTATTCTCAAAAATATAAAAATATGAAAAGAAAATGATCTATATTTTTAAGGAACTTATAGTCTAGAGAAAGACGTGTGAGTCCAAAATGATACTGCTCTGTGATAAGGGGAAGCCTGAAGCATAGGAGATCTCAAGGGAGATGGATATCAGTGACTATCAGACCTAGTGGATCTTGTAGGAGAGAAGGATTCTGATTTGATTACTACAGAAATCACACAATGTACAGGAAATCTGTAAATGATGAAAGTAATTAAGCCTAGACATGAGGGGTTCATTCTCTACATCACCAGCATCAAGAGAAATTCCCTAGAGGTCTGCAATCATTCCAACTTTCTTAGTTAACTAAAGCCACAATAACAAATACCACAAGTGGATAATTTTAACAAACAAATGGATTCTCTCACAGTTTAGGAGGCTAAAAGATTGGATTCAGAGTGGCAACACTGGAGAAAGTTTCTTGTCTCCTTTCAGCATCTGTAGACTCACCATTCCTTGGAGATCCCCATATATCGTGGTATCAGTTTTTACCTGGTTCTGGGAGCTTCACAATTCAGGGATTCCAGGTCCAAGGACGCATTGCATTCCTGGCTCTCTATCTTGGTGGTCATAGGGCCCTCAGATCTCTGCCCACTTCTCTTTCCTTTTATGTCTTGTAAGTAAGAGTTGCTGCTGTCCACACCCAAGGGAACTCCCCTTACATCAGCTCAGGGCTGTGATGGAATTAAGGGTGCTGCCTCCCATCTTTCATCTTCTCATTGGTTTATCACATCAGATCACATCCTGGGACATCATCACATAACAGTCATGTTGCATTATTATATAACTGTTAAACCACTGAAAAGCATGGTACAGCCAAGTTGACATGTATTTGGGGTGGGAAGCACAATTCTCTGCTTCATGATCAAATCTGTGCTCTATTTACCTGGAATGAGAGAGCTGTGGCTCTAAAAAATACTCACTGGACTACCAACCACAAGATCTGTATTTGAAACCACCAGCCACTGTGCAGGATAAAGATGAAGCTTTCTGCTCCCATAAGGATTGAAAGCCTATACCGTTTTGCTATGAATTGGAACTGACTCCATGGCACTTAATACCAACAAATCAACCTGAATACAGCAATCACTTTTCTAACATGTGTTTTGGATATTTTCATGCTTGGAATGGCCTGAACTTAATCTGACCCGTTGAAAGATGTTAAAAGGAGTTCCTGGACCATGCAAACAGTTATGATATGGAGTACTAAAAGTGCTATAGAATTGCTTCCAAATTCCCAAGGAGCAATTTTACTTTGACAATCATGGAATTACAACTTCACAACAACTGCTTTGGATTTTTGTTTGTTTCTGTTTTTCATTTCGATTTGTTTTTAATCATTGAGCTATCTTCAATACCTGGCCTATTGCGTCACTACTCTTGCTGTTAGGAGTTGTCCTGTGGGTTCCCACGTATAACAAACCTCTGCCCAAGAGAACACTGCCTGGTCCTGCACTAGCCTCACAGTTGTTAGACTTGAACCCATCGTTGTTGCCACTATGTCAGTTCATTGGGGGTCTCGCTCTTCTTCACTCTACCAAGCATGCTGCCGTTCTCCTAGAACCAATCCCTCCATGTGTAAAGAAAGAAACAAAGTCTCACCATTCTCGCTTCTAAGAAACATTCTGGCTGAACTTCTTCCAAGACAGTTTTATTTGTTCTTCTGACAGTCCATGGTAGTTTCAATATTCTTCTCCAACACCATAACTCAAATATATTCATTGTTCAACTTTCACATGCATACGAGACGATCAAAAATATCATGGCTTGGGCCAGTTGTACCTCAGTCCTCAAAGTGACATCTCTGTGCTGTAACACTTTAAAGAGGACTTTTGTAGCACATTTGTCTAATAAAATACATTGTTTGATTTCTTGGTTGCTCCTTCCACAATTGTTGAATGTGGGTCTAAGTAAAATGATGTTTTGACAACTTCAATAGTTTCTCCTCTGATCATGATGTTATTTATTGGCCCAGTTATGAGAATTTTTATTTCATGATATTGAGGTGCAATCCATATTGAAGACTGTATTCACTGATTTTCATCAGTAATTATTTCAAGTCCTCTTGGCTTCCAGCAAGCAAGATTGTTTCATCTGCAAATCATAGGTTGTTAATGAATCTTCCTCCAATCTTGATGCTACATTCTTCTTCATATAATTCATCTTCTTGGATTATTTAGTCAGCATACAGTTTGAGTAAATGTGATAAAAGGACACAGCCCTGACACACAACTTTTCTTATTTTGGACCATTTAACATCCCCAAGTTCTGTTCAAAAGACTGCTTCTTGGTCTATATATGAGTTCCTCGTTAGCACAATTAAGTGTTCTGGAATCCTCATTCTTTGCACTGTTATCAATAATTTGTTATGATTCACACAATCAATTGCCTTTGCATAGTCCATAATGCACAAATAAACATATTTCTGGTATTCTCTGCTTTTAGCCAAGATCCATCAGATGTCAGCAATTATATCACTTATTCCACTTCCTCTTCTGTAAATTTCTGGCAGTTTTTTGTTGATATTGCAACTATTTTTTAATTATCTTCAGCAAAAGTGTACTTGTATGTGACATCAGTTATATTGTTAAATGATTTCTACGTTCCATTGCGGCTTCTCTTTTAGGAGTGGGCACAAATATGTATCTCTGCCAGTTTGGGGCCAGGTAGTTGTTTTCCAAATTAGTTGGCATGAATGAGTGTGTGCCTCCAGTGCTGCATCAGTTTGTTGAAACATTTCATTTAAATTTCTATGAATTCCTGGAATCTTATTTTATACAAACATCTTCAGTGAAGCTTGGAATTTGTTCCTTCAGTATCATTGTTTCTTGATCATCTATTACCTCTTGATAAGTTTGAGCATCAACCAATTCTTTTTGGCACAATAACTGTACGTATTCCTTTCATCTGCTTTTGATGCTTCCTGAATCAATCAATATTAAACCAATAGAATCCTTCAATATTTCAAGTAGAGACTTGAATTTTTCTACAGTTCTTTCAACTTGAGAAATACTGAACATGTTCTTTCCTCTTGGTTGTCTAACTCCAAGTCTTTGCATTATTCATTATAATACTTTGTGTTCTCAAACTGCCCTTTAAATTTTTCTATTCAGCTCTTTAATTTCATCATTTCTTCCAGTTGCTTTAGATTCTTTACACTTAAGTGCAACTTTCAGCATTTCTTCTGACACCTATTTTGGTATTTTCTTTCTTTCTGCCTTTTAAATGACTTTTGCTTTCTTCATGTAAGATGGTCTTGATGCCATCCCACAACTCTTCTGGTCTCCAGTCATTAGTGTCTAATGTATGAAATCTGTTCTAGATATGCTCTCTATACTTTGTTGCTTGTTGTTAGGTGCCATCAAGTCGGTACCGACTCATAGTGACCGTATACACAGCAGAACGAAACACTGCCCGATACTGGGCTAACTTCACTATTGTTGCCACACTTGAGTTCATGGATGCTGCCACTTGGCCAATCCATCTCATTGAGGGTCTTTCTCTTTTTCTCGGACCCTCCACCTTAGCAAACATGATATCCTTCTCCAGCGACTGGTCCCTCCTGAAAATATGTCCAAAGTATGAGAGACGAAGTTTGGACGTCTTGGCCTCTAAGGAGCACTCTGGCTACACTTCTTCCAAAATGGATCTACTGGTTCTCTAGGCAGCCCATGGCACTTTCAATAGACTCCTCCAACACCATAACTCAAAAGCACCAATTCTTCTATGGTCTTCCTTATTCACTGTCCAGCTTTCACATGCATATGAGGTTATTGAAAATACAATGGCTTGGGTCAGGCGCACCTTAGTCTTCAAGTTGATGTCTTTGCTCTTCAATACTTTAAAAAAGTCTTCTGCAGCAGATTTGCCTAATGCAATACGTCGTTTGATCTCATGACTGCTGCTTCCGTGAGTGTTGATAGTTGATCCAAGAAGAATGAAGTCCTTGACAACTTCAATCTTTTCTCCGTTGATAAGAATGTTGTTTATTGGTCCAGTGGTGAGGATTTTTGTTTTCTTGACATTGAGATGTAATCCATACCGAAGGCTGTGCTCTTTGATCTTCATCAGTAAATGTTTTAAGTCCTCTTCACTTTCAGCAAGCAAGGTTGTACCATCTGCATATTGCAGGTTGTTAATAAGTCTTCCTCCAATCCTGATGCCATGTTTTTCTTCACATAACACAGCTTTTCTAGACTTAGAAGGGTAAATATTCAAGGTTATATTTTGATTCCCATGGACATGTTTTAATTTTATCCAACTTCAGCCTGAACTTGCAGATGAGCAATTGATGGTATTTTCCAGTCTGCCTCTGGCCTGGTTTTGGCAGATAATATTGAACTTTTCCATCATCTCTTCCCATACATGTAGTCAGTTTGATTACTGTGTATCCCATATGGTGAGGTCCATGTGTATAGTTACTTTTTATATTCTTATAAAAGGTATTTGCAGTGATTAAGTCATTGGTCTTGCAAAATTCTGTCATGTGATCTCCAGCATTGTTTCTGTCACCAAGCCATGTTTTCCAACTATTGGTCCTTCTTCTTTGTTTCCAACTTCGACATTCCAATCACCAGTAATTATCATTACATCTTGATTGCATAATTGATCAATTTCAGACTGAAGAAGCTGGTAAAATTCTTCAATTTCATCATCAGTGACTTTAGTGGTTGGTGAGTAAATTTGAATAATAGTGGTATTAACTGGTTTTCCTTATTGCTGTTGTTAAATACCATTGAGTCAGTTGTGACTCACAGCAACCCTGCATAGAGTTTCTGAAGTTGCAAACTTCATGGGAGCAGAAAGCCTCATGTTTCTCCTGTGTTGTGACTGGTGGGTTTGTGCTGCCAACCTTGTTGTGATTGGTGGGTTTGTGCTGCCAACCTTGTTGTGACTGGTGGGTTTGTGCTGCCAACCTTGTTGTGATTGGTGGGTTTGTGCTGCCAACCTTGTTGTGATTGGTGGGTTTGTGCTGCCAACCTTGTTGTGACTGGTGGGTTTGTGCTGCCAACCTTGTTGTGATTGGTGGGTTTGTGCTGCCACATTGCTATTTGGTCTTCCTTGTTTGTTATTGCTATTGTGTACCATCAAGTCACTTCCAACTCATAGCATCTCTGTCTAGGGTTCTGAGGCTATAAATCTTTATAGGACCATAAAACCTCATTTTTCTTTCATGGAGCAGCTGGTAGATTTGAACTTCTGATTTTGCACTCAACTGTCCAGTTTGTAATCCACTACACATTCTGCTATTGCTTTTCTTCTATTTTTGGTACTCTTTGGGATAGAAAATTCTCATACTGACTTATTTGTTTTATGGTTTTTGGTTTTACTTCTTTGACAGTCTTCTCATTTTCTAAAATATACAAAATGAAATGGCATTTGACTCCAATTCAAGAGCTTGACAGTTAATCACTCTTAAGTGCTTAAAGAAAAAGAAGGGTGTAGTTAAGGATGTGAGGGAAATATGGGGATTGTCACACAGTGCTGGGCAGGTACTGACAGGGGCACTGGAGGCACATGTGACCTTTCTCTCCCATATTCCAGACATCTTAGTGTACTGAGCAAAGGAACTTTTGACTTTGAGAGCATGCTGAAAAAGATACTGCCTACAGTGAAGCCAACACCATTGGTGACAGTCGATTCTGACTCATAGTGACTTTATAGGATACACTAGAACTTCCCTATAGTATTTCCAAGGCTGTACTCATCACGATGTAGATTACAACATCTTTCTTCCATGGAGCAGCTAGTGGGTTTGAACATACGGCCTTTGGGTTAGCAGCCAAGCGTTTAACCATGATCCCACCAGGACTCTTTAAATGAAGCCATACAGTGCATACTATATGTTAGTAATTAGAGAAACTCTTGAGTTCTCAGATTGAATAGTGTCGTAATGATCGTGAATAAGTTAGGGGAGTTTTTAATATTCTTCTGAAATAGGAAATCATGTACAACCTGTGTTACATAATTTAAAAATGTCTTTGATCTGCAGGTGCCAGATTTATCATAGCAAATTAAGTGTTGAACGACTGACTCCTGGTTTCATTCATAATTCAAACAATTAGAGGAAACCAATGCCAACTTTAGGGTGCTGGTCAGATCACTGTGAGAAGTTTCAACTTCAGTCCCATCAGGCTGTGCCATGTATCATCAGAGAGGTGTGCAGTGGCCCCATCATCATAAACCTTCTCTTAATTCTGCTCAGTATTTGAATAATAATGCCAACTTAACATGACCCAAGGTGGAAGACACACAACCAAGTACTCAAACAGACTGCAGTGCAAAAGAGAGTGCCCACGAAAGAGCATCTTTCTGTTTTGCCATGGCGTCATTCAAACCTGAATGTATGCTCTCATTTCCCCCCAGATCTGACATTGAATGTTGCACTATAAGACTAATTAATAAACACATGTATCTGTATAATCGTCAACAATGGCCTTAGCTTATTGTGGATTATTGACTTCCTTCAGTTATTTGGGATGGAGTCTCAGGTTTGAGGAGTGAGGCCACTACTTTTCTGTCATCTATATCCATATATATGGACTTATACCGACTCAATGGCACATAACAACAACAACATACACTACTTGGAAACCCTATATAGGTTCGCTGTGGGCTGGAACTTTTCTTTCTCCTTTGTAACAGCTGGTAGGCTTGCACCTCAGCCCTTATGGGTCTCAGTATATATACATAAAGAGAGAGAGAGAGAGTCCTGGTGTGACACTGTGGGTTAATGTGTCAGACTGCAAAGTAATTTGAACTGCAAGGTTGTTGGTTAAAGCTCACCTGCTCCTTGGAAACCCTATACATGGTCACTATGGGTCGGAATTGATTTGATGGCACTTAACAACAACAAGATATATATTAAGCATATGGAATATTGGTGTGTCTCTGTAGAATAAGCAATGGGCTGCTAACTGCAAGGTCAGGGAATCAAACCTATCAGCCGCTCCCAGAAACTCCATACAGGGTCGTTATGAGTTAGAATCTACTCAAAGACACTTAACAACAACAACAAAAATGTACATGGAAAAGAGAATTAAATGTTATTGTTATTGTTTTAGGTGACATTGAGTCTATTCCAATTTACAGCTACCCTGTGTACAACAGAAGGAAACACTACCTGGTCCTTTGCCACCCTCACAATATTTCCTGTGTTTGAGTCCTGTGTTGCAGCCACTGTGTCAATCCATCTCTGAGGGTCTTCCTCTTTTTCCCTGACTCTCTATTTCACAAAGCTTGATGTCCTTATCAAGGGATTGGGCCCTCCTGATAACACGTCCAAAACACGTGAGAAAATGACTTAGCATCCCCCTTTCTACGGGGCATTCTAGCTGTACTTTTTCCAAGACAGAGTCATTCATTCTTCTTGAAGTCCATGATATAGTCAATACTCTTTACCAACACCATAACTCAAATGCATCAATGCTTCTTCTGTCTTCCTTATTCATTGTCCAGGGTGCACATGCATATGAGGCCATTGAAACACCATGGCTTATTGTCAGGCACATCCTACTCTTCAAAGTGACATATTTGCTTTTAATCACTTTAAAGAAGTCTTTTGTAGCAGATCAAGAGCCCTTTTGGTGCTATGCGTTAGGGGTTGGTTTGCTAACTGCAATATTAGTGGTTCAAACCTAGCAGGCCCTCTGCTGTTGAAAGATGAGGATATCTGCTCTCTTAAAGATTTACAATCTCAGAAACTTTGCATAGGGTTAGTATGAGTAAGAATCAACTCGATAGTAGTGGTTTGAGTTTTGTTTTTGTAGTAGATATGCCCGATACACCATGGTGTTTGAATCCTTGACTGCTTCACCCATAGACAGGAACCCTGGTGGCCCTGAAGGTTAAGCACTAGACTGCTAACTGCAAGGTCAGAGTTCAAACCTACCAACCATTCTAGGAGAAAGATGAGACTATCTGCTCCCATAAAAATCTACAGCCTCGGAAACCCCATACCAGACCCCTATGAGTCAGAATTAACTTGATGCCAGTGGGTTTGGGGTTTGGGCTCCAATGGGCATTTATTGTGGATCCTAATAAAATGAAATCCTTGACATTTTCATTATTTTCTATGATGGTCTTTACTGGTCCCTCTCCAGTTGTGAGGATTTTATTTTATTTTATTTACTATATGTTGAGGTGCAATACATACCAAATGCTGTCGGGGTTTTGTTTTCTTGTTTTTATCTTAATCAGTAAATTTTATAAGTCCTCTTCACTTTTAGTAAGCAAGGTTATGTCATCTGCATATTGGAAGTTGTTAAAGAGTCTTCCCATATTCTTGATGTCACATTCTTCATAAAGTTCAGCTTCTCAGATTGTTTGTTCAGCATACAGATTGAGTAAGCATTATGAAAGAATATTATCCTGATGCACACTTTTCCCGATTTTAAACCATTCAATATCCCTTTGTTCTCTTGGAACCACAACCTCTTGTTCTATGTATAGGTTCCGTGTGAATACAATTAAGTGCTCTGCAATTCCCTTTCTTTGTAATGTTATCTGTAATTTGCTAGGACTAACTGTAGGACCAAAGAGAAGAATCCATTTTGTATATAAGCTTTAGCACGTCCTCTAGCTCCAAGAAAGTGAAATATGTATAAATAGTCAGGCAGCTCAAGGCCAGAGGCCAGATGTTTTCCTTTACCCTAGCCTAAGAACAAAGACCACCAGTCCTGACCAATTAAACTGTAACATCTCATAGTTTGCCAATTGTTAACCAATCCAAAAATTGTAAAGCTGAGCAACCCGAGCTTGTTTGAAAACTCTATAAAAACCCCACAGACAAAGGGTTCGGGGCTCTATCCCTAATTCGCTGCGTCGGATGCAGGTGGAGTCCGAGCTCGAGTTTGAATAAACAACCCTTGTGCACTTGCATCGGTGTCAGCTCCTTGGTGGTCTTTGGGGACCTTGAATTCTGGGCATAACACTCACAAGGTCAAATGTCTTTGCATAGTCAATGAAATGTGGGCAAACATCTTTATGGTATTCTGCTCTGGCAAAGATCCATCTGATTTTAGCAATGATATCACTGAGAATATTTATCTCTTTACTGATGAAAAATATGAACAAGAGCTTAATTGTTGTCATTGTAATACTTTCCTTAGGACTGTGGCATATCTAACGGTGGATTCAATTTATAAATACTGCAGTAGTCAGAAGAATCATTGTTGTTCCAAGTAAAATATTTATTATATTGTAGGAAACTTAAGATCAAAATATAAAGAACTTGCAGTACTTTATTTTTACTGCTACTGTGACACAAATGAAATAGATGTTAGTTGATAAATAATATCTTCACAATGAGAGGACAAAACAACTAAGAAACAAATGGAATAGCTCTTCTTTGGCTTCATCTACTTGATCACCACAACTCATAAAGCTGAGTGTAGTTTACCCCTTGATATGCCTATTAGTGTAGGACCTTCTAAATATTTGATGAGTTCATCTGAGTCTCCAGAAAATCTAATTTCCTGCTTATCACTAGCAGCATATTCTGGCTCAAGAACGGTGCAGCTCCCTAAGGAAACAAGGAAGTAAAAGCATACCCTTGTGGATTGCTTAGCAACATTTTGATGTTCTTGGCTATGATAAGATTCTAGCAACAACAAAATCATCTATGAGCTAATCCAATAATATATGAATACCAATGATCTTTGTAGACTAAAAGGGCCAAAATATTGTAGACTAAAACTTAAAATTCTGTTTTTATTGCTGATTTGCAATATGATGATGGTTACAGATTATCTTTATTGTAATAATATTATCTCTCTAATCCCAGATATCTAGTGTAAAATATACATACTGATTTTTTTTTTTTTAATCTGAACATACAGAGCAATTGAAATTCTGATCCAGACAAATGTGTTGTCTTTTTAAGTGTCATTAAGTCTGCTCTGATATGTAGCAGCCATGTATTGGGCTTCAGAGGAGTAGCTGGTGAGCTTGAACTGATTACCTTGTGGTAGTCCTCTTGAACAACCAATGAATTACATTATTACTCAGCATTAAAATGCCTTAATTAATACTATCAGGTTCTCATATATCAATGACAACAGAGCTGATTTATTGCTAATCTGCAACTAGAACCCACACATAAGATGTAGTTTATTATCAAATATACTACACTAGAGACCAGAATGCCCCTTACAAGAAGAATGGTGAGACAGTTCACATCATGTACTTTGGAGATGTTATCAGACACTCCAGGGACTGCCATGGAGAAGGACATCATTTTTGACAAAGTAGAGGGTCATCAAAAAGGAGAAAGAGACTAAATGAGATGGAGTGTTACAGTGGCTGCAACAATGGGTTCAAACAGTGCAATAATCCTACAGATGCCACAGGACCTGGGTAGTTGATGGAGCTACATGTGGGCACCCTCCAGAAACTGGAAGAAGCAAGAGAATGGATTCTCTGCTGCAGCCTCCAAAAGGATTTGAATCTTGCCTGTACCTTGATTCTAGCCCAGTGTAAACCATTTGGGATTTCCAACCTCCAGAACTTTAATATATAGACTTATGTTGTTTTAAGTGACTACACTTGTGGTGGTTTTTTAGTGTAGCAATAGCAAACAGATCCACGCTGCATTCTATATCTGATACTGGAGTTGTGCCGCAGCTGGTTTGTGTCCAAGTGCTCTGGTAGCGTAGTGGTTACGAATCGGGCTGCAAACCACAAGGTCAGCAGTTCAAAACTACCAGTTGTTCCATGGGAGAAAGATGAGGCTTTCTGCTCCCATAAAGATTTAAAGCCTCGGAAACCCTGTACAGGGTCACTGTGAGTTGGTTCTGACTCCACGGCACATAACCACCACCACCTTAGGGATGGGCTGTGACTTGCTTGGAGGGATATGGAAAGGGGAGATGGGATATAGCAAGTTGCTAGTTGTGTGTTCTCCCCTCTCTGTCACTGGTCTCTTGGGGTTGTTTTCTATTTTCCTCTTAGACCAAGACTCAGTCACCTCTCACCTCAGTGGTTTCTCATAGTTCTTAAGTTCATTTTCAGAATGTATTAAAGTTTTTTTTTTTTTTTTTTCTTTTTACAGCTGCCCCAGGGTTGTGCCATTGGGGAATATCCCAGAGTTTGTGTTCTTTCTCATCTCAGCAGAAACTACATATTTATGTTTCTAGTACAATAAGAACTTCCCAGAGAGGGAACACACACTCACTTTTTATTTCTATATGATTTCCACTAAATTCTTTTTAGTGGTTTGTTTCATTTATTATCAGTGAAGTTTTCCCTCTTATTGCCCTTTCATTTGAAATCTTCTCAGTTTAGCAAGAAGAATGTTTAATTAACTCAATATTCATTTTTAACACTACTCTTATTTATTTCAGCAGAACACCTTTGTGTTGTTGTGTGCATTCCAGTTGATTCCAACCCACAATGACTCTATAGGACAGAGTATACCTTCCCACAGATTTTCCATGAGGGGTTCCCTCTTTTGCTCTTGTTAACAATTTAAACCAACATTAGAAATGGTTATATTGTCTAAGAGCTGATCTCCCTCTTTACTTTTTTTTTTTTTTTTTAATTTAACATTTTAGTCACAGGTATAAAATCAACCAATTCTATTACTAACGTCAAAGTGGAAGTGTCTATGAGAGTTCATCCACTCCTTTTTCGCCATACCCATTTGCTATGTGAGAGTCCTGGTGTGATGTTGTGGGTTAATGCGTTAGACTGCAAAGCCATTTGAACTGCAAGGTTGGCGGTTCAAGCTCACCAGCTGCTCCTTGGAAACCCTATACAGGGTTGCTATGGGTCAGAATCGACTCAATGACACTTGACAACAACAACAACATTGCTATATGATTGTATAAGAGCACTGATATATAAGGACTAATAACTCCTCCCCTCCCCCTGGATCTTTCAGCTCTTATAAAGGAAACTAACACAAATGCATAATATACCAGATACTCAAAAAGATTCATGTATGGAAAAGAATATTTTTAGTGTAGGCAGCTTGGATGACATAAAAGTAATTTGTGTTCATATTACTTGATGTATTACACTTTCATGATTCTATAAAATAGACAGAGGAATCCATATAATTCTTCCTACATAATTTATTTCAGTGATTGCTATTATATCACTGTGAGTTATATGACTTACTTATGTGGGAATTGAATGCATAGACACAAATTAATTTCCCATGGCTTGTAGACCTTAGAGATCCAGTTCTTAGAGCTGTAGCACTGTTCATAATAAGCAGGCTAGGAAGACTTTATTTGGGTTGTGTGGTGGTGTTTGTGTGCCACTGAGTCCTTTCTGATTCATATAAACCCTAGTGTTTCCGAGGCTTTAAATCTTTAAGGGAGCAGAGAGCCTCATTTTTCTCCCACGGAATAACTAGTAGATTAAAACTGTTGACCTTATGGCTAGCAGCTCAGCTTGCAATCCACTGTGCCTCCAAAGCTCCTTAAACTTTACTTTGTTGTTGTTGCTAGGTGCCAGCGTCACATGGATTCCCATTCACAGCAATCCTATATAGGGTTTCCCTTGAACCATGTGTCCTAAATAAGTATTTGTCCCTAATCATCATTTTTGCACATGGATTTGTAGACTTTATCCAAGACTTACCAAATTTTCATAGTCCATTGAAGAAAAGCCCAAACCAAACCCATTGTCATTGCATAATTCAATGAACAGTGACTAAAAACAAGTTAGAACTACCAAACCCAGTGTCGTAGGCTGTAATCTTCAAGGGAGCAGACAGCCACATCGTTCTCCCATGGAGGTACTGGTAGTTTGAACCACCAACCTTTCTGTTAGCAGCCAAGTGCTTTAGTCACTGTGCCACCAGAAAACCTTCAAAGTCCATATATTAGGCACTAACTGGACTGTAAGGTTGGTTTGAACCACAAGTTTGGCAGTTCAATCTCACCAGTCATTCCTCGGAAACCCTATACAGGATCGCTATGAACCGGAACTGACTCAATGACACTTAACAACAACAGCAACTCTTTGGTAAAGACTTCCTATAAAACTTTAATGGATGTCAATAATAGTAATGATATATCTTTAAGCAGTCTAAAAAATTATTTTATTATGCATTGTATATTCAATTTTTCTTCTTTTAAAATATGAGGGTGAGTAAAAAATTATCCTCACTTTGTACAATTTATTTTAATTAAGTTTAGAAAAATACATCATTTTTTTAGACATAATCTCCTTTCTTTTCAATACACTTTGTCCATCTCTAAATAAGCTTTCCTATTCCCTTACTAAAAAAACGTTTTAGAATGAGCTGCGAGCCTCAAATACACCGCTGTCTTCATTTTGTCATCAGAGGTGAATCTTCATCCTCAAAAGGATGCTTTCAGGGGCCCAAACAGGTGAAAGTCTGATGGGGCATGATCAGGACTATAGAGAGGAGACTTTAATACCTCAAAACCAAGTTTTTGCAGTATATCAACAGTGTGGGCAGAAGTGTGTGGATGTGATTTTCCTGCAAGATCACAAAGCCCTTGGATAGCAGTCCTCTCTGTTTAATCTGAAGTTTAGGCGTCAGCTCTTCACTGAGCATCTCACTGTCATGAACACTGTTGATTGTTGAACTTTTTTTTCTTATTTTGCATGCTTTAGAAGTGTTACTTAACAAAATGGAGTTATTTGGACAAATTACTTGACTTTGGGAAACATAAAGTTTTGCATTGGGCAAATCTGCT
>NW_006408539.1:28080805-28098934 GCF_000296735.1 Chrysochloris asiatica
CAGCCAGAGTGCTCCTTGGAGGCCAGGATGACTAAGCTTCGTCTGTCATACTTTGGACTATTGTCAGGAGGGAACAGTCGCTGGAGAAGGATGTCATAATGGGTAAGATGGAGGGTCAGAGAAAAAGAGGAAGACCTCCAACGAGATGGATCAGCCAGGTGGCATCATTGATGGTGTCAAGTGTGGCAGCGGTAATGAGGTTGGCCCAGGATCGGACACTGTTTTGTTCTGCTGTGCATGGGGTTGCTATGAGTCGGTTCTGACTCGATGGCACCTGACAACAACAACAACAAAGTTCCAAAAGAAAGCTTAAAATGGCTTTTCAAATTTCATATCTAGTTTTGGAGAGTCAGAAACTTCATCAATATGAAAAACTATAGAAGAGTGCCGGGCTTACAGAAATACTCTCTATTTTTCAGATGCTCACATACCTTAAAATACACAGAGTAGGAGATTCTGGGTCGTCTTGAATGAACACTGGCATCTGTTAGCCAAAAGAGACTATGGAAGTATGGATACCATCAACCGTTTCAGTATCCAATTGTAATTTTCTTGGGATGATGTTTTCTCCTGAGAGTAAATGACACATTTCTTCTCTAGTTAGCCCCAAGACACAAGCCTAGTATCATGACTTTTCTGAGATGTTTTTTGTTTTGTTGTTGATGATTTGTTGTTTTAAGAAGATCAGTTTTGTCTTTCTTGCCCTAAAATGACACCTCAGCATATGACTGAAAGAATGGCAGAAATAATCAACTGGTGAAATTTATTGTTCCAGATTGAGAATGTAATTCTTTAACTTTACAGACAATTCTGCAGAGCTGTATTTATACAAATATTAGTAATTTTCTGCATATGTAAGAATATGAAGGCAAAATTGAATTGAATAATATAACTCTTATTAGCATCTCATGAGTCACATGTATCATTAAAATGGCACTGAAGAAAAATAAGTGGGAAGGCATATGATGTGAAAGGGATTGTCACATGCCTGTCAACATAGCAAACTGCAGATAGGACAATGGCTTTCGGGAAAGCATTGTCTTGGAAATGAGCTATTATTATTTTTTAAATCACTGAACACTTGAAAAGATCTTTTTTAACCTCAAAGTGACAACAATAGGGTTTGATTGTGTTAATTTTATCATCTAACATGATTGATAATAGATCTAAAGCATTGTCAAAATATCGGTAGGCAAAAAATAAAACATTTTTGGCTATTGACAGAAAGCAAAACAGAAAAGTCAAAAACAGGTCAAGAAGGACAGATTGTTGGAGCAAGTCTTTTTCATACAGGAATGTACAAGTAATGATTTCTCACCCCCCTTGATGGTACTCAGGACAGGTTTGGCCACAGGTTTGATAAAATAAGTTTCAGGGAGTCACTGGGGAGATATTGATGGACGTGCTCCAGCTTTCAAAATCAGGTGACTTCTTCTAGTTTCAGTGGTTTTACTCACACAGATGGTTTGAATCCCAAGTCATACACTAAATATCCTGGGCCAGTGGAAAATTATGGGTCAAACCATAGTTCACTGGTGGAATTTTCACCTTCTAAGCTGAAGACCCTGGTAGCGTAGTGGTTACAAATCAGGCTGCGAACCTTAAGGTCAGCAGTTCAAAACTACCAGCTGTTCTGCAGGAAAAAGACGAGGCTTTCTGCTCCCATAAAGATTTACTGCCTCGGAAATTCCTTGTAGGGTCACCACTATGAGTCGGAACCGACTCCACAGTACATAACCACCACCACCATCAAGCTGAAGATGTGGGTTTGATTCCCAGCCATTGTACTTTATGAGCAGTTACCACCCATGTGTCTGTGGAAGGTTGCATGTTGCTGTGATGTTGAGCAGGTTTCAGGGGAACTTCCAGATGGGACTGACCCAAAAGGAAGGCATGGCGATCTACTTCCAGCTGAAAATCAGACCGTGGAAACCCACTGATAACAAAGCTCATGCGTGGGCTGCCTATGAATCAGGAGCCAACTTCATGGCAGCTAGCAACAACAGAGGATAAATTCTAAAACTGTTCTACCTTTCCCCTTAATAAGATAAGAAAAGTTGAAAACACTTTTAAACATTTGTCTCATTTTTATAACTGTCCATTATTGTCATGAAGAATCAACCCAAGTGAAACCAACAAAAAACAAGATTCAGAAATAGAACGTTTTCTAACCCATAGTCAAAAATTGTTCTTTATTGATTTTATATAAGTGCTTATGCTTCTTGACCTCATTGAAGCAGCCTTGTGTGATAATAGGACTGACAGATCAAAATGAAAAATTGATCAAGAATCAAACTGAAAGTTGAGCCACAGTTTTTCCAGATCTTCCTTGATAAGTAACCTTGAGCTGCCTTTTAAATTATCACATTCTTGGTTTTCTGAGATGTACAGTGTGAGTAATAACAGCAACTATTTCATAGAGATTATGTATGAATAAGGATGTGGTTTATGCAGTGGTCTTAACAGGTTACAAGAGTTAGCGAATATTCAGTGATTATTATCCACGACTATCATGCTTTCTAGGTGTCCCGGTATGGGGCTGTGAGTTAATGCATTGAACTGCAAGGTCAGTGGTTCAAGCTCACCAAGTTATACAGGGTAACTATGAGGTCAGAACTGAATCGATGGCACTTAACATCAAAAACAGCAATCATGCTTTCTGGGAGCACAGTGGATTTGTAGGAGAAGCGCTGGACCAAGAACAACAGGTTGACTGTCTGACCCTAACAGCTTGATGGAGAAAGATGATGTTTTCTTCTCTCGCATGTCTTTTAAAGGGTTGCTATGAGTGAATACTAACTCAATGGCACTCTACAACAACACAAACAGCATGCTTTCCTTCTTCTTCTTCTTCTTTTTTAAAATAAAAGGAAATGAAGGAAAGGTTAAAAAAAAAAAAGGTGGCAGGTCCAACCCAACAACCAAACCATTGGAGAAATATAAGGCTTTCTGCTCCTGCACACAAGATTTAAAATCTCAGAAATCCTGTACAGGTTCATAAGTGTGTTTTCAGCAAAGGTAAATATTTATGTACAGATACCCTTTTTGAAACCTTAATATATTTGTTGGTATATTCCCACTCTTGCTCACATACCATTCCAGCCTGCGTATCTGTCCATGCATCTACCCACAGTACACTGTTGTTCCAGGGTTGTGTATATAACACTATTTACTTCTATCCCCTTTAGCCCTTGTATACCTCCCTGTGTCTTCACCTGTCTTCATCATTCTTGTACCAACATCCCTCTTGTATATTTTCCTCCCTGTCATCTGAGTTAACATGTATCTATACTCTAGCCAGTGAATTACTCTCCATCCCTGGTAACCATGAAACAATGTTTATTTTAGCATAAAAAAACTTTCCTTGAGTTTTTACAATAGTGGTCACACACAATATTGTCCTTTTGTGATGAATAATTCACTCAGCATAAAGTCCTCTGGGTTCATCCTTAATTTTTCAACTTTGCATAGTATTTCATAGTGTATATGCAGCAAAGTTGTTTATCTGTTTTCCCTTTATCAACATTTAGGCTGTCTCCATATTTTGCTATTATGAATAGTATTGTGATGGACATTGGTGTACATAGATCTACTCAAGCCATGCCTCTTATTCCCTGTGGATATGTACCAAGACATAGAGTATTGCTACTTCCAGCCTTTTGAGGCCACAGTGGATATCCTGCCTCACTGTACCACCAGCAATGTGTTAGGGTCCCAGGATCTCTACACCCTTGCCAATATTTGTTTTCTGTTTTGTTGTTGTTGTTGTTTTGGCTTTGCTATTATTGTTTGGTGAGATGATATCTTAATGCTTTGATTTGCATCTATCTAATGTTAGTGACCGTAAACATTTCTTCATAAGTTTGTTGGTTACCTGAATGCCATCTTTGGTGCATAGTCTCTGCCCATTTATTAATTGGTCTGTTTGCTTTTTTTCTTGTAGAGGTGTTGTTTTCTATAAATTTTGGAGATTAGTTCCTTGTCTGATAATGTCGTCACAAAATTTGTTTCACAGTCTGTGGACTCTCTTTTTACTCTTTTGGCAAAATCTGTAGCTGTATATATACAACTGATTTCTAGGAGGTCTCAGTCATCTATGTTGCCTTCTATTGTTTGTGTGGTTTTAGTTATGATTGACAATGTATCTGTGCCATGTATTAGAGTCCTGGTGTGGCACTTCTGGGTAACACAGTGCACAGTGCATGACACAGTTCGTTTGAAATGCAAGGTTCGTAGTTAAAATTCACCAGTCGCTCCTCAGAAGTGCTATACACAGTAGCTATGACTTGAAACCAACTCAACAACACTTAAAAACAACAACAATAAGAAGTTTGTCTCTATGTTTTCATTGATGATCTTTATAGCTCTGTTTTACATTTAGGTAATTAATTCATGATGTTTGTTTTCCTTTATGGTGTCAGATATGGGTCTTGTCTAATGTTTTTGCAAATGGATTTCTAGCTATTCCAGTATCATTTGTTAAAGAGACTAGCTCTTCTCCATTTAATGTGTTGTGGCTCTTTGTCAAATAGCTGACTGTATGTGGACGGATATACTTCTGGGGTCTCGATTCTGTTCTCCTGATCTATGTAGCTTTAATCATACCGTTACTAGGCTGTTTTGCCTGTGTAGTACATTTTGAGGTCAGGAAGCAAGATGCTTTCAACTTAGTCCTTCTTTTTAAGTAATGTTTTGCCTACCTAATGTCTCTTTCTTTTCCTTATTAAGTTAGTGATCAGTTTTTCCATCATTTTAAAGAATAATATTGGAATCTAAATTTAGATATCATTATTGTGGCATTATGGGTTAATGCACTGGACTGAAAAGTCAGTTTGAATTGCAAGGTCGGTGGTTCAAACTCACCAGCTGCTCCTTGGAAACTATACACAGGGTTGCTATGTGTTGAAACTGACTCAATGGCACTTGACAAACACAACAACACATCTATAGATTGCTTTAGGTAGTGCTGACATTTTCACAATGTTAAGAATGTTAAGTCTTCCTGTCCATGAGCATGTCATATTCCTCCATTTGTATAAGTCTCTGGTTTCTTATAGTAGTGTTTTTAATCTTCTTTATATATGTCTTTTGTTTCTCTACTTAGGTTATTCCTACCTATTTCATATTTCTACTTTTATTTCTGAGTTTTGTATTTGTCTTCTTGTCTGCATGGTTTCTGCTGATAAATTTAATTTAACCTTATTGCTTTTCCTTTGTAGGTAAATTTTTAGTTTTCCAACATGCTCTCAGGATTCTTTCCTTGTCTTTGTTTTTGGAGAATATGCTTATGATTTGTCTTAATGATTTTCTTTTGTGGCCTATACTGCTTGGGGTTTTTCAGCTTCTTGAACATTTATCTTCTTTCATGATGTTAGGAAAATTTTCTTCAAATAACTCTTCGACTGTCTTTTCTTTGTCTCTTCCTATTCTAGAATTCTGATCACCCATAAGTTATTCCTCTTCTTACTGTCCCACATGAAACTTTGGCTTTCTTCAGATTTTTTCTATCATATTTCTGATTATTCTTCTATTCTACTAGCATTGATAAACTTATCTTTGAGTTCACTATTTCGGGCTTCCATTGATTCAAACCTACCTTTGCCCTCTCAATTTTCCATTTTTGAAATTTAGTGTTAATCTTCTGGATTTATCTTTGCAGGGTTGGTATTGTCTCCAACACTTTTAACTACTCTGTTCATTTGTTCCTGTAATATTTTCCTGAATTCTTCCTTCTTTCCTTGAACATTTTCTGTTAATTCTTTGGAGGTACCTAAATATCATTCTCTCAAATTCTTTTTTCAGATAGTTCCAAAGTCTTTTTTCCTCCAAAGCATTTTAGCTCTGTCTCTTGGTTATTTGTTTGAGCCGTCCTGGCTTGTTTCTTTCTGAGAATTGTCTGTTGCTTCCAACCCATTATGGTGATGTTATATTTGTATCAAATTGACAATTGCATGATTGTATGTTAGTGTAGTTTTAGGCACTCACCAACTGCCCCTTAGTAGGTGTGAGTTGTTGTTGTTGTAAACTGCCATGGAGGCAGTTCCAACCCATAGCAACCCTGTATAGTGTTTCCAAAGAGTGATTGGATTGGTGTCCTTGAACCATTGACCCTGCAGTTCAAACTGATCTTATAGCCCAGCACATTAACCCACAGTGCCACAGTGAGTGTAAGTAGGAGGCGTTAATGTGTGCACTATTCTTTGTTCTCAATTCCTGCAGCTCAGTTTAGGATTGATTTGACCGATGTTGGTTGTTGTCCTTGATCTGGTGTACAGTAGCTGGTATTGACTTTCATGGTGAGTTGGTTTTAGAAGTCATGGTTGTTACTGGGCTGTATGGGCACAGTTGTTATCTTCTATCAGGTGAAGCAAGATGAGAAAACACAAGAGAAAAGCAAAACAAATAAACAGTGAGAAAAGAAAATATTAAAGAACAATATGAATATAAAGAAATAAATCAAGCTGGAAAATATCATGGAAAATAAAATAAAAATAAAGAAAATGAACTAAACACAATTAGGACAAGGGATGATTAAAAGGGAAAGAGACCAAAGAGTAGTTGAAAAATGGAGCAAAAAAGCAAAAGACAGAAGAAAGAAGCAGTGATGATTTGGAAAGCAAAGAAGTAAAAATGAAACTGAAGATGAAAAGGATGTAAAAGAAAAGTAAGTAAAGAGAGTAAAAAGAAGAAAGAATAAGCAAAGAAACACAATGAAAGGGGAAAAAACAGGGCAGATGCCAGACCCAGAATGAAGAAAATTCTGGGGTATCCTGCCAACCAAGAACCTCACATCGTGGTTGAGCAAAGGATGAGATAGTAACATTCCCAACCCTAGATGGAATCCCTGTAAGGCAATGTGTTATAGTTCCTGTGCATACCATCTCAAAGTATTTCATGCAAACTCCAAAGCAATTGGGAGATTAGGGTATTTTTGTCCCAAAAGGACAGCAAGAGGTTGACAGCAAGAGGTCCCACTAGTACAGGGCTGACCAAACAAGTTGTAGGTCTGGAGCAGTCCATACATGATTCCAGATGCCAGGGTTAGTGCTGCTAGCTCCCCATTCACTTTGATGCTGCTCTGATGACTTGGAAAGCAAGAGCTTATCTGGGAGTGAATGTAGGTGTGGACCAACTATGCCTGTGGTCATCAGGGTAATGTGGGATACAAGAAAAACCCCTTGCCTTTGTCTCCTCTAGTAAGCAGTATGCATTTGTGCCATATACCAACATCTTTCCTTCAAATCTGCCCACAAAAGTTAAAGACGGACAGAGTAACTGTCTCCTTCCCCACATCTCCACCACTACAACCACCTGTCTGCTCAGCTGCTTCTCCTAGTTTGGGCTAGTCCAGGAGTGGCCGGGGCCAGCTCTGCTGGTTTGCAGCAGCACTCACCTGAAACCAGGCTCCGATGTTGGTGTGGATAGCTCTCCCTCACTTTGATGGGGTTCACAACTTCAACACTCAAGTCAGTGCACCTACAACCACCAGGAGAGCTGGAGCTACAATGGGGTGTACCCAGGTTGGAGCTGGCCATGACGCTGGTGACCAGGAAAGTGTGGGGAACAAGAAAAAGAAAAAGAGCCTTTATCGCTGCAAGTCACCAGTATGTCTCGGCAATGCCAATCTTCTGTCTTATCTCTGAAGCTGTTCACAAAAGCTTAAGATGGATGAGCTGCAAGTGGTCAGCCAGGACAGGGCACCAGTCAGTATCTTTTTTTTTTTGCAGTGCCTTTTGAGTTTTCTTTACTTTGTTAAGAGCCAGGGTTTCTGAGGAACAGCTGGTGAGCTTGAATCCCTGACCTTGGGTTTAAAGCAATTTGCATTGTAGTGCATTAATCCTTAGATCAATTCTCTAGCCCTTCATCTGAAGTAGGGTTCCTGGACTGTCATCTGCACCTGTTTGTTGTGGTTTTCCCTATCTTTGTTGTAAAGGGTCTATAGCCTTACTGCCAAGTCTGCCATCTTGCCATCTCTTCTCTACATCGTGTTTTCTTAATCAGATGAATTCCTCAGGCTTTCACAACTACTTCCCAATAGAACTTTCTCAGATGATGAAATGTTCCATATCTGAGCTCTCTAAGACAGTAGCCATTTAATACTGTAACAATTGAATATGGATATTAAGTTCTGGGAATATGGTTAATGCAATTTAGAAATTGGATTTTTAACACAATTTAAATTTAAAGGAGAACCTGGTGTAAAATTAATTGTTGGGCAATTAAGTGCTAGAAAGCTTCTTGGTCTAAGCTACCCAAAGTACCTCAGAAGAAAGACCTGCTGATGTGCTTTCAAAAGGTCATGACCTTCAAAGCCCTAGGGAGGGAGCACTTCTACTACTTTGCATACACGACATTGTCATGAGTCAGAATTGACTCAAAAGAAACTAAAAGCAGACATGTCTGTAGGTGTATGTCTATGTTTACATATGGAGGACCTTTTATGAGGGAGCACGGTAAGCACTGCACTGTGAGCCACAAGATCTGCAATTCAGAGCCTTCCAGCTTGAGGCTTTCTGCTCCAGTGAAGACAAAGCCTCAGAAATATACAGGGTCATGATGAGTCAGAACCAACTCATCTGCACGTTAAAACAACAACCAACCTTTTTATGAAAAATGCATATGCACACATATAAAGAATCCTGGTGGCACAATGGTTAAGCATTCAGCTTCTAATCAAAAGGGCATGGTTGGAGCCCACCATCAAAGTTCCATATGAGGAAGATGTGGGAGTTGGCTTCTGTAAAAATTAGAGCCTTGGAACTCCCATGGGTAATATTATTGGAGTCCAGTCAATAGCACTGAATTTTTATTAGGTTTATGCACACATACATGAATAGGGAGAACAGTGGCTCCATAGGATAAGCCCTGGACTACGAACTGCAAGGTTAGTGGTTCGAGTCCACGAGCGGTACTGTGGGAGACAGATGAGGTTATCTGTTCCCACAAATATTTACAGCCTCAGAAACCCTGTGCAAGGTTATTATAAGTCAACCGACTTGCTGGCACTTAAAAACATGTACTTAGATATGCATTCTGGGAATACATGTTTTAAAACACAAATAATAAGAAAATGAGAAGTTTGCACACGAAGTTTAAGTCACACGGGTCAGAAAGCAGTTTTTATGGGATGTCTTAGTGTGCGCTAACCTATATGAAAGTCTTAGTCCATACAACCATCAAGAACTCCTGCCAACTCTATGACTGCATGGTTGTCAGACATTGATTTAACCTTAATTTGAAAAACTTGAAGAACATGGTGGAAAAGACGTCAAAGGAACTCAAAGTGAGATATCAGAGAAATAACAACAACATAGTTATATTTCATTTTGTTCAACTTTAGATAACAAAGTATCTCTTGAAACTATTAGAAAGAACATTCAAAAGGTCATTTCTCAGAGTATATGAAAATAATATATTTAATCTAAAAAATTCATAAAAATATTTTTCTTCAAAGATCCTATGTATCTTAGTCTATCTCTAGACCACTGTTAGGCTTATTAGTAAAACCATAAATGTAACAAAATTAGATTTTTTTTTCACAAATGATTTAAGATAGGATCATAATTATCTAAAATGCATTATGAAACAATTTAGCTGACTGGATTTACTCACACACACACACACACACACACACACAGGCTTTCTATTTAGGCAAATAAATTACTAAATTTAACCTTTTTTTTAAGAGTCAGCAAATATCTTAATGGTTGTTCCAATTCAAAACCATTCAGTTCTTAATATCAGAAGCCTAAATGTAAGAATTGCAGCAAAAGAAAATTACATTCTTGTTTTTAAAGAAAAAATATGCTTGTAACTATAGGAAGGTCAGAGTTTAATGTTATTTGTACAGCTTTGCAGAAATGTTCATAATATCCACAAACTTTAAAAATACTACATTGTATTTTAGATCTACACAAATATATTAACCAAAATGAGCAGCCACGTAGCATCTTTAAACTGTTTATGATTCTATTTTGTAGATTGCAAAATGAATCATTCCCTTTTCATAAACTGAGTTGAGTCTTCAGAACCTGAGAGCACAGATGGGTCTCAGAGATAATGGATGCCAGAACTCAGGTTGTCAATATTGATCATCAGAGTTCTTCACTGGGCAGTACTCCCCCAAATCTCAGAGGATCACATTGGAAAGTCCTGGATAGAAAAATGTGTCCTGGGAGAAAAATGTGTAATAAAACTGAAAACCACAGAAGAGACCAGGCTTACTGGTTGAATAGAGCCTGGTGGAGCCTTAAGTCTAAGGCACTTAATCACCCTTGAAGACTAGAACTGGCTTTCCCCAGTGGCTCAATTTTCAGCAAAACAATACACAGGTCTACAAGGGGAGCAATAACACCAGGGAGGTACACATACCATAGAATCATTAACCATTTGAGATCAAAACTGCAGCATTTACCCGAGGACAAGGTTCAGAAGTGTTAGTTAAGACAGAGGAGTGGAAATAGGAAACAGAGGGAGGGCGTGGGATAAGTTATGTTACATTGAATCGATTGTAATCAATGAGATGAAACAAATATGTATGAATTGCTGAATGGAAAATTGGTGATCTGCTCTGTAAACTCACTCAATTTACAATAAAAAGTTTAAAAGCAAACTAACAACTCAGAAGATGTGCTGTCCTTTCTTTGGTGTAAATGATTTTTTTTTTGGGGGGGTGGGGGGTGGGGTGGAGACCACAGTTAGATCTTCCTTATATCTATCACTGCTTTTTTATTTCCCCCAGCTTTAAAGAGAGCACACAAAAGCAATGAATTGCATTTTCGTTCCCAAAATCATCCCTGATGATTTGGGAGCTGACCCACTATTTTTTATTATAACACACTTACTTTACCTCCATTAGTGACTTTACTATATTTCCATCAGTGATTTTGCCATACACAAGGGATTCTCACACATGAGAAAATTAAAAGATAATGGTTTTCCACAAAGTTTTGAAACCCTCTCGTATAACAATAGTAATTTCTGGGCATTTTCCTCTGGTCTTGGAGATGTTTAATGGCAGAGGTAGAATTTTACTTCTCTTCCTTTTCTTATAACTGCTTTATTAAATTTTGCTGGAAAGAAACAAATAGATGAAAGAATGAAGGGGTGAATGCATGAATGACTTTGCATTTGAATGGTATAAAGACTAACAGCAATGTTGACTTTCTGAAGGAAAATGAGAAAACAAAATATTTCACAATCTCTGTTCCACCAAGTTTTATACCCTCTGTCCCTAAGAGAGAGTGAAGAAAATGAATTACAATTTTTATTTCCAACTTTGCTTTCAGGAAATCTGTCTTATAACATTTTCTGCTTATTTTACTTTACATTTACCCCATGAAAGATGACAATTGTTAGGGCTTCAAACCATTTATCATCCATGTGCACATCCCTGTGTGCTGTGGATACAGTTGTAATGTCTGAGGAGCAGGCGCTGAATTACAGGCGTTGGGTCTAAACATCTGATGGCTGAGAGTGAGAAAAGAGTAATGAGGTGCCTGATTGAAGAATGACAGTAAAAGAGAATAAAAGATCAGAGGAGGAATACAGCTTACTGCCTGCAGATCAATAATAAAAATGGAGGAAACATCAGTCTTCTCTCAGTATCCCTCCTTTACTTTGCTCAGGATTCATGAGATGCAGATGGAGAAAGCCCAAGAAATCTACTTTGAACATCTTGCTTCTGAGACGTTTGAGTTCCATGATCCAGTACCATAGATGATTCCAGTGTTGAGAGTGTATCACCAGATAGCCTTCTGCTCAGAGAGCCAACTCTGAAAAAATAATTTGTGTAAAGACAAAAGTTGAGGCTAATGTTTTCTGTATAGAGAGAATGACTTTCTAAGCAGAAATCAATGCAAGAAATATTCAAAGACGAATTTTTAACATTTTTGGTAAAAAAATAATAATAACTTTAAGGATTTGGATGTTTTTAACTTTTAATGCCAAGATAAATCACAAAAATCTGAAAAAGAAAAGTATACTTCAAACAACTTTGATAGACAAATTCTTGCCGATAAAGAGGTTGTAAAATGAATAAGGGGGAAGGTGGGAAATCCAGCCTCTACTTCTTAGATTCTCTAGCCAAACACAGATGTCACACTTGGTTTAGAGCTGTAGGTTTCTTCACAATTTAAAATAGGTATGTAGGATACTGACTATTTAGAGCATTATTTTAACATAGATTTTGAAATTCCTTCCTTTGAGTTTTTTTGTTTTTTGTTCTTTACTCTTTATCATGAATTGAGTGAAAATTTACAGAATCAGGATAGATCATCAGTCCCACATTTAAAAAAATCATACGGGAATCTGTGTGTGCCTTTGAATCCATCGCAGGAAACCAAAGGAGATAAGTGGCTTTTCCTTCGGATGAAGACGGACTCCAGGACACATAATAAAACCCAAACCAAATTCATGGTATCTTCGATCCGGACTCAAAGTGACCCTACAGGAGAGAACAGAGCTGCTCCATGTGGCATTCAAGGTTGTGAACCTTTATGGAAACTGACTGTCATCTCTTTTTTGCCTAGAGAGATTGAAAGAAGTTGCTAAGAAGCCTCACAGGGCTTGCCAAATGAAGACAGACATGGTCTCTGGGACACATCAAGTAGTGTGTGTAGTGCACAGCCTGAGCCCAGATCTTGTTTCCTTAGGGGACACTAGCAGCTGTCCGTCAGCAGTGACTGTCATGGTTGCCAAGCAACAATTCATGAGTCTTACCAAATGTATCAGGATTTTTGTCTCTCACCTCCTATCCTACCTGACCATAGAAACTGTGCTAACAAAATCATATAGATGTGGGGGACAACTTAGTCAATGACTATAGTTGGGATCAGACGACGTATTGCACTGGGCAAATCTGCTGCACAGGAACTTTTTAAAGTGTTGAAGAGCAGAGATGTCAGCTTGAGGACTAAGGTGCACCTGACCCAGGCCATTATGTTTTCAATAGCCTCATATGGATGCGAAAGCTGGACAGTGAATAAGGAAGATCGTAGAAGAATTGATGCCTTTGAGTTGTGGTGTTGGAGGAGAATACTGAAAGTGCCATGGACTGCCAAAAGAACCAATAGATCTGTTTTGGAAGAAGTGCAGCCAGAATGCTCCTTGGAGGCCAGGATGGCTAAGCTTCGTCTCTCCTACTTTGGACATATTGTCCAGAGGAAACAATCGTTGGAGAAGGATGTCATGCTGGGTAGGGTGGAGGGTCAGAGAAAAAGAGGAAGACCCCCAATGAGATGGATCAGCCAGGTGGCATCATTGATGGCGTCAAGTGTGGCAGCGGTAGTGAGGTTGGCCCAGGATCGGACATTGTTTCGTTCTGCTGTGCATGGGGTCGCTATGAGTCGGTTCCGACTCGATGGCACCTGACAACAACAATAACAATAGTTGGGATCACAAAGACAATATTCTACATTCTAGTAGGCTGATAACATCTGGGGTCTTAAATGCTTGCCAGCTGCCATGTGACATACAACTATGAACCTTTTCTCATATGGAACAAAAGAGTATGAAGGAAGTCAATGGTTCAAAGAAGGAAGGAGTCTATGGGACTCACAGCTGATATGAGCCTTAGCCTCTTCTATGCTGAGACCAGAAGAATTAGATGATGTCCAGTTACCACTACTAGCTGTTCTGACCGAGGATACTATAGAAGGTCCTGGATAGAATGGGAGAAAAATGTAGAACAAAACTTAAATTTCTTAAAAATAGGCCAGACCCAGTAGACTGATAAGAGACTGGGGGAAGTCCAGTCTATTGGTCTAACAAAACTCTTCGAATTTGGAATTAAGCGATTTCTGCAGGTCACCTGATAAAATAAACAATCTCATCTCAGAGGAATGTGCTCTCTTGAACAATTAATGATATGAGAACAAATGGTCTACATTTACCCAAAAGCAAATATGAGAAGGCAAGGAGGGAAGCTAGATTAATGAATACAGAACAAACCAAAGGGGAACTCATGAGAATGGACCGCTAGGAAAAGTGGGGACCATTGGGTAGAGCAATTTGTATAAAAATTGTTAAAGGGGAACCCAATATTCTGTGCAGTTTCAGCTAAAACACAAAACACTGTTAAATAAAAACAACCATACGATGGAGGGGGGAAAAATCATGCACTCTGAGTCATTACAATGATTATAGTCCCCTGATGTACCATTAGTTAACAGCGTTAACTCTATTCACTTTAACTCTTGCATTCCTCCCTGAGTTTTCCTCTATCTTTGTCTTTCCTGTGCCAACCTCCCTCTTATGTATTTCCTTCCCCATCACCCAAGTTAACATGTGTCTACCCTCTACCAGTGAATAATTCTCCCTGCCTTCCCACCACAGGTAACTATCATACAATGTTTCTTTTAGCAAGAAAACCTTTTTCTTAACTTTTTACAACAGTGGACTCCTACAATATCTGTCCCTTTATGACTGACTATTTCACTCAGGATAATATCCTCAAAGGCCATCCTTGTTATGAGGTGCTTCACAGATCTGTCATTATTCTTCAATGTTGAATATTATTCCATGGTGTGTATGTACCAAATTTTGTATTCATTTTGAAACTCTCTGTTTCTTCAGGTGAATTTAATCCATTTATATTCAATATAATTTTCAATGAGTATAAATTGATTGCTGTCATTTTCCTGTTTGTTTAATTGTGGTGCTGCTAGGTTCTTTGTTCCACATAAATTTCTGCTTTGAAGCCATGTTATTTGTAAGTTTTCTTTATATTCTCATTTCTGTTGGCTAATGTTAACTATTCTATTTTTTTCCTCTTTTTTATTTTTCTGTGACAATGTATTAATTTTCTTTGAGATTACCCTGTAATTTATTAATTTTACTCTATAAAACAGTCCTGAAATTTTTATTTGAAACTTACTTTTATCTTGAAATTTTCTTGACTTCCTCACCATCTGGAAGTTCTGTATCTACACTGTTCTCTTTTTTTGTTTTGTGCTTTACTTCATTATGATTTTATATCTCTAGTGTCCTATTTTTAGTTTTGTAAGTCAGATTTACTTTAGATACTTCTATATCTGGGTACTTCTATATCTGGATTAAAGAGCTCTGGTAGTGTAGTGGTTATGAGTCGGGCTGCTAACCTCAAGTTAGAACCAGAGGTTCTGCGGGAGAAAGATGAGGCTTTCTGCTCCTGACAGCTTCATAAATCCTATACAGGGACACTATGGGTTGAAACCGACTCAACAGCACATAACAACAGCAATATCTGGATTGAGTGATACGTATGTTAGGTATGTCATGTATGTTAACCTCAGGTTGTTGTCTGCAGTTGTTGGTTCTCAGTCCAAAGAATATACCCGTTAGTAACTTTTGTAAAGTTGATCTGTTTATTACAAATTCCCTTAATTTCTGTTTATCTGGAAGCATCCTAATTTTGACGTTGTATTTGAGGGACAGCTGTGCTGCATGTGATTCTCGGTTGGCAATCTTTTTCTTTCAGAGTTTTGTTTTGCCATCTCACTGACCTGTTGCCTGAATGGTTTTTGTTGAGAAATCAGACTTTAGTTATCTATTCATTTTTTTCCTAAGCTGCTGTTAGTATTTTTTCTTTGTTTTGGGTTTTGGAAAATTTGGTTATGATATGTCTTAATGATTTTCTTTGCAAGTCTATCCTGTTTGGGGTTCGTTCAGCTTCTTGAATGGTTATCTTCTCTTCTTTCAGGAGGTTAGGGACATTTTTTCAGCAACTCTTAATTTTATACTTTTTATTGTGAATTGATTGAAAGTCTACAGTGCAAATCAGCTATTTTGCATTCAAGAAATCACTGGCTTTGTTTCATTACAATGATTGTGATCCCCTCTATGTACCATCAGTTATCAGCATTTACCTCCATTCACTTAAACTATTGTACTGTTCTCTATGTCTCCCACTGACTTCAGCTTTCTTCTGCCAACTGTCCTCTTGTATATTATCTGCCCCGTTACTTATGTTACCCTTTAACCCTTGGACAATTTTCCTTCATTCCAACACCCTAGTAACTATCTAAGAATGTTTCTTTCATCAAGGAAACCTTAACTTTTACAACAGTGGAGTCACATAATAGCTGTCCTTTTATGATTGGCTAATTTCAGCGTATAGGCTATGAACCAGCCTGCTAACCTCATGGTCAGCAGTTTGAAACTACCAGCTGTTCCACAGGAGAAAGATGAGGCTTTCTGCTCCCGTAAAGATTTGCAACCTCAGAAACCCTCCACAATACTTAACAACAACAACAACAATATCAGTCATAGGACTTCTGGTGTGACTTTTTAGGATAAGCAAAGGACTACAAGGTCAGTTTGAACCACAAGGTTGGTGGTTCAAACTCACCAGTCACTCCACGGAAACCCTATACTGGGTTTGAGTTGGAACTGACTTGATGGCACTTAACAACTTAACAATATCAGTCAGCAACTTACCCATGTTGTGAGGTATTTTGCAGATTCATAGTTATTCTTCAACATTGAAAGATATTAATTCATTGCTGTCATTTTGCTATTTGTTTTGGGTGTTTTTGTTCCACATAATTTTCTGTGCTGAGTTCATTTTGTTAGTTTGTTTTTCTTTTTATTTCTGTTGTATTAATGTTTACTAAATCTTTCTGAGTTTCCTCTTTTCATCATTTTTTTTTTTTAAAACAACAACCAGAGAGAGGGGAAATGGGGAAATGCAAAGAGAAAGAGAGTACAGAGCAGTAAAGAAAGATCAAAAGTGAAAAAAAAAAAAAAAAAAAAAAAGGAGACAGGAAATGAAAAGCAGAAGGAAAAAACAAAAGTGAAGACAGAAAATATAAAACTCAAAAGAATGGAAAGAGAAGAAGGAGAAGAAAGAATACATATACAAAAGCAATGAACCAATTAAAAGGAAACACCAAAAACAAAGAGGATGCAGCCATTGGACCAGAAGAGCAGTAAGCTCTGGTGGACACCTGCCAGTCAAGGACCTCAGGAGGTGAGTTTGTTACTGATGTGACAGTGAAGTTCCCAGCCCTAGATGGACTGGCACAGTGGCAGAAGCAATGGACTCAAGCATAGAAATGATTGTGAGGTTGGCACAGGATCGGGCTATGTTTCATTCTGTTGTGCATAAAGGTGGGGTCTTCCTCTTTATTCCAACCTTCTTTACCAAGCATGGTTTTCTTCTCCAGGGGCTGGTCCCTCCTAATAATATGTCAGGTGTATGAGAGATGAAGTCTTGCCATCCTTGCTTCTAAGGAGTATTCTTGTTATACTTCTTCCAACACAGATTTGTTTATTATTTTGGTGGTCCATGGTACTTTTAATATTCTCCCCCAACACCATAACTCAAATGCATCAATTCTTCCACAATCTTCTTTACACTTATAGACCTAGATGCTATCCATAGTCACGACACTCAATCCAGAAGTAGTGTGTGAAGGCCCTTGATGGAGGTGGTTTCAGTGTTTTTTTAGGACCACATCACAATCGGAGACCTAGTGTCTGGGTATGAAGGGTTCTGTTAGACTAATGATGATCTGGTGGCTCTGCAGGTTCCATATGTATGGAGCTGAGCCCCCCAGAATCCAAGCACCAAAGCAGAGTAACCAAGACACACATCACACTGGTGTGAGAACAATCATGTGGTTCCCAACTCCCAGAGAGCAGGATCTGTGCTGGGGTTAGATGAGGGTGAGAGCAGGCTGAACCCTCTGGCAACTAGAGGAACATGGGATGAAAGAAGGAATCAAACCTTCCCAACACCCTATGAATTTTCTGTCAGGCCACTTTCTATCACCAAAGCTGCTCACAAAAGTTCAAGATGATTGTACCATGTGTGGTTTCCTCCCCTTACTTTCCCTGCTTTGCTTATCCTCCTAGTAAGCACTAAATCCACTTCTCTAGCATTTCATCTGAAGTTCAAGGTTTCCGGATTTTCATCTGTGTCTGTTTCATTTGTTCTCTCGTTTCTTTGTTGTAGAGGGTGTGTGTAGATTGTCTGCCTAGTCTGCCAAATTGTCAGAAGGAACTCACAAGGTGGGTGGAGGAGGGATGTGGTGGCTGTGTTCCTGGCCCTAGATGGAGTTTCTATAGTCTTATGTATTGTCTATGCTGAGGGCACTCAGTCCGGAAGTAGTTTGAGGAGTGTTGCAGACTGTGCAGAGGTTCGAGGCC
>NW_006408539.1:28099654-28118888 GCF_000296735.1 Chrysochloris asiatica
TCCTCGTGAACCAAACACTCGTGAACAACATAACTATGTCGAGGTCAGACCCTGGCAGAGGAAGCCACCCAGGTGACTTTGTTCAGTATCTGTCAGACCAGAGGGCAGCTAGTGGCAGGGTGGCTGATTATGAAGGTTCTTTTTAGTCTAATTTTGCCTTGGAGGCTCTGGAGGTTCACCAGATCTGGAGCAGAGCCCATCTGAATCTATATGTCAAAGTCGTGCAATGGGCACCCACCTCACACCAAGAAGCTCGAAGTCCCAGAAAGCAGGGTCTGTGCTAGAGGTAGCAGAGGGTGGGGGTTAGCCTCACCTTGGTTATCCAGGGTAGTGTGGGAAGCAAGAAGGAATCCTACCTTTTCCTTTGTCCCCGTGAATCTGTGTTGTTAGGCCACCATCCATTTGTCTCTCCAAAGCTGCTTACAAAAGTTCAAGATGGCACCCTGTGTCTGGCTGGCAATCCATTCACCAGTCAGTTTCTTTCCGTCGATGCCCCTGCTCAGTATCCAATCCACTTCTCTAACCAAGCTTGCAAAGCTCAGGGCTCCAGGATTATCTTCTGTGTCTCCTTCAGATGTTGTCCCGGATTTTTGTTGTAAGACGCTGTGGTAACATACACAAGATGGCTGCTAACTGCGAAATCATCAGTTAAAATCCACCAGGAGCTCCAGATGAGGCTTTCTGTTCCCTTAAAGATTTACAGACTTGGACACCTTATGCAGGGTCTCTATGACTTGTAACCAACTCAACAGTACGCAACTACCAACAACAGCACCATTCTTGTTGTAGAGGGACTGTTTAGCATTTCTGTCTAAGCTGTCTTCTTGCCAGAAGTCCCTTTGCATGCTTTTTTGCTTATTGAAAGTGTTTGAATGACTGGATCATAAAGTATAGTGGGCATCCACCAAGGTGTCTACAGATGACTTGATATTTGTGTGTACTTAATTTGGGGAAGCAACGCAAGTCCTTCTGCATTTTAAAAAACAAACAAACAAACAAAAAGACCAACATAAACCTTGATGATAGGCAGAAGAAAAATAAAATTATTTGTTAACTTTAAATTTCTAAAAAATAGTTTTATCTTTTTCATAATTTATTAGTTTTATTATTATTTTAATATTAAATATAGCATTATCACAAACTTCACTGGATTCATTTCAAGCTTAATAAAATTTCTAGGGAAATATATAACGGATTCATGTCATGTTATGTGTATAATATAAGCACAGGACTATTGACCACAAGGCCAGTGACTTGAACCACAAGTCCCTCCTCAGGAATGCTATATTGAGTCTCTGTGAGTCAGGATGGACTCAATGACACTTAACTTTATATTAATTGATGTTGTTAAATGCTGTCTAGTCAGTTATGACTCATAGTGACTCTGTATAGGATTTCTGAGGAGCAGCTGGAAGATTTGAATCATCAACCTTGTGATCATCAGTCCAGTGCCTTTCCTATAGTGCCACACTAGGACTCCATTATAAATACGTTATATACGCACTTGAAATTGTTTTAAAAAGCATTGCCTTACAGTCAGTTCTGAGCATGATCCTATAGGATAGAGTAGAACTGTCCCATAGGGTTTGTAAGGCTGTGCATCATCACAGAAACAGATTGTGATATCCTTGTCCTTCAGAGATTCTGGTAGGTCCAAACTGCTGGTTTTTCAGTTACGTGAGAGTGCCTGAACCACTGTACCACCAGGGCTACATCTATGCACACTGATACACATAGTGCGGAATGTAAACCATTAAGGTAATTTACATAACCACAGTCTATACTTCCTGTGTTGCCATTTAAAAATAATCCAGACCCATTTTAAGGAATATATAAAGTTTAATGTTAATTTAAAATGAGATTTTATGAAATATCAATGACCAAAACTGTGTTTTAATTTAAGTTACATATTTTCTCTATCAAGGAGATCACTAGTAAAGCCTTCCCCAGGAGAATTTTGTCAAATTTAAAGTTATCTCCACTTTGAGGTGTTTCTTGATGACTCATTATGGTGTCTGTGTGTGTTATGGGGCTGTGGGAAGTGTGTGTGTGTATGTATTTATATGTATGTGCACGCTGTTGTTAGGTGCTGTTGAGTCACTTCCAATGCCAAGCAATCCTGTATAGGGTTTCTGAGATGGTAAATCTCAAAGGAGCAGAAAGCCTCTTTTTTTTTTTTTCCTACGGGAACTCACAACCTTGTGGTCAGCATTCCAGTGATTATTCTGTGATGTCATGATCTCCTATATAAATGCATATATATATATATATATATGGTGTGGCACTGCAGGTGTGGCACTAGATTCAAAGTCAGTTTGAACCACAAGGTCAGCAGTTCAAGCTCAGCAGCTGCTCTTTGGAAACCCTATAAAGGGTCATTATGAGTCTGAACTGGCTCAATAGCAATTAACAACAACAATAATAGCAACAATACAAAACCAACCTGAAGGCACTTAACAACACTAATAATACGCATGTGAAAATTGGACAATGAATAAGAAAGACTTTAGAAGAACTGATGCATTTCATCTATGATACTGGAGAATACTAAATGTACACTGGACTTCTAGAAGAACAAATAAATATATCTTGGAAGAAACACTGCCAGAATGCGCCTTTGAAGTCAGGACAGGAAGACTTTGTCTCTTCTACTTCTGACATCATATCAGGAGGATTATTCCCTGGAGAAGGGTATCATTGCTGGTAAAGCAGAGGGTCATAAAAAACAAGGAGACTCCCAACAAAATGGATTGACACACTGGAAGCAGCAGTGAATTCAGGCATAACAATGGTGTGGATGGTGTGGGACCAGGCAGTGTTTTGTTCTGTTGTGCAGAGAGCCACTGTGATGGGCGTCAGCTTCACAGCACCTAACAACAATCACAACATATATGCATGGATGGGAGTGGGCTTTAAAAAGCTAGTGTAATCACGGAAATAAAAGATAATGGAGTTCTTCCAAGAGCTTTTGGAAGGCCCCTCGTATGCGTATGCGTATGTATCTATAATACATATGTAATTGTAAATATATTGTGTATCTATTTAGCACCCCTATGAAACAACCTGATGGCACACAACTCATCATCAGATGCATGTCAGTGACTATCATGGGTTCTAACTGCCTAAATGTTTGCAAGAACAATTCTGGGTGTTGAAATAAAACCCAAATGAGCAATATCTAAACTGAAAAACTCTTCTATAACAAGTTGAACACTGGATATATAAATGTCTATTTTAGTTGTTGATTTTTTTTTATTTGTTGTTCTATTTTTTTTTTTTTTAATATATTTTCTGCTGTATATTTCTCAGAAGAGATATAGGCTTATTTTTCAAGAAACAATAGGTCCTTTGTGTGTTATTTTCTCAAAAAACCTTTCTAGAAAACACTGGAACCATGAGATGCACTGTTGTAAACTATCAGGTGATACTTTCTAGAAGTTTACATATTCTTCCTTTGTCAGGACATTAACTGGATATTATTAGGATTATTCCTACTAAATCAGTCTTATTTTAGATGTCTTTAGTCAGTCAGTTTTTATGTTTTTAGAGGAATGACTCCGTTATCTAGTATATAAAAATAAAGTAAATATAAGAATATTCAAATTACATTCCAAGACAAGTCAAGAATTTTTTTTTTAATTGTAAAGGTGAAAACATAAACAAACAAGAACAGTACAATAAGATGAGATCTTAAATACCAACAGTAAAATAATCTTTAAAATTTGCAAAGAAATCTTCACGTATTATGCTTTCTACCAAGTACAAAGAGTCCTGGTATGATGCTGTAGGATAAGTTCTAGAATGCAAACCAGAAGGATTATGGTTCAAATCCACCAACTGTCCCTTAGAAAACTTATACAGGGTCTCTGTGAGCCAAAACTGACTTGACAGCACTTATCAACATTAACACCAAGAAAGAAAATACATGTATAATTAGTAGTAATGAAAAGTACCTAAAAACAGTGTATAAAATTCAATAGCTGTTCTAAGAACTGATAGAAAAATGTAATAGAATATAGTATCTCATAAATTTATGACAAAGCTTGCAAATATTTAGGATTAAGCTTGAAATAAAAAGTGAAAACCTATGAGAAGAAAAGTTAAAATTCTTACTGAATGACGTAAAATGATCTTAACATTTTGCCTTTCTGAAGACATGTTTTCTAACAAAAACAACAAAGCAACACCAAGTATGAATAAAGTATAATTCCAACAGGATTATTTAGGGAGCATAATGAAACAGTAAATATGTAACTTAAATGGAAAAAGTTAAGCTTATGAAAAATTTAAATAATGAAAATATGAGGTCATAATTTTTAAGATACTAAAAACATGGCTCTGCCTATGAAAATAATCCATGACAGGCTTTGGTTTTAAAAAGCTTGTGTGAGATGAGTACTGAAACAACTCACAGAAGAACATAAACAGAAGTGTTTGTACATCTGCAAACACAGTTTGGACTGACACTTGACCATGTCTCTAAAACAATTGTCACTGGTGACTAGACACAGATTCACCACTAAAAGTCTGAGAGTAAACGGCAGAGAATGGAATGGGAACATCCTCAATCACCCACCAAGAAAAAGTTCAAAAGTCACCTATCAGCTGGAAAGTTGATGTTTGCTGTTTTCTGGGATTCTCAAGGGATTGGAAAATTCTCAGGAAAAAGTTCAACAACGAACAGTGTTCTTTACAGTGAGATGCTCACTGAAGAGGTGAAGTTAAATTCAGGATTAAACACAGAAGACTGCTATCCAAGGGCATTGTGATCTTGCATAACAATGCACATCCACACACCTCTGCCCACACTGTTGACATGCTGCAAAAACTTTGTTTGGAGGTGTTAAAGCATCCTCCTTATAGTCCTGATCTTACACCATCGGATGTTCCCATGTTTGGTTCCTTGAAAGTAGTCTTTCCAAGATGAAGATTCACCTCTAATGAAGTGAAGCCAGTGGTGCATTCATGGCTAACAGATAAGCCTAAAATATTTTTAATAAAGTAATATGAAAGTTTGTTGACAGATAGACAAAGTGTATTGAAAAGCAAGGAGAGTATATTGAAAAACAATGTATTTTTCTTTCCTAAAAATTGATTAAAATAAATTTGGCAGTAGAAGTGTGGATAATTTTTGACTCACATTCACCTATACGTATATACATATAAATGTGTGTGTGTGCATGTGTGTGTATATATGAATATATGTTGTTGTTGTTAAGTGCTGTTAAGTCGATACTGACTCTGTATAGGGTTCTCAAGGAGCAGCTGGTGGGTTTGAACTGCCAGTCTTGTGGTTCACAGTATAGTGCTGATCCTACAGCACCACACCAGGAAAAAAAAAAAAAAAACAGAGTGAAAGACTACCCGGTCCTGGGACAACCTCACAATCTTTGCTGCACTTGAGCACATTGCTGTTGCCATGGTGCCAACCCATCTCCTTGAGAGTCTTCTTCTAGTTTGCTGACCAGACTGGAACAATTAAGAGTTCTGAAGATCTACATTTGTTGTGAGGATATGGTAAATCTTGAAGAGAATGAAAAATGATATAGAATTTTTACTTAATATATTTTTGAACTTTCAAGCTCACATTCGTATTGTATGCAGGAAGGATATGGCAGAAGAAAAAACAAAGTGCACTTTTTCCTACCCTCTTTCCTAGATTACTAAAATTTCCCAAAACAAAATTTATCTACATTACCTATAAATCTTGAAATGTCAAAAGTGTGTATCTATCTGGGAAAAAAAAATTTTTATACAGATGCATACGATACATAAAACTATGTGCATTGCATGATTGTTTAAAACATAAAAAATTTAAGTTAACTAAAATTTGACCAAAGGAGAGATACCTACAGAATGCAAATTACTTAATTTCTATCAAGGGGGGAGGATACTTAGATCTACAAAATAATAAGACTAATTTTTACACAGAAATAGAAAAGATGGCCACAAAGTATTGTTTGTTACATGACAAGAGGAAATAGCATTTATATCCATAAAGAAGACATAAATTTCTGCATACACGTGTGTATATGTGTATATAATTGAAAATATCCAAAAGTTGTAAATGAATATGATCTTAATGGTTCTTTTTAAGGAGAAAACTGGGATTAGGTAAAGTGGTCATGTATTGTCCTAATCAGTTGGATTATTTATGAGTGGGAATATACTTATTGTAAAGTGCAGTCAAGTTCAGAGCAATGTAAAAGGATATGGCAGAAACATAAAACAAGTTTCAAGGCAGCATTTTCTCTCCTATTTTAATAGCAGCAGAATGAAGAATGAATGCAAATTGTGATTTGCGTTCCCACGTTTTGAGACAATCAGAGATGTGAAATTGAAGTTGGGACACATGAGCAGAAAGACAAACCTACTGCACTTCTTAAACAAGCAATACTTTGCTCTCAGCATAAGGCCCCATCAAATCCCAGGATGGCAAGAAGGTTTCTACTGACATAATACAACAATGAGAAAACTCCGGTTGTTTCACACTATCAACTCTCATATCCTGTGAGAGTCAAACAAAAACAAAGACAAACATCTCATATTGTGAATCTACAGAATTAAGGCTGTTAGAGAAATGAGGTCACAGCACAAATCTGTTGCAACATACGTTTTACTGAACCCACGTGCTGTGTGGAGATTATAGAACTCTCCAAGAACAACTTCAACTGTTTTATGCTAATACATTTAGGAGAGCAAGGAGGAAAAAAAATCCATGTGTGAAGCTTGCTTAGAATCATTCGAAGCATGAAAAATCTTTTAAAATTCCTGTTAAACTGTACTTGACACTGAGAGTACAGGAATAGAAAGGAAAATTTGTGACTGCCAGCACTGAATAACATTTAAATAGGAGAGTTTACAAAGTAAGTCAAGATGAATCTTGTAGCATTTCCTTAATTATTTTAAAATGGTGATAAATTGATTTTCAAATGAATCCACAACTCAGGTAGAAGTACAGCATACATTCAAGTAAGTAAAACTTCTTAGAGGCTCAGAACAGGTCATAAGATTATGTTATTTCAGAATAGAAGTGATGTCAACAAATGTTTTTTAAAAAATGTGTCTGATGCCACAGTTGAAACAATCCCACAGCTCTTTCTGAGGAAACACGTTCCTCCTGAGTTCACAGCTCTGGCTCTTGTTGTGTATTCCATAGCACTTTGCAGAGTCACTGGAGTCCCAAAGTGGTTTTATTTCTTACATTTGTTAGCTTTAATCTGCCTAAATAAATTATTATTTAAAAGGGGAAAAATTAAAAAAAAAAAAAAATGTTGTACACGTAGGAAGACATGCAGAGTAGTATATGGTTCCATGAGAACTTACCCGTACTTCTTGTGGCTCTGTAGAGGAGTGAGCTGGGGCTTTCCAATGTTACTTATCAAATTAACAAGAGCCACAGCTGCTCCTGAAAGTGCCTTTCAGAGTGGTCAGCTCTCAAAGCCAACACCAGCAACTTTCTGTGCTCCGAGCCTCTGCATCTGCCACCAACAGAGTCATTTTATGTAGCATGTTCAGCATGTTCTGTATGCTCTGCAGAGAATTTTGCATTTAAAAACAGTTTTATCCAGACATCTTGGGCTGATCATTATCTTGGGATTTTAAAAAAGAAAACTGTGTGCAATTCAATCACCTGTTTGAGTGATCCTAACTCAATCTAAACTAGACTAGTCAAACTTGTCAAACATAGTCTAGGTGTTGCTATAAAGTTACTATGTACACACACTTAACTTTTACAATAAACTGATTCTGAGTAACAGCGATTGACCTTCAGAATGTAAGCTTTGTTGTTGAAAAGAAAATTGAAGGACTACACAGAGTCACCAAAAAAGAAATGGTTGAAGTGCAACCATTTCAAGAGGTAACATTATGATCAAGAGTCAATGATCTTGAAGGAAGAAGTCCAAGGGGAATTGAAGGCATTAACAAAAAAATAAGGTACTAAAGGCACTTATTCATCTATGTCAAGAAATTTGGAAGACCACTACTTAGCCAACTGACTTGAAGAGCTCTGTATCTGTGCCCATTCCAGAGAGGTTACCTAACAGAATGAGGAAATCATCAGACATAATATTTGATATCCCATGTGAATAAAGTTTTACTAAAAATGAAACAAAAATGGCTGCAATCATACATTGAAAGAGAACTTCCAGAGATTCAAGTCTGATTCAGAAGAGGACGTGTAATAAGGAATATAGCTGCTGGCATCAGATGGATCTTGGCTGAAAGCAGAGAACACCAGAAAGATGTTTACCTGGGTTTTATTGACTACACAAAGGCTTTCAGCTGTGTGGATCATATCAAGCTATGGACAACATTGCGAACTATGAGCATTCTGGAACACTTGCTTGTGCTCATGAGGAACCTGTACATAGACCAAGAGCCAGTTAGTCAAACAGGATAAGGGAACACCGAATGATATAAAATTAAGAAAGGTGTGTGCCATGGATGTATTCTTTCACCACATCAGACAGTGTTTCGTTCTGCTGTGCATAAGGTCTCTATGAGTCGGTACCGAGTTGATGGCACATAACAACAACAATAATTCAATCTGGATGCTGAACAAATAATCCAAGGAGCTGGATTATATGAAGAAAACTGTGGTATGAGGATTAGGGGAAGACTCATTACAACCTGCGATATGCAGATGATACATACAACCTTGCTTGTTGAAAGTAAAGAGGATTTAAAATACTTAACTGATGAAGGTCAAATACTACAGCCTTTGATGTAAAGAAAACAAAATTCCTCACCAATGGACCTATAAATAACATCCATATAAATGGAGACAAATTGAAGTTGCCAAAGACTGCCCTTTGCTCAGATTAAACATCAACACTCATGGAAACAACAGTCAAGAAATCAAATGACACATTGCACTAGGCAAATCTGCTGCACAAGACAGACCTCTTTAAAGTGTTGAAGAGTAAAGATGTCAGTTTGAGGACAAAGGTGCGCCTGACTGAAACCATGGTATTTTCAATAATCTCATGTACATGTGAAGTTGGACAGTGAATAAGGAAGCTCATAGAAGAATTGATATATTTGAGTTATGATGTTGGAGGAGAATATTAAATGTACATGGACTGCCAAAAGAACAAACAGCTCTGTGTTGGAAGAAGTACGACCAAAAATGCTCCATGGAAGACAAGATGGCAGAATTCATCTCTGATACTTAGGACATATGCTCAGGAGGAACCAGTCCCTGGGGAAGGATCATGTTTGGTAAAGTGGAGGGTTGAGTAAAAAGAGGAAGACCCCAACAAGATGGATTGGCACTGTGGCAGCAGCAATGCGCTCAGGTGTAGCTATGATTGTGAGGCTGGTCCAGGACTGGGCAGTGTTTCATTCCATTGTGCACAGGGTCCCTAAGAGTTGGTACTGACTCGATGGCACCTATCAGCAACAACAAATCCGTATTTTACCACTTACATAGTGTATACAGGAAAAACACTCTCTGTACATTGATAAAAATTTACTTGCATTAGTGGTGAAGATCATGAACTGGAAGTCTGTCCTTTATTCAGAGATCAAGGCCCTCATAAATAAATACTGTTCAAGTTCCCTGCCAATTTAAAATCCAAGTATTCCTATTTTGATTCCCAGATTTTAAAAGAACTTGAAATTTTCAATTGTCCAGTAAATCTCAAAATCTAGGAGCTAGCGTGCTATCACATGTTCAACAGTCTTCTTATTTCTGTCTAACCAACAAGAAATTCTATTCCTGACTCTCCATGTTGTTGTTAAGTGCGGTGGAGTCAGTTCTGACCCATAGCGACCCTGTACAGGGTTTCTGAGGCTGTAAATCTTCACGGGAGCAGAAAGCCTCATCTTTCTCCCACGGAGCAGCTGGTAGTTTCAAACTGCTGACCTTGTGGTTCACAGCCTGAGTAACCACTACGCTCCCAGAGCTCCTTTGACTCCCCATAGCCTTCTCCATACCTACATTCTCCCCACAGGTTTTTAAAAGGCCAGGAAACTGAAGGCCACATGATAGATTCTGATTACTGAATCTTGACATCATGTGTGGATTGCTGCTGGTCTATCAGATTAACTACCTCTCTTTGTATGACTCTTTTTATGTAGACAATTCTATTAATAGAGACTGAACATTGCAGGATAAGAATTTATTCTGCCTATTCAAGAATGAAACAAAGTCATACACTGTTGTCATTGTTAGTGCCATTGAATTGGTTTTGATTCAGAGTGACCTTGTATAGAGTTTATGAGGAACTGTTGGTAGGTTTGAAACACAGATCTTCTGGTTAGCAGTACAGTGCTTACCTTGAGACATTACCACAGGACTCTACATATATATGTGTTGTTGTTAAATGCCGTCAAGTCGTTTCCAAGTCATTGCTAGTGTTGAGGGTTAATACGCTGGACTTCAAGGTTGGTGGTTCAAGCCCACCAGCTGCTCTTCAGAAACCCTATACAGGGTTGCTGTGGGTTGGAACTGACTTGAAGGCACTTAGCAAAAACAATATATAGCATTTGTGACGGGAGGCTGGTGAGTTTGAATCACGGACCTTGTAGTTAAAACCACAGACCTTGTGATTCAAACCGACCTAGCGGTGCAGTGTTCATCCTACAGCCACACCAGGATTCCCCATATATCGCATACACACCTCGCGACAACAACAACATATATATGCATATTTTATATTAAGGAGCTCTGATAATGTAGTGGTTATGAATTGAATTGCTAACCTTAGAGTCAGTAGTTCGAAACTACCAGCCGTTCCGAGCGAGAAAGATGAGGCTTTCTGCTCCCATAAAGATTTACAGCCTCAGAAACCTTGTACAGGGTCACTGTGAGTCAGAACAAACTCCACGGCACATAACCACCACCACACCACTATATATATATATATATCCGTGGTAGTTAAGTGCCATGGAGTCAGATATCATACTTAGAATTATTTACATAGAAAATTCCGTGTGACACTGATTTTAATAGTCTCTAATTAACAAATGGGTGAGGCCATTTGTCAGTCACAACCAGCTCAAATTAATAGGACCTTCCTGTCCCTAACTGTGTGGCTCCTTTGCAATGGCTCATGGGACTTGTAATGTGTACTGCTTTGTTGAGTGGACCTGTTTCACAGGTAGAACCTTGGGTATCAGTTGCACATAGTCTCAGTCATTTCTTTAATTTTTCTAATCTGCTCTTCACATTTTTAAAATAGTTGTTACATTAATGGAAGCTGTTAGCATGTTTACTCTTAAGAGATGTCTTTATCATCTCGTCCTGTCGTTCGTACATCTCTAAGTTTCTCCCTTTCACTTTTTCCTCTCTTCCTTTATCTACTTTCCTGACATTGTTGCTTCCTAAAGCACCAAGCACAGCAATAACAATGCTTTGTTTTTCATGCAGTGTTTTAATCTCTCTTAGAATTGATCAATTCCTTGAAAACAGCACATGCCACTATGGACGGGCTCAGCAATTGTGCTGCCAGAATCAATTGCACTGAAGTCTCACTTACAAGTTTGTCACTTTGGGCAGCTATGATTTGGGGTCTTTGAATAGTTTTGCTAATCCTTAGCTTTCAAACAAACCAACAAAACAGGGCTATCATGATAGTCAGATAAGCACAGGACCACTGTCTCCAAGACAGGTGTTCAAACTTACCAGTTGCTTCTTGGGAACTCTATATAGGTCGCTATGAGTCAGAATCAATGTATGGCACTTATCAACAACATCATAATGAGATGGTCTTCATTAGATTGCTTTAAGTATTAAATGTATTAATGTCTGTATTACTTATCTTAGGGCTCAATATCCAGCACAGCCTGAAAATTGTTAAGTATCATTAGGGTCACAGTTATATGTCAATTGCAAATATAGTGCATAATAGATACTAAATAAAAACTTGTTAAGTGTGTCAATAGGTGACTAAATTAATTAATCAAAAGTATAGCAAAAATTCCTGAGTGCTGCTAAATCATATAGGAATTTTTAGATTGCCTTCTACACTGCAGGTGCACATGGTGCCTCATTGAAATTTCATTCATTTTTCTCATTTTTAAATAATGAAATCCAACAATTTCTGGATTTTCATCTCTGGAAGGAGATTTATTTGCTGAAAAAATACCAGATATGTGAGCAATAAGTCTGAACACTACATAAACCAAATAGCCAGCAACCAATGAGCTTGGGTAAACATTTTGCATTCATTGAAATATAACAGAGTGTACCACTTTGGAAATGGATAATGTGCTAGCTAGTTTATCTCAGTCTTGTTAAACTGATTAGATGGTTATCTTGATAGCTAAATGGAGATTTCCTTTTAAGAAGGACGAGCTCCATTATGAAGGAACTTTTATCAGGTAGTAAAATTCTATTTGGTGGTGATGGTGGTTATGTGCCATGGATTCAGCCCCAACTCATACCTTCCATGTTACAGGATTTCGGAGGCTATTTAGAACTAACTAATTATACATTTCAAAATCAAGTGTTGCATACATCATGGGTTCAAAGTTCTTTGAAGAAGGATCACCTAATTCAGAAATCTATCTTTCACACCAACACCATGTTGATTAATCTACCACATTTTATAATATAGCAGTGTTGCTGTAAGATAAACACAGGATTGAAAGGTCATTTTGAAACCCAAGACCGGTGATTCAAACTCACCAGCCGCTCCTCAGAAACCCAATGCAGGGTTGTTATGAGTTCAAACTGACTCAACGGCACTTAACAACAGCAACTACATAGTGAGGGAGTCCTAGTATGGTGCTGTAGAATAAGCACTGGACTACTAACCACAAGGTCAGATGTTGAAACCCACCAGTCGTTCCTTGGAAACCCTATATAGTGTCGTTGTGACTCAGAATTGACTGAATGGCACTTAACAACAATAACATTACTGAAATTTGTGTAAGGCAGAGCCCATTCAAGCATGAAAACTATCAAAAAGGAAAACTCACTGGCTGTTGATGAGGTAGAATCCTTCATCCACAGGGATAGGATGTGCTAAGGTTGCACACTTCGGAAACCTGGAACAACATGGCCGTCCTGTTGAGTTTCAGTTGTACACAGTCTTCACTGTATGATTTTCTAGGCTACGAGAATGTTCAATTCTATGAAACAAAGCATATTACATTGAACAAATGTACTTTTGATGTTAACTTAGGTACCATCCTCATTTGGACAGTGTATCAGAATCATTTTGAAAAGAATATAACTTTGACTCTAGGTTTCATAATAACTAGGTGTATTACACCCAGCAATTAATTTTCTCTAGCCATACAACAGTGCCGAACTGAGTTTTGGTCTTTATATGGATTTAGATGCAGAATCACTGTGATAATTCTTATTGTAAGTCTCAGGAAAGGTAACAGAATTTCTGCCAAGTTTGATTTTTTTTTTTTAATTTATTTTTAATTTTCAATTTTTTCTTCAATCATGTTTTTAACCAGTTAATTCTATTTATGATAGGACTTCTTGTTCTAGAATACAGTCCTTAGAAATTAGATGATAGCATTAAGATATTTGATTCAGGGCTCTTTGGAGACTTCTACAAAACATGAGCACAAGAAAAATCAATGCATTTTAATTATAATTTTGGCAAAGTATACTGAATATAACATGAACTCCCAGAAAATGAATAAGTCTATCTTGGAGGAACTACAGAGTACTCCTTAAAAGTGAGCTCAATAAGACTTTGTCTTATTTACATTGGAAACGTTATTTGGATGGACCAGTATCTGGGGAAGAATATCAAGCTTGGTCAAGTCATGGGTCTGTAAAAAAGAGCAAACCCTCCAGTAAATGGGTGTATGGACACAATGGTGGCAACTAAGATCTCAAACACAGCAATGTTTAAGGATGGTGTAGGATAATGTGTCGTTTTCTTAAGCATAGTGTCACTATGTACCAGAACCAACCTAACAAGCACAACCTCCATAAATCAATGGTTATGCACTACTACGAGGCTGAGTCCAAAATATCCACACTCTAGTTACGAATCAGGTGGTTAACCTCACAGTCAGCAGTTCGAAACTACCAGCCATTCCATGGGAGAAAGATGAGGATTTCTGCTCCTGCAAAGATTTACAGCCTCGGAAACCTGGTGCAGGGTAACTATGAGTCGGAACCGACTCCATGGCACATCACAACAACAACACAACAAGTTATATTAAAGGAACTCGGGTAGAATAGTGGTTACGAATTGGGGTGTTAACCTCAGGGTCAGCAGTTCAAAACTACCAGCTGTTCCGCAGGAGAAAGAGGAGGCTTTCTGCTCCACTAAAGATTTACAGCCTCGGAAACCATGTACAAGGTCGCTATGAGTTGGAACCAACTCCACGGCACATAACAACAACAACAACATCAGTTATATTAAAACTCCCATACATGTCCATGGCTGATGACAACATTGAATGTGTACATGAAATGATTCTGTCAAGTAGATGAGTGGCAGTGGATTTTGTGGCAAATCATTTTCAAGTCAGCCATGGATCTGCCTATGAAATAATCCAAAATAGACTTCAGTTTTGAAAATTTGTTATGAGATGGGTACTGAAACAAATCACAGAGTAGGATAAAGAGGAGCCTTTGGACATCTGTGAATAAAATTTGGACTGATACTCAAATGAAAGTAAAAGTCTCTTTTAAAAAAATTATTACTGGTGATGAGACATGAATTCATTACTATGATCTTGAGAAAGAATGGAAGAGTATGAAATGGAAACATCCTCAATTGTCAACCAAGAGAATGTTCAATAGTCAACCATCAGCTGGAAATTGATGCTTAAGACTTTTCTGGGATTCTTAAAGGCTAGTATTGGAACACTCTCAAGGAAAAAGTTCAACAATCAACAGTGCTTATTACAGTGAGATGTTCACTGATGCGCTGAAGCCTAAACTTCAGATTAAACACAGAGCACTGCTATCCAAGGGTGTTATGATCTTGCATGACAATGCACATCCATAAACCTGTTGACACTCAGCAAAAACTTCATTCTGAGGTGTTAAAGCATCCTCCCTATAGTCTTGATCTTGCTCCTTCAGACGCTCACTTGTTTGACCCCTGAAAGCAGCCCTTCAAGTATGAAGTTTCACCTCTGATAAAGAAATGAAGACAGTGGTGCATTCATGGCTCACAGCTCAGCCTAAAACATTTTTAATAAGGGAATATGCAAGCTTGTTGACAGAGGGATAGAGTGTATTGAAAAGCAATGAGATTGTGTCAAAAAATGATGTTTTTGTCTTTCCTAAAGATTGATTAAAATAAATTCTTTAGCCAGAGCACAGATAATTTTGACACATCCTTATACAATAATCTTTTCTATCAATTGAATTTGCACAAAACATCAACACTGTATATTTCACTCACAAGGTAGGTTTGAGTCCGCCATCGCCCTGTGTCTGTGAAGGTCAGTAGAGCCTCCATCTTGAGGTCATTAAGAGACAAAGAGGCTGTAATAATTTTATGGTAAACTAGGTCCACATGCTTTCCAAGTACATGATTGCTAGGAGGAACAAGCCAGACCATTAAAGAGCTATACTGTGAAGGTCGCTGACCCGAAGAAATGCTTTTATGATGAAAGAAGTAACCATACCATTCCTGTGCCTGTTTCTTCTCATAAAAAATAGCTCGCAGGTTACCTAAGCTCTAGCCTGTTATGATCTTGTGGCCATTTATGATGAAAACTGGACTAAGAACCTTAACTCGTTTTCTACCAATGACTTACGAACAAGCCATTGTTCACAAACTACAAATGGGGACCATGGCTTCTAATTTTTGAAGATGAAATTTCCTTCTTGGGGACACTTGGTTTCCCTAATACCAAATGATCTATGTTGGCTTTCTCTCCTCTTTAAAATTGCTCTCCCGCATTATTAATCTGAAGCCAATCTTTGTTGGAATTATACAGTAGTTGTTCTCTGTGCACCTAGGCATCTAAATCAATAGGTGGGTCTGTGAACATACAGTTTCCCATTGTTTTTCCCCATTAAGAAAAAAAGACAAGAGAGGTGTGCATTCAATGTGTTCAACTCAATCTGGAAAACACACACTGACCAACAGATGTGATGAATTGCTATAAATGATAGTTTGGGGTTCAGATTTAACAAACTTGAATCTTTGAAGAAACAGTTATTTCAAGATGAGTCACATGATATATTTGCCTTAGCTTTTCCTTTTCTAACAAGGAAATAGTGAATCTGTGCCATAACTTCTTCCTAATTAACTGAAACCATCAAAATAAATAAAAACCAGTTTTCCAGAAATGTCACAGAAAGGAAATACAAACAAACATTCAATTTGGTTAAATAAGATCTTAGTAAAGGTTGTACTTTCAAAATGGGTTTTCACTGTAAGTATAGAAAGTGCACGTTACAACTGTACCATGAATTTCAAGTTTAATCAAAAATTTTGTATTGAGAACACAGTCATATGTGAGAAGGAACTTCTTCTAAATCATCTTTAGCCACCTTCTGACTGCATTTGGACAGCAGTCACCCTTTCTCCTGACTTAGAGTGCCAATTTAGTTTGTTCATTCTGCATACAAGTGCCACATTTAGTCATGTTTGTGTTCTTTTGCACAGGAAGAAGTTTTCAGAAGTGTTTTCAAAATAATATAGGAAAAAATAATAGGGGCAAGCAAAATGGGGCCTTGCAGATCTGAATTCTAAAAGCCTCTTCAAACTCCATTTCAACTGTGGGAAGAGCACAGATTTTCAGAATAGGGGTTTCTTGATTCAGATTCTAAGTCTACCACCCAAATTACATTAGGGAAGTGTGGAAATCTTCCTGACCTGATTTTACATCTGTCAGCTAGAACCTGACTCTGGAATCCCTGAGAAGATGAATCTAACAGAGCTAAATGGCCTGACACTGTACAGACTCAGAAAAGAGCACTGTTTTTTTTTTTTTTAATTTTATGTATTTGATGATTTCCTTCTCAGGACTCAAGGGAAGTAACTGATTTTAGGCAGGACTGTTAGGTAGCCCAGGTGGTCCCCCATCTCTCATTGCAAAGTTCTGTCTCCACACACAGTCTGGCCATGGCCCCTTCCTCTTCCAACATATGTCAGGACATCCATGAAGACTGGGAATCCAGGTAATTTATCCCAGGATCCTACACAGTCAAGGCCATAGTGTTTTATTGTCTTCATTTTAACTCCATTGAACTATTATCCATTTGGCACAAGGAGCCCTGGTGGGTTACTACCACAAGGTTCACTATTCAAACCATTCAAACTCACTAGCTGCTCTGCTTGAGAAAAATGGGACTGCCTATACCCTGGAAAATGATGACGTTGTCTGCTCCTGTAAAGATTTATAGTCTCAGATACCCTATGTATGGTCACTCTGAGTCAGAATGTACTAGAAGGCAGTGAGTTTCATTTGACTTATGATACCCATTCTTCCCCAGTCTATACTTGAATACTGATTAAACACACACACCCTGCCACACACACATGCTTTCTGTATTCAGAGGTCTTGAGCACTCTCAGAACTTGCTTTTTCAACTTTAAATCTGTAATGAGAAAAGTTGGTGGGTTCGAAGAGGGACCTGGGAAAAGGAAACAAGTTACTGTGAGAAAGAAAATACAGACAGAAATCTCAGAAGCTTTTGGTGATTTAGAAATTACCAATAAAATTATCAGTTATCAGGAAGGACCAGTCCCTGGAGAAGGACATCATGCTTGGTAAACTGGAAGATAAGCAAAAAAGAGGAAGACCCTCCCAAGGAGAGACTGATACAATGGCAACAGCAATGGACTGAAGCCTAGTAACAATTGTGAGGATGGTGAAGAACTGGGTAGTGGTGTGTTCTAGTGTGAGTAGGGTCACTATGAGTCAGAACCGAATCTGCAGTACTTAACAACAACAACAAATACAATGGTTGTTCTAAACTCTGCACATGGGCTTGATGTGCAAATGTATGAATAAATTCTAATATTTTATAGGGAAAAATATTGAAATTTTATGTCCAAAACTCAGGCACTACTTAAAAAAAAAAAAAAAAAAAAAAAAAAAGAGTGATGGCAACATATTGTTAGAAGCCTTGGAGTCAGTTACAACTCAAAGAGAACAGAAAGACACGCTGATGTTCCTGAGCCATCCTCACAATTGTCGTTAAGTGTGTGTTCATTGTCGCTGCCACTGTGTTAATTCATATTGTTGTGGTTCTTCCTAGCTCCCACTGACCCTCCACTGAATAGTTTAATATCAGGAAAGCTGTATGCCAGCATTGTATTCTGTCACCATACTTATTGTAGCTGTATGCTAAGTAAATAATCTGAGATTATATGAAGAAGAGTGCGGCATTAAATTGAAGGAAGTCTTACTAGCAAACTGTGATATGCAGATGATACAATCTCTATTACCAAAAGTAAAGAGGACCTAAAATACTTACTGATGAAGATCAAAGGCCACAGCCTTCAGAATGGGTTGCATCTCGATGTAATGAAAACAAAAATCCTCACCACTGGACCAATAAATAACATCAAGATAAATGGAGAAAAGACTGAAGTTGTCAAAGACTTCATTTTGCTTAGATCCACTATCAACACTCATGGAAGCATCAGGTGAGAAATAAAATGACATATTGCATTTGCCAGATCTGTTGCACACGACCTCTTTAAACTATTCAACAACAAAGATGTCAGTTTGAAAACTTACGTGTGCCACCCCCTAAGCCAGGTTATTTTCATTTGATACAGATGCATGTTAAAATTGGGCAATGAAGAAGGAAGACTGTAAAAGAATTGATGAATTTGAACCATGGACAACCAGAAGAAAAGTATTAGAAGAAGTACAGCAAGAATGCTCTTTAGAATCCAGTATGGGGAGACTTTGGATACCATACTTCAGACATATGATTAGGAGGGAACAGTCCTTGGAAAAGGACCTTATGCACAGCAGTATTTACAATAACAAAAAGATAGAGACAGCCTAAGTGCTCATCACTGAAGAATGGATAAACAAATTGTGGTACATTCACACAACGGAATATTATGCTGTCTTGAAGAATAACAAGGAAACTGTAAGCCATCGCATAACATGGATGAAACGTGAGGACATTATGTTGAGTGAAATTAATCAGTCGCAAAAGGAGAAATACTTCATAAGAAATACTGTAAAAGATTAAGAAAAAGAACCCATACTAAAGTGGGGGTGGGTGGGATTCTTTGCTGGTTACTGGGATGCAGGAGGTGGTAGGGTGAGGGGAAGGAGGGGAAAGTGGAGCACAAGGTAGGGAATAGACACAGGATAG
>NW_006408539.1:28118988-28121132 GCF_000296735.1 Chrysochloris asiatica
AGAGAGTGTTGTTGTTAGGTGCTGTTGAGTTGGTTCTGATTCATAGCGACACCATGCACAGCAAAAGGAAGCACTGCCCTGTCCATGCCATATTCACAGTCACTGGCATGCTTGGGATCATTGTTGCCACTACTGGACAACAACAGGCTCCATTCCTTGAGGAGCTTCCTCCTTTCCTCTGACCCTTGAGATTACCAAACATGATGACATATCCAAGTACATAAGAAGAAACCTCACCACCTTTACTTTAAAGGAACATTCTGACTGTACTTCTTTCAAGACAGATTTGTTTATTCTTCTAGAAATCTGTGGTATATTTATTATTCTTCGCCAACACTATAATACAAAGGCACTGATTCTTTCTCATTCATTGTCATAGAGAATACAGATTTCAGTACAGCAACATTTTTACACTAACGCAGAGATATAAATGACATGCTTGGGTCTTACAAGAGAAAACAATGAATTTGGACAGGAAGTTCCCAGAAACATTTTACACAGAAGGTGGCATTGTTATGTCTTTATGGGTGAAGGCAGTTCTAATAGAATGGTGGTGTTGTGGGTCAGTTCCGACTCATAGAGACCCTGTATAGGGTTCCTGGGGCTGTAAACCTCTACATCTTTCTCCTGCGAAATAGCTGGTAGTTTCGAACGGCTGACTTTGTGGTGAACAGCCCGACCTGAAACCACACTGAGCTCCTTTCTAATATGTAGGGGTTGAAATCCATTGCAGATACATATCCCAATTGTCATCCCATCATTTATAATTCAGGGTGACCCTGGCTGTTGCAGTAGAACCGTGCCCATAGGGTTTTCAGTAACTGATGTTTCAGAAGTAGATCACCAGGTCTCCCTTTGAAGGTACTTCTCAGTGGATTCAAATAGCCAAACTTTCAGTTAGTGGCCACCTACTTAACATTTTGCATCACATGTGACTCTGCCAGAACCATCACTGTTGAGATGCTGCCAATTAATAGGGACCCTGTGCAGGGTTTCCAAAGAGCAGCTGGTGGGTTTGAACCACCGATCATACAGTTTATACAAACAGTGCAGTCCAGTGCATTATCCTGTAGCACTACATGTTTTAGTGAAAAAGTGGGTTTTCGTGGATGGTTAAAAGGTATAAAAATTTGTAAGGAAAACAAAGAAGAAAAGACATCATAATAAATCAGAATCTGAGGCCTAGTTTAAGGTCAAGACTCCTTGAGTCTTTAGGAATGTATTAGGACTTTTTATACTTAATTCTTTATCTAATGAAAAGTTGTTCAAAGTTTTCCCACATATAAAGGTTATCAGAAATGTCTTTTAAGATTATATCTTTGGCGTTATCTGTTCAAGTGAAAGATTCAAGGGAGGAATAATAAGAGTTTATTGCAAAAGCCAAGGTATTCAAGCACCAGTGGTATGTCGCTGCAAAAAGAACTTCATTACCTAAAAAGAGGCAAAGGCATATTCCCACTGATTGTGCTACCTTCTGGGAGGCCCCTACATATGTGTAGGTCACCATCTTGTCCATCACATGGTTTTTCCAACTAGATGGACCAAGGATGCCCACTGTTGTTTGTGGCCAATCCAAGACTGCCTGGTGGGGCTGAGACATGATCAGGCATAGAGCACAGACCAGGACTTGTCATCATGAACTTGAACAGGAGCACACTGATCCCCACTGAAGAACCTGAACTTGAGACAATGTAGTGATAAGATGCAAAGAAGGTTATGTAATCCTGGAACATCCAAATAAAGACTAGGATGCACTAGCTGCTCAAGAAAATCACAGCCTTCTAGGCCACTGAGACTGTGTTTTTTTGAGTTCAATTTCTGTTTTCATGGGATCCATCCATGAGGTGTTGACGAATAGTTTTAATTGAAATATTTTATTTTATTGCAATACTACTTTTTTACAACAGCTGTGTTCTAAATATTTATCAGCATTTCCTCAGATATGTTGGAGGTTTTAAATGATAAAATATGTAACAACTAAAACCTTTGAATTTAGTATTTTACTCATTAAACCTTTTAAACAATGCTTAGATGAGACAGAGAATTCCTCTCTGAGGTCTCAAAAAAATCTTAACACCTACCATTTTCTGCATTTTCGGATGGCACGCCGATGTGCACATTTTGGTTTTAAAAAAGAAGAAAAA
>NW_006408539.1:28130406-28132855 GCF_000296735.1 Chrysochloris asiatica
GAAGGGGGAGGGGAATGGAAGAACAAAGCAGACAGGAAAACCATTAGACAGCTTTGAATGGGAGAAGTGGGATAGAGGTAAATAATGACGTATGCAGAACCTTGGAACAGCAGGGCTCTAGGATACAGGGATTGAGACATGGTTGGAATGGGGAAAAGGGGGGAATAATGTTAAGGTTCTTGGCTATCTTTTAAATCTTGGTTTCCCTGGCATACCATTATAAAATAGACACTTCAAGGGGAGAGAAAGAAATAGCCAGAAATATCACCATAGAAAGCTTGTAAGTCCATCTTCTGCCTATAACTGATTGGAATACCTAAAATAGGGCTACAATGTGCCCAGTGAAGGAGGCTTCCTGTGGAGCCTCTGCATTACATAAGACCATAGTGGAATCCTGAACCACATCCAGAATCTTCAGAGGTGGGAAATTTCCACTTGAAAGGACAAGCAGACCAGCCTGGAGCAGCTAGTAGGACAGAAGATACGTTTGGAAAGAAAAACGAACAGGAAAAATAAACAACAATATAGACAGTCTGACTGATTACTACAAGAACAAGAAAGTTGTTTGCCCAGGAGACATCAAGGCAAGTGGTCGGGTCCCCTCAGGGTAAACCCCCTTCCAAGACTAAGACTGAATGGGAATACATGCTCTGATTGGTGACTATATTTGTCACTGATAAGGGGAAGTGAGGGAAAAACAGCAATGAAGCTGCAAGCTAAACCCTACAACGTTCAATAGACTCCTGTGCACCCCGGTGGAGACCTGGTCAGCCAGCAGTGTGGCAAGACCTGGAGACTCTTTGGCCCAGAATCAGTGACATAGCCACAGAGGACTAGAGTGGAGAGTGAAGCGTCCAGCTTATAAAAAGAGAACGCATATGCATAAGAACACCCACACTTGCAGATAATACCCACTTGACCTGGCTTCAATTACTGGATGATCAAAGCTCAACTAGAAGAAAGAAGAGGAAAAAAAGACTAATCTGATACCATTTGATGAACTTGACCTACACCTATAGATGCAGTAGCTCAAAAGAGGGAACAAATCTTTACAGTGAGGATCATTCCCACCCCCTCCATACACAGAGTATACAGGGATGGGCAAATTAGACATTGGCTACTCAAAATGGGGGCTACAAAGGCAAGAAGTGACTGGCTTACAAGCTTTCAAGAAGGTGGCTGGATCCAGAGTGCATGGAGGAGGGTAGAATCTTCACTGAGTAGTATCCAATCTGTCAGGGTGGGGCTAATGAAAGGCGATGCTAATAGGTCTCTTGTGATACAATAATGAATCATTGTTTTCAGGACTGATTGTGAGGATTGGAAATGTGAAGGTAGACATTTTGTAGCAAAAGGAGGAGAGTGATTGACTTCTCAGTCTAGACGCGGAGGTCCCTGGGACCATCAAGAGAGAAGAATGGAGAGCGGGACCCTACCCACAGAAGCAGTGATGCCGGAGATGGAGGCAGAGATGATAAAGTGAAAAGACTAAGCAGCCCAAAGAGGGACAGGCGTTGTGTGCTGACCAGGGGGCAGGATTGCAGGGTATACCCTTTGGTTGGTTGATGAGGCATGGAGGGGATTGTAATCATGGTAATGAAATGATATACGACAGGATGAATGTAAAGCTAATGTTCTCCCATGTAAACTATCATATAATTCACAATAAAATATTAAGACAAAAAAAAAAAAAGGAGCTTATGCTTGGTTAAATGGAGGGTCAGAGTAAAAGAGGAAGGCCCTCTATGAGATTAATTGGCACAGTGGCAGCAGCAATTGACTCAAGTGTAGCAAGAATTATAAAGATGGTGCAGAATTGAGCAGTGTTTCGTTATGTTGAGCTTAGGGCCGATATGACTCAGAACCAACTTGACAGTACGTAACAACAACAATAACATTTTATGCAGAGTCCTGATACAGCACTGTAGGATAAGCACTGGACTACTGACCACAAAGTTGGTGGTTCAAACCACCCACTGCACTTCAGAAACCCTACACATGTCACCATAAGTTGGAACCAACCTGTCACTTAACAACAGCATTTTATATATGAGAAAAAATATGTATAAAGGAGTTAAAGTTTTCTCCAATTTTTCAGAATTCACAAAAAGCAAAACCAGACTATAGACCCTGGGAATCTGAGACTGAAATCCTTACTATGGCTTCTACTCTCTGCTGCCTCTCCACCCTGAGAGTGAGCTAGCCAGAAAGAAATGTCCAAGGACAAGGATGCTTGAAGATGGTGATTAGGAAGGTGGGGCTCCTTTTTTGTCCCACAGAGAGTGTTGTTGTTAGGTGCTGTTGAGTTGGTTCTGATTCATAGCGACACCATGCACAGCAAAAGGAAGCACTGCCCTGTCCATAACATATTCACAGTCACTGGCATGCTTGGGATCATTGTTGCCACTACTGGACAACAACAGGCTCCATTCCTTGAGGAGCTTCCTCC
>NW_006408539.1:28135030-28142155 GCF_000296735.1 Chrysochloris asiatica
TCCACGGCACATAACAACAACATAGGAACAATTGGTGGGTTTAAAATGATGACCTTGTATTTAGCAGTCCAGTGCTTATCCTACAGTGCCATGGCAGGACGTGAAGATAATACTAGTAAATATATAGAATTCAACCAAAACCTACTACCACTGAGTGGATTCCAACTCATATCAATTCTATAGGAAAGAGTACAACAACCCCATAGTTTCCAAGGCTGAACTCTTTTTGAAAACAGACTGCCACATCTTTCTCCTTCAGAGCAGTTGGTGAAAAAGCAAACCAGGCCTTCTGTTAAAAAGCTAAGAGAGTTTACTGAAGGTATAAAATGATCCACAATCAAGCATCACTTCATCAGTGTTCACCAAAATGCTGCAGCGAAAGGAAATTTCCCCAGAGCTTAAATACCAAGACCAGGAATTTACAAGAAAAAAAAAGTTCTGTCTGGTTGAAATTTATAAAACCATGTTTTCACAGTCACAAGACAATGGTAAGACTCATTCAACACTATTTGAGTCATCTGACGGTTTATTCCCTGGGCTAGTTTGAGTGAATGCTGTTCCTGGGAACACACTGGGAGCGTCAGAGGAAAGACAAGGAGGGGGTCTGTAGGTTTCCTGAGCTAACTCACTTTTGAAAGCCAGCTCAGAATAAGCAATAAATGGAAAAAACAACAAAACAAAAATGTAATCTAGCCTGCATTTTGGGCACAAGCCTCTCCTTAGGCCAAGCACCTACCTAATCCTTTTGAGCTCTTTCAACAGTTCAAATCTCCATCCATTCCTTCACGAGTCCAACAATACTTCAGCTACTGTGCCACGAGGGCTCCTATATATTTACATTTATATTTATGAAAAGGCTGCATAAAGTTCCTGGAAAAATGGAATTAAAAGATCATGGAATGTTTCCATGAAATTTGTGGGCCCCCTTATATGCTATACTACATTCTTCACATCCTGTGTACTTCTCATACTTACAGTTTGTTATAAACTTCCAAGGGAGGATATTTGCTAAGTTGTAAAACTTTGTAGAAAATAAGACACACTCTTGCTCATTCACAGTTCCAGAGGGACTGGATACTCCCTAGGACAAGTCTGTAGTCTCTCTCACGAGACCCCATAGGATGCTATAAGATACCTTCGTACATGTGCCCAAGTTGAAAACATGAGTCTTCTTGATTGCATACTGAGAAAGATGGTTTTAGTCATGCCACTTACAGTATATGCACTCAAGCACAGGTGTAAATATGGTTGAATTTCCCTGTCCAGAGGAATAATTCCTCAAGAACCAGGCTGCCATTCTGTGTGGTTTTACTAGACAAGCAGTCAGCTGAAAGCAGTGTTCCAGGTGAGTATAAATCAACCATCAGAGTGAGAAGACTTGATGGTTAAGCTCATCCAACAGGGCACACCCACTTCACAGTGGGATGGCTTGACCAGGAGCCTGGGCCACTAAGTATCCATTGTATCCCATTGCCTCTGCTCAGGCAATCCTCAGTGATCATCTCTTCCCGACTTTCAAGGATAATCAAGGCCTTTGGATTGATACTTTCTTCTTTATATGTGCTAAGAATTTAATTAACTTAAAAACCTACCTCTACAGTTTTGAGTATCATTTTCTATTTCTGAAGGGATTTTTCATACATCTGATCTGCTCCTCTACACAATGATGTTAAAATTTCTCCCTTTAACATAACCTAATCTTCCAATGTCTCGAACTAAGCCTTACTATAAATTCCATTTCCTAAGACAGGTGAATAATTTATGATCCATTTGTATATATGCTTATCTTTTAAATACCACTGCAAAAGCTTTTAATTTATATTATATAAGCTACTATAGTACATTTTTATTATAAAACAATTTTAGTGATTGATGTATAATTTTCTTTCTTAGAAAGGAGATCAATAATGCCCAGTATCAATGAATGAGATAATAGCTACATTAGGAGAAAGCACATACATACAGGATGCATTAAAGCTTGCAAAAGTCATGCATCATTGAAATAATTCCAGGATAACACTTTTGATTGACTGTTTTGATTGACAATTCCCACAAGAATTGGACTGATGTGATACAAAAGATAAGTGCAGAGATTTTTTTAAAAGGTCATTTTATCTATTTATTTATTCCCTATCCTGTAGGTCAGCTTTGTTTTATTCATCTTTAATTCTTTCTCCCTCTAAGTATGTGCCACAACCTAAGGACTTGTGTGTGAACCGACACAGAGAAAGCCCAGCCATTGTAACTCTTCTTCTGTACGTTCTTGGCATATAATGAGGCTCAGTGATGTGCTTTTTTTAGCACATTGAAAGGGAAAAAATATATTTCACCTTCATTCTCATTGATAAAGTTCTCATGGATAAGAGTAGGGGAAATGAATGCAAATACAGTATGGAAATGTGAGGGAGGAAACATTAATGGTGTTTTCTAAAGGCGCCAGACCAGAAATAACGAGTTCTTCAGCACCATCTATATCCTTCTAAGCTGTGAAAGTTTCATAATACATGTTTTGAATGGAAAGAATAACAAAGGCTCGGAAATTTGTAGCGAGTTGTTTGTTGAAGTGATCTACAGAATGTGAGTCCTGGTGTGGCAAGGTAGGATGAGCACTGGACCGTAAGGTCAGATTGAATCACAAGGTCAGTGGTTCAAAATTCACCAAACTCTCTATAGCTGTACTGCAGTCCCATGCTTATCCTACCACCATACCAGGGCTTCTATAATTAGAGAAGCAGGTATACTTTCAATTAGGACAAGGGCAAGTGTATGCTAGGAATCTTTCATTTTAAACCACTGGTGTGTGGGGTTGTGTAATGGTTAAGGTTCTGTCTCAACTCGACCAGGCTAGCATTTCCAGTGAGTTACTAGTTGAGATGTGCTTATTTCCATGGTGATGAAACCTAATACAGGCAGAGTCAATTCTATGAAGATTGGTATAAGCAGCCAATCAACTGAAAGCACATTTCCTTGGGGGTGAGACCTATTCCCAATATAATGAACATGTGGAAAAGGCTCCTCTTTTGCTGGAGACCTGGAACTCTACAATTGTAAGCCATTTCCTTGCTATAAACTTGTCTTTATATATATACATAAACTTGTTACACTGGTTTTGTTTCTTTAGAAAACCCAGCCTAAGGCAGGGTTGTATCAGTTTTTATTTTCCAGATATCCCAGATGAAGATTGGAATGATAATCATTTTTAATATATTTACCAATCACATAGATAACAGAAAACACATCATATATGCCTCTTTATTCAATCAAAGGAAACACTGTTCATATATGTGGTTCTTAATAGATTCACAACTTTCCCTACCATCTACAGTCTTTCTGGACTAGCTCATTTTGAAGACCACAACACAGGTTGAATACTAGGAAACAGAACCAGAGTGAGAAGTAGAAGATTTTTATATGTACGATGTGGTGTAACTAAATGCTAATTCGGCCATAATTTAAGTGAGAGTGCTTATTATTCTTGGATTTGGGGTCAAAGGTTAAGGAATGAAGATTTGATTATTAAATATTCACATGCTAGCACAAAATCCTGTCAGCTTATCCATTTGGACTTGTGCCATCCCCAAAACGAAGCCAAATAACAACCACACACACACACAAAAACCCTATACCTCATTTTTTTTTTTTTAAAGTAAAGAGAGACAATATATTAAGAATTTGGTTCCAATTAAAGAATCAGGGTTGTTGTTGTTGTTATGTGCTGTGGAGTCGGTTCCGACTCATAGTGACCCTGCATAGGGTTTCTGAGGCTGTAAATCTTTACAGGAGCAGAACGCCTATCTTTCTCCCACGGAACCAATGGTAGTTTCAAACTGCCGACCTTCAGGTTAGCAGACCAACTCATAACGACTACGCTACCAGAGTTCCTTGTAAAGTTCTCCAAATACAATCCCATATGTATCTTCTGCAGTTTGACCCTATAAACTATGAGTGTGTGGGCTACTGGGAATACACACTCTCCTCACTCCGCTATCTCCTGCCTCTGAGGGGAGACATGGATCTCGATTTCTCTGAACACAGTGTAAGCCTTTGCTAACAATAACGTCCTTGATAATAACAGGTCGACTGAGAGATTCTGCATACTCTATCATTTGTAGAACATTACAAAGTTCCGTGCCAGGAGCAAATGTTGTTGTTGTTGTTAAGTGCCAGCAAGTCAGTTCCAACCCATAGCAACCCTGTATAGGGTTTCTGAGGAGCAGCTGGTGAGCTTGAACTGCCGGCCTTGCAGTTCAAATGGCTTTACAGTCGGCGCATTAACCCACAAAGCCACACGAGGACTCCAGGAGCAAAATAGTCCCTTGAAAATTATTTTCAAGTGTGGTCCACTGGCAAATAATAATATGGGTAGTTAAATGGCAAATTTAAAGCCTGGGGTGTCTTGCAGTGGGTGGGAGCCACATCATGCAGTCTCTATTGATTTGACTCTACCCATCACAATGGATCTTCAAGTGAGACACATCAGAGATTTCTCCTTCCTCTTCCTCTTCTTCTTTTAGACTGTTGTGAAGAATGGGTATGCCACAACACTTACTTGTGCTCATGAGGAACCTGTTATAGATGAAGAGGCAGTAGTTAGAACAGAATATGGGATAGTGAGTGGTTTAAAATAAGGAAATGTGTGCACCAGGGTTGCATCCTTTGACCATATGCATTCAATCTATATGCTGAACAAATAATCTAAGAAGCTGAATTGTATGAAGAAGAACAGGAGATCAGAATTGGAGGAAGACTCATTAACAACCTGTGATATGCAAAGGATACAACCTGGCTTGTTGGAAGCAAACACAATTTGAAATACTAATGATGAAGATCAAAGACTATATAAGTCTTAAATATGGATTGTAACTCAATTTAAAGAAAATGTAAATCCTCACAACTGGATCAATAAATAACATCATAATAAGTTGAGAAAAGATTGAAGTTGTCAAAGACTTCGTTTTACTTGGATCCACAGTCAATGCTCATGGAAGCAGCGGCTGAGAAATCAAAGGATGTATTGCTTTAGGCCAATCTATGAAAGACTTCTTTAAAATGTTAAAGAGCAAATATGTGAGTTTGAGAACTAAGGTGCTCCTGACCCAAGACATGGTATTTTCACTCACTTCATAAACATGTGAAAGTTGGACAATAAATAAGGAAGACTGCAGAAGAACTGATGTTTCTGAATTATGTTGCTGGCCAAGATTATTGAAAGGATCATATGATAAGCATTAGACTGCAAGATACAAGGTTTACGATTTGATCCCAACAGCCATTCCTTGGGAGAACAATGAGGTTTTCTGCTTCCATGAAGATTTAAAGTTTTGAAAACCTTATACAGGGGCACTATGAGTCAAAATGACTTGACAACATTGAATAACAACAACAACCATGGACTGCCAAAAGAACAAATAAATCTTTGTTGGCACAGTACAGCCAGATACTCCTTAGAAATGAGGATGGTAAGACTTCATCTCTCACTTCGGACATGTTTTCAAGAAAGACCACTCCCTGCAGAAGGACATCATGCTTGATAAAGTGGAGGGCCAGTGAAAAAGAGGAAGGGCTCCAAGGAGATAGATTGACACAGTGGCAACAAAAAATGGGCTCAAATGTACCAATTGTGAGGATGGTACAGGACCAGGCAGTGTTTCATTTGGTTGGACATAGGGTCTCTATGAGTTGGAACTGATTCGATGGCACCAAACAACAACATTGTGATTTGGATGAAAGTGTACTGAAAACCAGAACTGCCATTGCTTATAGGATAATTATTCTTGTTTCATTTTATTGGAAAATGGAGATGTCTTTAAAAAAATAATGCTTGCCTGCCTTTATAGGTTTAACTAATTACTATATGGTTGTTGTTATTATTGTTAAGTGCCATCAAGTCAGTTCCGATGGCACTTAACAATATGGGACCCCATAGGGACCCCATATAGAGTTTCCAAAGAGTGGCTAATGAGTTTGAACAACCGACTTCATGGCTCAAACTAACCTTACAGTCTAGTGCATTAGCCCGCAGCACCACACAGTTATTTATTAATGGGATAATAATTTGTCTTCTTACATCATAGAGCTTCTAATAATTTAAATTATTTAAATTTAAATTTAAATAATGGACTCTAACATGAGTGACCAGAAGGAATGTGGATGATATTTCCAGATCTCTTCTAACAGGTGGATTGTCATTTAAAGTCATTATGCTAGGAAGAATTGGGAAGGTCACAGAGTATTGTCACTTTTTTCACATCACATCGAGGGCACACACTATAAACATGACACAATATTACCTTGATCAATGGGCTAAGGTAGTGTTGGTCAGATTTCTCCACTTAGAAGTTATCCTTGGCCCTCCACTTCTAAACTAGATTCTTATGTTGAAAGTCTCTGTATACAACCAAGACACAGGAGTGGAGATTTCCTTCTCATTTAGGGTGCCATCAAGTCAGTTCTAACCCATAGTGACCCAATGTACAGCAGAATGAAACACTGCCAGTCCTGCGCCATTCTCACAATTGCTGCTACGTTTGAGCCCATTGCTGCTGCCGTTGTGTCACGTAAATAATTTGATATGCTACTCTTTGAGGGTTTTTATTATTCTTCCCCATTTATTAATTTATCCAATCATTTCTTTATATCTCTTTGGACTCAGGGATAGTAAGTTATTACACACTTTGGGTTATGATCCAATATTACTCTATTTTCTTTCTCAAAATTTTCCAGTTTTGGCCATTGATTATACTTTCAGTGAACTCCTTTGACATAATCTCAAAACATATTTTTGTTTTGTTTCAAATTAATGTTAACTTTATGATACTAGAATGTATTCCAATCTCATCTTTCATAACTCTTGCCTTAATCCTAATGCCTTGCTTGGATCCAGCACCAACACTCATAGAAGCAATAGTCAATAAATCAAATGACAAGAGAACACTGAATGGTTTAAAATTAAGAAAGGTGTGTGACAGGGTTGTATTCTTTCACCATACTTATTCTACCTGTATTATGATAAAATAATCAGAGAAGCTGGGTTATATGAAGAAAAATGTGGCATCAGGATTGGAGGAAGACTCATTAACAACTTGCAATATGCAGATGATACAACCTGGCTTGCTGAAAGTGAAG
>NW_006408539.1:28149005-28150905 GCF_000296735.1 Chrysochloris asiatica
TAGGAGAAAAAGAGGAAGACCCCCAGTGAGATGGATTGGCACAGTGGCAGCATCAGCGGGCTCAGGCATAGCAACGATAGGACAGGGCAGTGTATCATTCTGTTGTGAATAGGGTTGTTATGAGTCAAATGACAACAACAACTTCTGAAGTCTCAGTTATTTTCCATTGACCAACATACCGTTTCTCTCATTATTTCCTGTAAATTTATAGTAAATATTCAAGTTGAGTAATGACAGTACATCAAGTTGTATGGACAATTCTGGGCTTTTGGGCTTCCCATATAAACATTGTTGTTGTTAAATGTCGTGGAGTTTGTTCCGACTCACAGCAACCCTGCATAGGCTGTGAGTGAACTTGAACCACTGGCCTTGCTGTTTAAACAGACCTTGCAGTGCAGTGCAGCACCCTCCGGCGCCAAACAGAACTCCAAGTAAAGAGTTGCTGTTGTTAATTACTGTGGAGTCCATTCCAACTCATAGTGACCCAGCACAGGGGTTCTAAGACTGTGAATCTTTGTTGTTGTTGTTAAGTACCATGGAGTCGGTTCCGACTCATAGCGACCCAGCACAGGGTTTCCGAGGCTATAAATCTTTATGGTAGCAGAAAGCCTCATCTTTCTCCCGCAGAGCCGTTGGTAGTTTGGAGCTGCTGACCTTGAGGTTAGCAGCCCAATTTGTAACCACTATGCTACCAGAGCTCCTTTTAGCATCCAGTTTTTCAATATCCACAAAATCACTTCCTGATATTTTGTTTGGGATTGCATTAAATCTATAAACCAATTTGGGGAATTTGACATTCTTAATGGTGTGGTCCTATAAGATAAGCATTGGATGTTAGCCACAGGTTAGTGGTTCAAACCCACCAGTTGCTCCTTGGAAACCCTATACAGGGTTCCTATGAGTCTGGATCTACTCAAAGGCACTAAAGAACAACAAAGATACTAAGTTACTGAATCTTTAGATTTATTCACAAGGAATAACTTGAATATTTCAACAGTTTTTAGAGACCCATGGATCATTTTCAAAATTGAATCATATCCTTTGCATAATTTATTAGATTAATATAGCACTATAGGTTGACTGATTGGAAGAGATCCACATTTGTGCCCATTCCAAACAGAGGAGATCCAACGGAATGTGGAAATCGTCAGACAATCTCTTTGATATCTCATGTGAGTAAAGTTTTACTAAAGGTAATACAGAAACAGCTGCAAGCATACATTGACAAAGAACTTCCATAGGTTCAAGCCAGATTCAGAAGAGGCCATGGAACAAGGATATCATTGCTGATGTCTGATGGATCTTGGCTGAAAGCATAGAATGTCAGAAAGATGTTTACCTTTGCTTTATTGACTATGCAAAAGCTTTTGATTGTGTGGATCATGACAAACTATGGACAACATTGCGAAGTATGAGTATTCCTGAACACTTAATTGTGCTCATGAGGAATCTGTACAAGGACCAAGAGTCCGTTGTTCAAACAGAACATGGGAACACTGAACAGTTTAAAATTAAGAAAAGTGTGACAAGGTTGTATTCTTTCACCATACTTATTCAACCTGTATGCTGAACAAATAATAGGAGGAGCTGGGTTCTATGAAGAAAAACGTGGCATCAGGATTGGAGGAAGACTTGTTAACAACCTGCTATATATAGGTGATAAACCCTTGCTTGCTGAAAATGAAGAGGACTTAAAACATTTATTGATGAAGATCAAAGAGCACAGCCTTCAGTATGGATTACATCTCTATGTCAAGAAAACAAAAATCCTCACCACTGGACCAAAAAATAACATTCTTATCAATGGAGAAAAGACTGAAGTTGTCAAGAACTTCTTTCTTCTTGGATCAACTATCATCACTCACAGAAGCAGCAGTCAAGAAATCAAAGGACGTATTGC
>NW_006408539.1:28152671-28157234 GCF_000296735.1 Chrysochloris asiatica
TTTGTTGTTGTTGTTGTTAAGTGCCGTCGAGTCGGTTCCGACCCATAGCGACCCTGTACAGGGTTTCCGAGGGTGTAAATCTTTACGGGAGCAGAAATCCTCATCTTTCTCCTGCGGAACCACTGGTAGTTTCGAACTGCTGACCTTGTAGTTCACAGCCCAATTCGTAATAAGTTGGAAAATGAATAAAGAAGAATGTAGAAGAACTGATGTATTTGAGTTACAGTGTTTTAGAAGAATATTAAAATGGGCTGCCAGAAGAACAAACAAATCTGTGTTGGAAAAAGCCCAACCAGGATGCTTCTTATAACCAAGATGATCAGAATTCATCTCTCATACTTCAGACATTATCAGAAGGGACCAGTTCCTGGAGGAAGACACCATGCTTGATAAAGTGGAGGGACAGTGAAAAAGAGGGAGTTTCCCAATGAGATGAATTGGTACAGCAGCTGTAACAATGGGCTCAAGCATAGTAGCAGTAGTGAGGATGGCATTGGGCCTGGTGATGTTTCATTCTGTTGTACGTAGGATCAGTATGAGTCAGAACAGACTCAATGGTAATTAACAGCAATGTCCTAGTGCCAACCCTCTCACCTAGCTGTTCTGGTTCTTTTTATAGGAAAATGGTGATAGATCCCACGATCTGAGTGGAAGATGTGCTCATTGTTTCTGGTGTGATGCTCCGGGTCTTTTCACCCGAAGAAAGAAATATATGCACCTCCTCCTCACTCAGAACCAATCTCGTTATCAGACATTTCACGTTTATGACAACTTTGGAAAAATTCCCTAGAAACACCTCCAGTGGTCTGAGCCCTATGAGACTAATAACTGGGCTAGGAGTGCCTTCTGTGAGACACTCCAAATCATATCCCAAAGGCTTCCACTATGATGACAATGAGCAGGTTGCACTAGGGACGGTAGCAGATAAGTCAAGGGAAAATTTCTCCTGTTTGTCCACAATATCTCAGTCTAGCCACAGAGGGAACAGAGTGATGGCAGAATGATTTGAAGCCATAGGTGGATAAGGGAAGGTCAGGCAAAGACTGAAATGTGTCAAGGAGGTCGATGGTGCGATGGTGAGAGGTGAAAAGGGAGTCTTGTGAGGCTGTAGTAGGACTACGTTGGATGAAGGACAAGGCAGTGGAAGGAGGAGGGCAATAAGTGGCAGAAGGCAGGAGGAGACAGGCATGGATTAACACCTACCTAAACTTCACTACCCCCAACCTCCTAGGACTTCACAGTGGTAAGGAAGGCATGGTAAGTAAGGGGCACCCAATAGTCAATGAAATGACAGAGGAAGGGAATATGGCTCCCACAGTCATGTATTATCGCTACTGAATAATGGCCTGGTCTTTGAAACCTAACCATGTTATTAAATAAGGCGTAGTTAGACTAACCGTTTTATAGGCATATCTATAAATGTTTTTATACATACAATCTATAGCCATATTAAGGTACACACAAGTTCATACTAGGTCTAAAACATTCATCCATTATTATATGGCTCATGCTAACCTTTTTTTTGCCCTTGAATTCTGTAAATTTCCACTCCCCTGTTATCTACTATCTATTTACTTAATTGTTGAATTACAGTATATATGTCTAACAGTGTCAGAATTGTAAACCTTTACACCCTTGGGGAACAATTTAATCAATCGGAGTGTCAGATTTAAGTGCTGTGGATTTTTCCTGTAGTCTTACAAACTCACTTAAGTCCAAAGTTACCTAGGCCAGAACATTCTCCTTACAAATCTTTTCATTAAGATTGCTTCATGTGTTTGTAATATGCCAGTTAATTTCTGATGTCACAGTCATATTTCTGCCTGGTTCCTGCCACTTACCTAAATAATTCTCCATTTTTTTTGTTTCACACTTGCATACATTAAGGTTCATTTTATATGCTTTAAAATTCCAGTCATTTTGTCAAACACATAAGGTCATGCAGCTCTCATTCCAGTATCATACAGAACAGTCATACTATATTAATATAGTCTGTGTTCCCCCTATTAATTCCCTGCCCACAAACACCTGGCAGTCATTGACCTCTTTATTATGTCTTTAGTTTTGCCTTTTCAGGATATCATATAATTAGAATCATACAATAGGTAGCCTTTGGAGACTGGCTTCTTCCACATGCAAATGTGCATTTAAGATTCATATCTTTTAGTCATTAAATAATATCAATTGTACACATTTGTTATAATTTGCTTATTTACTCATCTACTAAAATGTATCTTGATTAATTATGGTTTGGAAAAATTATAGTTACTAAATACATTACTGTGCAGACTTTTTGTGGAAATACACTTTGAAATCATTGGGCAAGTGCCTGCATTGTACACAAGACAATTTTAGCTATTTAAGAGATTAGCAAACAGCCTTCAAGATGGTGGTGCCAATTTTTCACTCCTACCAGCAATGAATGTGAGTCTGTGTTTCTCTACATCCATGCCAATAGTGAGTATTATCAGAGTTTGAATTTTTGTCATTCTGATATTTTTTTCAGGAGTTCTTGTGTGGCACCGTGGGTTAATGCTCTGGACATCAAAATCAGTTTGAACCACTAGACCAATGGTTCAAGTTCACCAGCTGCTCCTTGGAAACCCTATTTGTTGTTGTTGCTAAGTGCCATTGAGTTGGGTTCAACTCATAGCGACCCTTTATAGGGTTTCTAAGGAGCAGCTGGTGAACTTGAACCACAGGCTTCCCTATTCAAAGTGGACTTTGCAGTCTAGTGCGTTAACCAATAGTGCCACACCAGGACTCAGGAAACCCTATACAGTGGCACTATAGGTCAGAACTGATTTGAGAGTACTTAAGAATAAAATAACAACAACATCATTGGTTAAATTCACAGGTTTATATAAAATATCATATACTTATTACCATCTGTTTGTCTTTTGGGATAAACTGTTGTTCATGTTTTTTGCCTATTTTTATAAATGTTGCTTGTTTTCTTATTGTTGACTTTACAACTTTCTTTGTATATTTGCAAAATATGTGTCTTGCCAATAATTTTCCCTAGTCTGTGGTTTGTTTTATCACTTTCACAGAATTGAAGTTTTTAATTGTAATAATGTCTAATGTATCAGTTTTGTATTAGAAGGTTTGAGTGGTTTATCTAAAAGCTCCTTGATTTTCACCTGTGTCTTCTTTCAGAAGTTTCATAATTTTGCATTTTACATTTTGTCTATGATTCAGTTGAGTCAATATTTGTGAGAAGTCTGTCAGTTTCTCGTACTGTGGTGGTTTGCATGTTGCTGTGATTCTGGAAGCTGTGTCATGGTATTTTAAATACTATCAGGACCAACCCTTGTGGAAGGTTTCACAGGCAAAGACAGACTAGGGAGAGACGGACAACTTTCAAATATTTAGTCACTGAAAATCTTATAAATAGCAGTGGAGCACTATCAGATAGCACCAGAATATTGGCTATTGAAACAAGATGAAGCGCATCAGGTTATTGACAGGGATAGTGCCAGAACATGAGTCCCTCAGGTTGGAAGGCATTCAAAATACAGTTGGAGAAGAGCTGCCTCCTCAAAGAAGAGTTGACCATGCTGATGCAAATGCAGTAAAGCCTTGTTGTTGTTGTTGTTGTTAAGTGTCATCAAGTTGATTCCGACTCATAGTAACCCTGTATAGGGTTTCCAAGTAGCAGCTGGTGAGTTTGAACCACCGATCTTGCCATTCAAACAACTTTGCAGTCTAACGCATTAGCCCACAGCACCACACCAGTACTCCAGTAAAGCCTAAGGGACCTTCATTTGCTGATGGGGTATAACTAAAAAAAAAAATAGAAACAGCTGTAAACATCCATTAATAATCAGAACATGGAATGTGCATAGTATGAATATAAAAACATTAGAAATTGTTAAAAATAAAATGAAACATCAATAGTCTAGGCATTAGTGAGCTGAAATGGGCCAGTATTGGTCATTTTTAATCTGACAATCACATGGTTTACTATGCCAGGAATGACTAATTGAAAAGGAATGGCATTACATTCATCATCAAAAAGAACATATCAAAATCTGTCTTGAAGTACAATGATGTCGGTCATAGGATAATATCCATATGTTTACAAGGAGGACCAGTTAATACACGTATTATTCAAATTTAGTCACCAACCACTAAAACCAGTGATAGAAAAATTGAAGAGTTCTATCAACTTCTTCAGTCTGAAATTATGTAATCAAACTGTATTGATAACTATTTATGATTGGGATGCAATGGTGGGAAACAAAGAGGAAGAGTCCATTGCAGAAATATATGGCCTGGGTAATAGAAAAGATGCTGGAGATCATATGATAGAAGACCAATGACTTCTTCATTGCACAGATTTTGTTTAAACAACATAAAAGGTGACTATGAACATGGACATCACCAGATGAAATACACAGAAATCAAATTAACTACATTTGTGGAAAGAGAAGGTGGAAAAGCTCCATATCATCAGCCAAAACAAGGCTGAGATAGACTGTGGAAGAGACCATCAATTGCTCATATGCAAGTTCAGGCTGGAGCCAAAAAAAAAAAAAAAAAATTAAAATAAGTCCACAA
>NW_006408539.1:28161269-28169716 GCF_000296735.1 Chrysochloris asiatica
TTGCAGCATCATAGCAACATGCAAGTCACTACAGTATAATCAAGTGACAAATGGATGATGAATAGATAGGTAAATATCTCTCTACGTGTTTCTCTCTCACTCTCACTCTTACGCTCTCTAGTGCTCTAGCTCTTTCTCTCTATCACTAGTTTCAAAAAGCTCATAGACAAATTGCATTATCTTTTCATTCCAGTTTTCTGTGAACTTTTTGAAGTCTCCTTGTATATATAGCACATGGATATACACAAAAATTTTCACAAAAAATATACTCCCATTTATGCAGTAAATGGAACTACAGGGAAAAAAATCTCTGTAAAGGTAAATAATTTACCAAAGTCTGAACATTTAATAAGCACAACAGTATTAATTCAAGGTCCTGGTGTGCTAACCACAAGGTTGGCAGTTCAAATCCAGCAGCCATTCCTGAGAAACCCTACATAGGATCACTAAGTCAGAACTGAATCAACAGCACTTAATAAAAACATGTAAAGATGACTTCTAATAATATTTCAAATTCTCTGTATACAACTTGGCTTGGGCAGCTCTGATTCAGAGCACACATCCTAAAATCCTCTTTTAAGGCTTCTGCAGTATGCTGTGGACCAGGAAGCAGCTGTTTGTCCTCCCTTATTGCAGGAAAGACAAAGATGCCTTCCTGATCTGACCCATGACTTGTTGGCCTTTTAATGTAAAGAAGGAGTACCAACAGCTAGATTCAGTGAGGAGCTATCTGTCCTGAAATACGCTTAACTTATAGTTATTTATTTTTATATTTTAGTAGCAATGACACTAGTGCATATAAAAGCAAGTCTGAGTATCGGGGTCTGATACATGGGAATTTTACATTATTGAGGAAGGAGTTATAATTGCAGGTTGGCCTCATGGCGATCATTTAGGAAGCTGCAAGCTTAGTTCATTAAGTGGCAGTTGTCAAATGACTGGCTTTGCATCCAAGTGTGTAGTCACAGCCACGGCAGCTCTCTGAGTCAGGCTTAGAAAGGACACTAATCAGCTTATTAACAATGTGCGTGCACGCAACGCTACCTTCATCTCACATCCCCCAGAAATGATTCAGGAAAACACTAACACTCAATGATGAAAAATGAGTTTTTGTTTATGCACACTCCAGTCTAATGTATTTCTTAGACACTCTTACTTCTCTTGACTTTAGAAATATATCAGGAATTTGTTTTGAATGTTTTTAAACATTACTGAAAATGTATAAATGTGTATGAGTGCACATGCACACAGAGCCACGTTGTTCTATGCTGTCCAGTTGATTCTGACTCATCTGACCCTATACGGCAAGCTAGGATGCCCCATGGGACTTGCAGACCCTGGTGGCATAGTGAATTCTGCCTCAGTCAGCCAACCACAGATCAGCAGTTCCAACTCATCAGCTATTCCGTAGGAGAAAGAAGAAGTTGTCTGCCCCCGTAAAAGTCTGACAGTCTTGAAAACCCCAGGGAGCAGTTCTACTTGGTCCTATTGCGTCCCTATGTGTCAGAGGTGATTCAATACCAGTGTGTTTGGTGTTCTTTACAGGATCATATCACCCGATCACTTCTTCCATGGAGCAACTTGTGTGTTCAAATCATAAACGTGAAAATATGAGTGCCATCCCCAAAATTTACAGACGTTATCTTCATCCATTCAACAAACACTTATTGAGTGCCTATGATACCCTAGCGTAGTGGTTATGAATCAGGCTGCTAACCTCAAGGTCAGCAGTTTGAAACTACCAGCAATTCCACAGGAGAAAGATGAGGCTTTCTGCTCCCGTAAAGATTTACAGCCTCACAAACCCTGTGCAGGGTCACTATGAGTTGGAACCGACTCCACGATACTTAATAACAACATGATAGCCTCATGAGATGCTGTAGGGTAAACGTTGGACTGTTAACTACAAGGTTGACAATTCAAACCCACCAGCTACTCCTTGGAAACCCTATTCAAGGTTGTTATGAGTCAGAACCAATTCAATGGTGCTTAACAACAATTACATCCCAAGGTGTGAATTACATAGAAACAGTCCCTGTGCTTCTGGGATTTTTCATCAAATGAGGAAGGAAGACACTAGGCAGCATGACAGTCATAAACCAGGGTGCTGACAAGATGGCCTCAATGTTATAATTAATACACACACAAAAGCAGTGCAATCAGTCAACAAATGTCATCTGTCTCCAAAACCAGAATCCTATAGTGGAGGTAGAGGCGGCTGTGTGACCTCAAGTCACTTCCAACTTATAGTGAATGGGAACAAGCTCATCTTTCTCTAGTGGAGAGGCTGGTGGATTTGAACAGCTAACTTTGTGGCTAGCAATCCAATTTATAATCCACTACACTGTCAAGGAGCCTTAGAAATATAAAGTAGATACTTCAATTGTATATAGCAGCAGGGATATACTAATATTAGTTTAATAAGATTAGAAACTCTCAGAAGACAAATACCATTTATCAATGGAATTACTCAAAATAAACTTGAGAAAATAAAATGATACTGAAATACTCCAGACAATTAGGATTCATTTTTCTAGACTAAAGAAGAGAAACACATACATGAAATGAAAGCACACCCTAAAAGACATATAGAAAACATTTTATTCAAAATATATAGAATGCACTTTTATGTCTATGGAACTTTGTAGTTGTTGGTGTTGAGTGCTGTCAAGACGGTTCCGACCCATAACAGCCCTGTATAGGGTTTCTGAGAAGTGGCTGGTGAGCTTGAACTGCCAAGCTTGTAGTTCACATCGACTTTGAAGTCCAGAGCATTAATCCACAGCGCCATACTATGTATTTACCCCTCCTGCATTAAAAAAACATATACATTACACCTTAAAGTTACAGTATAGGAACTTTATAGTCGACACACTGTCTCTGTAGTATGTTGCCTATCAATACGCTGGACTGCAAAGTCAGTTTGAACCACAAGGTAGGCAGTTCAAGCTCACCAGCTGCTCCTGGGTTGGAACTGACTCTACAGTGCTTAACAACAAACTACAACAGCATACTATATCTATAACCCAATGCATCTAGAAACCAACAATAACAATTGATGAACATATAAAACATATATAATAGAATGTTCATTACAACATTTTTATAATTCACCAAACTAGATTGAAATGGAGCAATGTTTAACTAAATAAAGGCATACTTATGCCATGCAAAAATACATCATTATAGAAAAGAATAAATTAGATTGATATCTATTAATTTGAAAGGATTTCCAGAGTTTAATGTTCCGTTTTAAAAAATGCAAACACACATATGATTTTATTTTATAAAACAGTAAACTCGTGTGGCACCGTGTGTTAATGTGCCAGACTGCAAAGCCATTTGAACTGCAAGGTTGGCAGTTCAAGCTCACCAGCTACTCCTTAAAAACCTTATACAGGGTCGCTATGGGTCAGAACCAACTCAACAGCACTTAACAAGAACAGCAGGAAACACTTGACATTGAAGCATGCATGTTTGATACCCTTGAATATTATGTTAACAAAGTTATTAAAAATGCTGTCAGAAGAACAAACTAACTGGTGTTGGAAGAAGTGCAGCCAGAGTGTTCCTCAGAAACCAAGATGGCAAGATTTCCTCTTCAGTACTTTAGACATGTTGTCAAGAGAGATCAGTCCTGGGGGATGGTCATCAAGCTCTGTAAAGTAGAGAGGAATGCACTCAATTAGATGAACTGATGCAGTAGCTGCAACAAGGGACTGAAACATAGGAACAGATGTGAGAAGGGCACAGAACCGGGCAGTATTTCCTTCTGTTGCACATAGAGTCCCTTTTAGTTGGAACTGACTCAACAGCCCCCTAACAGCAATCTTTCTGGAAGCAGACTGCCACATCTTTTACTCACAGAGCAGCTAGTGGGTTCAAACAGCCAACCTTTTGCTTAGTATTCAAACACTTAACTATTGTAGTAAGGGGGCTGTTTCATGAAATACTATATGCCAGATTGTTAACATTGTTAACTAGAACAAGTAAGGAATGGGGTTAATATATAATATAAGAGATGGTGTGTTTTGTGACTCCTTATGCTAAATTATGTATACAGGTAGATAATTGAAAACTATATGCATGATGGTATAATAATGCTGGCAGAGTCCGGTGTGGGTTAGAAGGTTCATAGTTCTTTAACTTTCTTCTTTATATTTTTCTGTATTGTTTGATGTTTCAAGGAATGAGTTGTTGTTGTTTTTTAATAATTAAAACTATTCATGTTAAAATGAGTCGTGGTGTGGCACTGTAGGATATATACTGGACTGTACGGTTTGTTTAAACCACAATCCTGTATAAGGTTGTTATGCATAAGAATTGACTTGATGGCACTTAACAACAACAACAAAGTTAAAAGCATAAGCAAATAAAGACATAAGAACGTGGAATGTGATATGATATCACAAAATATATTTTTGTTGTAATTATATGCCAATGATTCAGATACAACTAATAGCCATCCTACGCACAACACAACACTGCCAAATCCTGAGTCATTCTCACAATTTTTCTATGTTTGAGTCCAATGTTGCAGTCACTGTGTCATTCCAGCTCTTTGAAGGTCTTCCTCTTTTCACTGACTTTCTACTTTATCAGGCATGATGTCCTTCTCCAGAGATTGGTCTCTCCTGATAACATGACCAAAGTAGCTAAGATGAAATCTCCCCACCTTCACTCTCAGGAATGTTCTGATTGTACTTCTCCCTACTTCGTTCTTTTGGCAGTCCATAGTGTATTGAATATTATTCACAAAACATAACATAGAAAAAGAAGTTTAAAAAATATATGAGAAAATGACACACACACACACACACACAAACAAACAAAACAAAACAGAAAAAGCACAAGCATACAGACAAGTAAGTCACAGGGGAGAGAATTCAAATACCTTCACACATCTGAAAAAAAAAAAAATCACAACCACTTCATTAAAAACAAAGATAAACTATTAAAAATACCCTATTCTGGTGAGTTTGTAAGGAGATAAGTATTCTGATACTTGGCCAGTGGTGCTACTCTTTGGAAGGTCTACTTTGCCTTATCTTTCAAATTTTAAAATGTGCATAACAGACTCACTTCTTAACAACAACATGGATACAAAAATATTTATTGCAGCCTTTTGAAAATAGAGAAATTTATAGGATCAATCAAATACCATTAGTATTGGAGTAAGTATATAAAATGAGGTCTGTATTGTAAAACAAAACAAAACTCAGTTTAGAATAGACTTCAACAACATACCAATTGAGATTTCTAGCAAGATGGTAGACAAGGCAGACATGCTACACAGACCCTCTAAAATACTGTTCTTGTTTATTCTTTCTGCCTCTTCATCTCTTGTACTTCCCTGGATTTTTATTCTTTCTATCTCAGTTTGTTTTCTCTTCTGTTTATCATTTCTATCCTCTTCTTTTTTTCCTCTTGAATTTTGTTTACTATCTCTAGTCTTTCTCTTTTCATCTTCCCTCTCCTGCCTTTCAATATTTTTTCTCTTCCTTTCATTTTCTCTCATAATTTTCTCTTATACAACTATATTTTACCATCCCTCTTTTCTCTTTTCTAGCTACTATACTCTTTTTGTCTTGTAGCTGCCCATTTTTGTTTCCTTTTTCTCCTTTACCATATATTTTATTTTCTCTGTTGTTTGTTTGTTCTATTTTGTTTTCCTATGTGGGTTTTCTTCTCTTGCACCATGCATCAGGAAACAAGAACCATGCCAATACACCTCAGCTTCATCTGTACCCTGCTGCTACACCCACTGGACAAGAGTCAGTATCAGCTATCTTCCAACTAATAAATGATACACATTAGCCAACATGAGTCAAACTCACCCTAAGTTGAACTGCACAAATGGTGAGCGGAAAACAATGCACACATTTCCATTATTTACTCATACCCCAAAGAATGCAGTTGGTGAGAGCCTAAGAAAACACTGACATCGATTAAATAAAAATATAACAGCACCACAATGTCTCAGAGACAATAGGTGATTTCAGCTCACACAAAGAGGTAAGAGAGAATGGCTCAAATATATCACCGAGATGGCAGAGCCAGAAAAAGTTTCTGATGAAGAAAAGGTAATGGAATACCTGAGAAATAATTCTAAAGAATGTTATTTGGGTACCTTCCACAGATTGGCAAAAGGATTGAAGAAAGCAAGGAGACAAAAAAAAAAAAAAAACTTTAGAAGAATTTAGGAAAACACTACAAGAATGTTATTTGTTGCTGTTAAGTGCTATTGTGTTGTTTTGGACTCATAGTAACACTGTGTAGGATTTCCAAGGAGCAGCTGGTGGGTTTGAACCCGTCAAACCACCGACCTTTTGATTCACTTATTCTACAGTTCCATACCAGGAGTAGACAGACAAAATTAATGCAAATTTTGAAACAATACAAACTACAAATAGAAATCAAGAAGATTAATACCAAGATCTTAGAAATGGACAATACATTGAAAGTGCAAAGGAGTAGATTTGAATCAATGAAAGCCTGCATTAGTGAGCTTGATGATAAATTTCCCAATTCTAGTAAGCTGGAAGAACAACCTGCAATATGCACATGATACAATCTTGTTTGCTGAAAGTTAAGAGGACTTAAAATACTTACTATGAAAATCAAAAACCATAGCCTTTGGTATGAGTTGCATCTCAGTGTAAAGAAAACAAAAATCCTCACCATTAGACCAATTAAATAGTGTTCATATGAATGGGGAAAAGACTGAAGTTGTCGAAACTTTATTTTGATGGTATCAAACCATCAGCACTCATGGAAGCAGCAATCAATAAATCAAATGACGTATTGCATTAAGCAACTTTGTGGCACAAGATCTCCTTAAAGTGATGAAGAGCAAAGATGTCAGTTTGAGGACTAAGGTGTGCCTGACCCAAGCCAAGGTATTTTCAATAACCTCATATGCATGCAACAGTTGGACAGTGAATAAGGAGGATCAAAGAAGAACTGATGCATTTGAGTTCTGGTGTTGGAGGAGAATATTGAAAGTACCATGGACTGCCAAAAGAACAGAGATCTGTGCTGAAAGAAGTACAGCCAGAGTGCTCCTTGGAAGCCAGGATGGTAAGACTCATACTTCAAACATATTATCAGGAGGGACCATTCACAGGAGAAGGGTATCATGTCTGATGAGGTGGAAGGCAAGAGTAAAAGAGGATGACCCCCAACAAGACAGATTGGCACAGTGGTTGCAGTAATGGGCTTAGTTATAGTAATGATTATGAGGTTGGCCAAGGATTGAGCAGTGTTTCGTTCTGTTGTGCACAGGGTTGCTATGAGTTGGTGCCAACTCAATGACACCTAACAACAATAACAGAAGAAAAATATGGAAAAAAAAAAGAATGAAAAAATCAGATGAAAACCTGAGATTTATGTGGAACAACATGAAGAGAAATAATTTACCAGTGATCAGAATTTCAGAAGAAGAAGAGACATAAAAACCATGGAGAAAGTTGTAAAAGATTTACTAAAAGCAATCCTCCCTAACATGAAAGAATGAGAAGCTTAATGAACCCCAAACAGAAAGACCCCTAAAAAATACCACCAAGACATGATATAATCAAACTTTCTAAAACCAAAGGTTTGAAAAGAAACTTGAAAGCAGCTGGCTAAAAAAAAAAAAAAAAAAAAAAGTTACCTAATAAAAAGAATCAATAAGACTAAGCTTTGATTTCTATGCAGAAACCGTGCAGACAAGAAGGCAACGGGGTTACATATACAAAATTCTGAAAGAAAAAAAAAAATTGTCAACCAAGAGTCATAAACTAGCAAAGGTGTCCTTCAAATATGACAACAAAACAAGGACATTTTCAGATATAAAGAAATTTGTAATAACCAGAACAACTTTACAAAACATACTAAAGGATATTCTTTGGACTGAGAACCAACAACAGCAGAAAACAATGTTAGATTAACATACATAACACCACTCAGAACTCAATCTAGATATTGTCATGATGTACGTGGAGTCAGTTCCGAATCATAGCAACACTGTACAAGGTTTCCAAGGCTCTAATTTTTATGGGACAGAAAGCCTCATCTTCCTGGTGTGGAAGAGCTGGTAGTTTGGAACTGCTGACCTTAAGGTTTGCAGCCTGATTCATAATCACTACACAACCAGAGGTCCTTAATCTAGATATACAAGTACCCAAAGTAAAGCAAACCTACAAAACTGAAAACAGGGAAATGAAATATCAATTTATAATGAAGTCGACTACAAAGCAAAACCACCACTCGTCTGTCAGTTTGTTGTACTGTGGTAGCTTGTGAGTTGCTGTGGTTCTGAAAGCTATGCCACAGGTATTTTAAATACCAGCAAGGTCACCCATGGTGGACAGGTTTCAGATGACCTTCCATATGAAGACAGACTAGGAAGAAGGAGTAATGAACTACTTCCAAATATTTAGTTACTGAAAACTTTATGGATAGCA
>NW_006408539.1:28170856-28171894 GCF_000296735.1 Chrysochloris asiatica
CAGAAAATTTCAAAGATCAGCTTGAGAAGATAAAGCCAAATACAACAAAATGTGCAAAGATCTGGAATCAGAAAACCAAAAAGGAAGAAAACCCTCAGCATTTCTCAAGGTGGGGGAACTGAAGAAAAAATTCTAGCCTCGATTTTAGTTATTGAAAGAAACTCTGGACAAATTATTGAATGATGAAGAAAGCATCAAGAGAAGATGGAAGGAATACACAGAGTCACTGTACTAAAAGAAATTGGTTCATGTTCAACCATTTCAAGAGGTAGCATATGACCAAGAGCCAATGATACTGAAGGAGGAATTTCAAGGTGCATTGAAGGAATTGGCAAAGAACAAGGCACCAGGAACTGATGGCATAAAAATTGAAATTTTTCAAGAAAGTGAGGTGGCAGAGGAGGCACTCACTCATCTCTGCCAAGAAATTTGGAAGACAACTATCTGGCTGACTGGAAGAGATCCATATTTGTACTCACTCCAAAGAGAGATGATCCAACAGAATGCAGAAATCATCAATCTCTTTGATATCCCATGTGAGTAGTTTTACTGAAGGTAATATAGAAACGGCTGCAAGCATACATTGACAGAGAACTTCCAGAGGTTCAAGCCGAATTCAGAAGAGGCTGAGAAATGAGAGATATCATTGCTGATGCGTGATGGATCTTGGATGAAACCAGAGAATATTAGAAAGATGTTTACCTGTGCTTTATTGACTACACAACGGCTTTCGTGGACGAACTGTGGACAACATTGCGAAGTATGAGTATTCCAGAGCACTTAATTGTGCTTATGAAGAATTTGTACATGGACCAAGAGTCAGTTGTTCAAACAGAACATAGGAACACGGAATGGTTTAAAATTAAGAAAGGTGTGCGACAAGGTTGTACTCTTTTACCATATTTATTCGACCTATATGCTGAGAAAATAATCTGAGAACCTGGGTTCTATGAAGAAAACTGTGGCATCAGGATTGGAGGAAGACTCATTAACAACCTGCGATATGCAGATGATACAACCTTGCTTGCTGAAAGTGAA
>NW_006408539.1:28171994-28174663 GCF_000296735.1 Chrysochloris asiatica
CTTATGAAGATCAAAGAGCACAGCCTTCAATATGGATTACATCTCAATGTCAAGAAAACAAAAATCCTCACCACTGGACCAATAAACAACATTCTTGTCAATGGAGAAAAGATTGAAGCTGTCAAGGACTTCATTCTTCTTGGATCAACTATCAACACTCCTGGAAGCAGCAGTCAAGAGATCAAACGACATATTGCATTAGGCAAATCTGCTGCACAGGAACTTTTTAAAGTGTTGAAGAGCAAAAATGACAGCTTGAGGACTAAGGTGCGCCTGATCCAAGCCATGGTATTTTCAGTAACCTCATATGCATGTGAAAGCTGGACAGTGAATAAGTAAGACCGTAGAAAAATTAATGCTTTTGAGTTATGGTGTTGGAGGAGAATATTGAAAGTTCCATGGGCTGCCAAAAGAACCAATAGATCCATTTTGGAAGAAGTTCAACCAGAGTGCTCCTTAGAGGCCAAGATGGCCAAACTTCGTCTCTCATACTTCGGACATATTGTCAGGAGGGACAAGTCACTGGAGAAGGATATCACTTTTGATAAGATGGAGGGTCAGAGACAAAGAGGAAGACCCCCAACAGATGGATTGGCCAGGTGGCAGGATTGATGGACTCAAGTGTGGCCACAGTAGTAGGGTTGGCCCAGGATCGGGCAGTGTTTTGTTCTGCTATGTACAAGGTCGCTATGAGTCGGTACTGACTCAACGGCACCTAACAATAACAACAAACCAAAAAGTGGGAACACTATAGATACATAACATACAAATGACTATGAAGTCAAGTACATTTCAAGATAAAACAGACTGCTTTAAATGTGGAAAAAAAATATTAAATTGCAGGGTAACCTTAAAGAAAAATAATATACCTTCACTTAAAAATAAAAAAGAGGAAAATCAGAAAGATTTAGTAAGCATTAAAACTGCAGCAATGAAGAAAATAAAAGAAAAACCCTTAAATAAAATTAACTCAGTGCAAAAATTTATGTGGAACAAAGTAACTAGCAATACCACAGAAAACACACACACAGAAAATGACAGCAATCAATTCATGCCTATCAATAGTTATATTGAATGTAAATGGATTAAATGTACCAGTCAAGAGATGTTGTAGCATAATGTATTGGAATACAGGATCCTTTAATTTTATATTTAGATGAGACACACTTACACACAAAGATAAAATTGAACCAAAAATCAAAGATGGAAAATATATATGTAAAGCTGATGGCAATCAAAAACAAGCAGGAATGTCAATATTAATCTCTGATAAAATAGACTTTAAGGCAAAACCAGCATAATGGATAAATAAGAACATTATATCATCATGGAAGGGTCAATTGAACAAGAGAACATAACCATAATAAATACGTCTGCTTCCAGTGAAAGAGCCTCAAGATATATAAATCAAATTCTAATAGAACTGAAGAAAGAAATAGAAAAACTCTACAAAATTAGTAGGAAATTTTAATGCACCACTTTCGATGAAGGATAGGACTAGAAAGAAAGTCAAAACACAGAACTAAAAAACACAATCAACCAACTTGGCCTCATAGAAATAATACAGGACACTCAGTTTAACAACAGCACAATATACATTCTTTTCGAGTGAACATGGGGCATTATCTAGAATAGACCCCATGTTAGGCCACAAAGCAAACCTTAGTACATTTAAAAGCATCAGAACTACACTGCATCTTCTCAGATCACTATTCTATAAAATTAGAAATCAACAACAGGAAAAACAAGGAAAAAATTCAAATACGTGTTAATAGAATAACACTCACTTAAAAGCTACCGGGTAGTAAAACAAATTAAAAAGATGAAACCAACAAAAATCCTGGAATTGAACAAGGATGAAAAAAACATATACCCAAAATTTTCTTGTTAAGTGCTATGAGTCAATACCAACTCAATGGCACCTAACAACAACAACAACTGTTAACTGATAATACATGGAAGGCATGGCAGTTTTGTATAGATAGTGAATGTGTGATTTGTTGAATGTGGAACTGATGATGTATTCTGTAAACTTTCACTCAATTCTTTCTAAAAAACAAGTCTTTTTTTTTTTTTTTTTTTTTAAGTACGAAAGAAAACATACCCATTTCTATAAATCAAATTGCCAGGCAATTGGCATGTATGTAGCCTGATTCCATCTCAGGTCATCTGTGTGACAATTTCTATGCAAACTGTATCAGCTACTCTCATTGTCCTTGATTTCCTTTGTGTCTATGGATTCTGTCACAGAGAGAGAGCAACGACATTCCAGTGAGTGTATGATGGACCGGAGCTGATAAAAGATTAGTGGGGTGGTCACGGTACCCATTCAGGGGCCGCTGTCTCTTAGGTTCATGGAGGGACACCACCAGGAGCACTGGGTCAGTTTCAGTTTTCCAGAGACAGACAAATTTGTTTCAGTATCTTACATGAGATGAACACTGTTCATTGTTGTGGTTTTATTTTTTATAAATGTTTGCACTTTATTCCTCTTTTCATATTATTTCTATTTTAAGGACTACTATAATAAACATATGCAGATGATACAACCTTGCTTACTGAAAGTGAAGAGGACTTGAAACATTTACTTATGAAGATCAAAGAGCACAGCCTTTATTATGGATTACAAGTTGTCAAGGACTTCATTCTTCTTGGATCAACTATCAACG
>NW_006408539.1:28174763-28176944 GCF_000296735.1 Chrysochloris asiatica
GTCAGCTTGAGGACTAAGGTGCGCCTGACCCAAGCCATGGTATTTTCAATAACCTCATATGGATGTGAAAGCTGGACAGTGAATAAGGAGGATCGCAGAAGAATTGATGCCTTTGAGTTGTGGTGTTGCAGGAGAATACTAAAAGTGCCATGGGCTGCCAAAAGAACCAAAAGATCTGTTTTGGAAGAAGTGCAGCCAGAGTGCTCCTTGGAGGCCAAGATGGCTAAGCTTCGTCTGTCATACTTCAGACATATTGTCTAGAGGGAACAGTCGCTGGAGAAGGATGTAATGCTGGGTAAGGTGGAGGGTAGGAGAAAAAGAGGAAGACCCTTAATGAGATGGATTGGCCAGGTGGCATCATTGATGCGTCAAGTGTGGCAGCGGTAGTGAGGTTGGCCCAGGATCTGACATTGTTTTGTTCTGCTGTGCATGGGGTCGCTATGAGTCGGTTCCAACTCGATGGCACCTGAAAACAACAACAACATAATAAACATATGTCTATGCTGGGTTCTGTGAACATATGTTTATCTTAAAACAGGTGCATCAGTAATAAGAAGAAATAAAATGTCCAGAAAAGTCAATTCTAAGGCAGCCACTAAACTGAGTGCTTAACTATCCCATTGAAATCTCACCACATTCTATATTTGCCAGTAAGACTTCTGAAGTGTAGAAAGGATGTGGTGGGTGGTTCTGTTGTCAAATTGGTTAGGTTAGGATGATGTGTCCAGATCTGCTGTTTGAGTGTAGGGTTCTGGGTTAGAGTTGGCCCAAAGGTATAGTTGCATGAAATTTAGGAAGTGGATGTAAAACCTATTTGCTCCCCCATGTTTTCTGACTATTGAAATACAAGTCCTGTAAATACACTTTATGTATGTATTTTTAAAGGAGCTCTGGTAGCGTAGTGGTTACAAATCGGGCTGTGAACCTTAAGGTCAGCAGTTCAAAACTACCAGCTGTTCCACAGGAGAAAGATAAGGCTTTCTGCTCCCATAAAGATTTACAGCCTCGGAAATCCTGTATAGGGTTGCTATGAGTTGGAACCGACTCCGCGGCACATAACCAAATGTATTTTTAAAGGGTGAGAAATTCAGTTCCCCAGACTTAAGGTGAGGAAGAGGAGAAGGGGAAAGATGTGGGTGGACACAGTGGGCAGTGGTAGTGGTTGGATTGGCTTTTGGAGCCCAGTGATAACCAATGAATTCATAACTACCAGTCCTGGGGTGGCACTGTGGAATAATGCTCTGGACAGCAAAGTCGCTTTGAACTGCAAGGTCAGCCGTTCAAGCTCACCAGCTGCTTGGGTAGCGTATTGGTTACGAATTGGGTTGCTAACCTCAAGGTTGGCAGTTCAAAACTACCAGCTGTTCCGCAGGAGAAAGATGAGGCTTTCTGCTCCTGTAAAGATTTACAGCCTTGTAAACCTTATGCAGGGTCGCTATGAGTCGAACTGACTCCATAGCACATAACCACCACCACCAGGCCTAGGGTGGCGCTGTGGGTTAATGTGCTGAACTGCAAAGCCCTTTGAACTGCAAGGTCAGCAGTTGAAGCTCACCAGCTGCTCCTCCAAAAGCCTATACAGAGTGGCTATGGGTCAGAACCGACTCTACAGCACTTAACAGCAACCAGCTCTTATTGTCTTCTTGACACTTATACTGTAGACTGGGTACAATATGGGAAAACCCACAAAACTCACTCTTCCTCACTTACAATGTTGTTGGGAAGAAATGATATATACATAATTCTTAGTAATCCAAGGAAAAGTGGTATAAATTCTTCTTCAAGGGATCAGGGTTGAGCTTGGCTGTCAAGAGTGAGTACGACTTGAGACAGAAAAGATAGAGCCAATAGTGAATGATACATTCCTTCCAAAGATACTTAAGTAAGTACCTGATGTTTGCCAAGTTCCATGACAAGCATTGAGAACCTAATAGAGGAGAATACAGGCACAATGACAACTGTCATGGGGCTGAAAGGAATGTCACAAGGTAGAGCACTAGGTGCTACGGCAAAGGAAATTCTCAGTCAACACTAGGAAAAAATATATGTCTTATTACACTATTGCTAGTTATACAGTTATTATTGTCCTCATTATATTTATTATAGAAATTAAATAATAACAAAGTATTACATATTAAATAATGAAGTATATTGCTCTGGTAGCGTAGTGGTTACGAATCG
>NW_006408539.1:28177044-28186541 GCF_000296735.1 Chrysochloris asiatica
TTAAGGTCAGCGGTTCGAAACTACCAGCCGCTCCGCGGGAGAAAGATGAGACTTTCTACTCCCGTAAAGATTTACACCCTCGGAAACCCTGTTCAGGGTCGCTATGGGTCGGACCCGACTCGATGGCACTTAACAACAACAACAACATTATTAAATATACTTCATTATAGTTATTCATTCTTATCTTCATTATATTTATTCCTTATTACTCAGATATGTTTCTGATTAATCATGAACTCATATGCTATATTATCCATAAAAACATTTTGTTCCTAAATCTAAGCCTGAAAGCATCAAGTGCTCAGTAAGCAGTTTCTAAGTCTTAGTGACCTAGCTTTTCCATCCATGGTGAGGTAAATCGACACTTGAAACGATTGTAATAACCCACTGAGATCACTTGCATTGAGAGAGTGAAGTCTAGTGGTTTGATTTGTGTTGGATGAGTCTCCCTAGGAGACAGAGACAAGTTCCAGCAGGAAACATTCTCTTTTCTATTTCTCAAAAATCATCTATTCAGTCTTTTTATTTCTGCCACCTTCCCTCTGATGCCTGAATTTTCTAGTCAAATGAGTCCACGCTCCTCTCACAGAGCAATGGAATCCCTGTTTTAAGAGATGATTATGGTTGTATAGCTCTGGAATCATCCTTGGTCCATGTGCTACTTCTTTCCCTTTTAAGTCCCTCACCCAGCTGACTTTGATCAGTGACATTCTCAGGATTGGTAAAGTGCTCAGTTTAAAAAAATGCTGTGCTTTGCCAAGTGTTTAATAAGTTTTAATGTCAATATTTTCAAGGGCACCAAAAGATACTGCAACAGAAAGTTCTTTGGGAGTTTATCAATCTAATATAAAACCCATCTAAATCCTTTTAAGTTGATTCCAATTCATAGAGACCCCAGAGTGTTTCCAAGACTGTAAATCTTTACAGAAACAGACTGTCACATGTTTCTTCTGAGGAGCACTTGGTGGGTTTCAACCTCTAACATTTCACTTAGCAGCTGAGATCTTAACCACTGTGATACCAGGGTTCCTTAATACAAAGCAGGACTATAAATGTACATGAGTACATTTTCAGGAAACAAATCAACTTACACATAGAAGTGAATTTTATTTACCTCAAAGAGGTCAAATAGAGAAGATACTTATTTCAATAATGACAGCACCTTTAAAAAAATGTTTTTTGAATTACTCAGCTGAGCCCTCAAGGATACTCAACAAGTCTAATTATCTGAAGTTGGCTCTCTCCAACTCTGAACAACAGCTGTACTGAACCCCTCCTACTTTCTTCCGCCTCCCTAATGAGTTTCCATCAATTCTCCTTCAAATGACCTTGCTTCCCATTTCACTGAAAAATGTATGAGTCCTTATCTGAAATCTCCTTCACCTACTCTTTGCTTCAGCATAAAATGCGTTAGTAATTCTTAATCAATTGAGTCATGGACCACATTGAGAAAACCCTCTCAGGTTAAAGCCAGTTGCTCTAGGAATTGTTTTACTTTATCCTTCCTCTGTGCTGTCTCAAAGAAACAAATGCTACTCAAAAATTTAATACCAAGGCTCTACTTGTGCCACCGCATTTAATACATGGTCTTCACACCCAAAGGAGCTTCTCTTCTGATCTTGTCTCTCTTGATTGCTGAGGTTGTAGTTGTTCTTTGAAATATTCCAGCCTTTCTTCCTGCACGTCATCATGCAATTACAGTAGTATATTTCTCCTTATAGATCAAGCCTTCAACTTGGAAACTGCCCCAAACTCCTCCTTTTCTTTCCCCTCAAACATCCAATCAATAATTGAGTCCCCTTCATTATCATCTAAACATTTTACAAATTTAGTTCCCATTTCTGCTTCTTTCCTGAGGCTCTCACCATTTCTCATATCAGTCTGGGAGATGTTATGTGCCATAGTTTATCTTAACACCTAGTGAGCCCAGGGGACAAAGTAGAACTGTTTAACAGTCTGTCTAGTCTGTAATTTTACAGAAGCACCTTGCCAGTTCTTTCTTCCTCAGAGCCATTGTTTGTGTTGTTAGGTGCCATTGAATTGGTTAAGACTCATAGCGCCCAGTTGTTGTTGTTGTTTGTTGTTATTGTTGTGCCTTCCAGTCGGTTCCCATTCATAGTGACCCTATATATAGGGTTTCTGAGGAGCTGATGAGTTTGAACAACCAACCTTGCAATTCAAAGTGACCTTATGGTCCAATGCTTATCCTACAACACCAAACCAGGACTCCAGCTACCAACAGAGCAAAGCACCCCCCGGTCCTGTGCCATCCTCCCAATCATTCTCTCTTAGCCCATTGCTGCAGTCAATGTTACATTCCATCTCATTGAGGGCTCTGTTGTTGTTGGTAAGCACTGTTGAGTTGATTCCAACTCATAGTAATCCTGTATAGGGTTTCCAAAGAGCAGCGGGTGGATTTGAACCTCTGGTCCAGCAGTTTAGTACTTATCCTAAAGTACCACATCAGGACTCTAGAATTCATTAGTCTCCATGTTTCTACTAGAGTTTCCTTTCAGAAATGGGTTGCTCACTGAAGTACAACCCAGTTTAAAATTCTGCTGTATATTTCTAACACCTGCCAAATAATACCTTTTATTAAGCACTCAAGGTTCAGTCCTTGTCAGTTTTTCATACCACTTTTATATAAACTCTTATCACTTTTTAATTGCTATATAACTGGCATACATTTTTAGATCTATTTCAATGAGTCTTGATTAAAGATGAACCCATATAAGCATCATCTCAATGAAGATGCAGAACATTTCCTTCATTCTAAATGTTTCCTGATGTCACTTTGCAATCAGTTCCTTTCTCTGCAGTGAGCGTCCTCAGCCATCCAGCTCCCACAATTGTTCTCATATCTATCACTGGGGACTGAATTCATTCTAGAGCATCTTATGTATGTGTCTGGATTTTTCTCTTCATTAAATAATTTATCAATTCAAAACTGTTCATTATATGTAAGTAATTTATTTCTTTCATTGATTATTAGTATTATATTCAAAATTTACCACAATTTTTTAAAAAGATATTTGTTCTCTTATTTATGTATCTGGAGTCCTCCGCAAGGTCAGTAGTTCGAAACTACCAGCTTTTCCGCGGGAGAAAGATGAGGCTTTCTGCTCCCGTAAAGATTTACAGCCTCGGAAACCCTGTACAGGGTCACTATGGGTCAGAATCAAGTCAACAGCACTTAACAACAACAACAACATATATATTATAATCCTATTTATTGTATTCGGGTAACCTTACTTTTTTTTTTTTTTTTTTCTTTATTTCCTGAAGTGAAGACTTTATGATCTCTCTCTTTTTATTTGACTACTTCCTTAAGCGAGTAAAGAATTTATGATCGCGCTCATTTTCTTTTAACTACTTCCTGGAGTAAAGAATTTGTGATTGCTCTCTTTTTCTTTTCCTAAAGTAGGAATGTACGCCTTAAATTTTTGAACTAGCCAACTGGATAAGGGAAAAGATTGTGTGGTCAAAACCCTACCCAATGGGGTGAGACACAGCCTTGAGACTCACATCAGGGATTAAAAATCCAGGTGGACTGTCCACTCAGTGTGCTCGCTGGCCTGTTCCTGTATGTACGGCTATGCACACGCACCCTCTTGCAGGGGTAAATTTTGCTTTGCCAAGGTAATTTAGTCTCATTGAGTATCTTTTACACAACATTGGGATTCATTTCTAACACAAGGTAAGCAGTTCAAGTTCAGCAGCCACTCCTCGGAAGCCCTATACAGGGTCACTATGGGTCAGAACAGACTCAATGGCACTTAACAACAACATTTATTTATCTGGACATCTGTGTTATTTCCAGGTTTTGGCTATTATTTTAAAAATCCCTACTTGACATTCTAGTATTAGCTCTGAAAAATACTGATAATGATTTCATGCTTTCTTTGATCATTAGTGTATGCAACATAATCTGTACAATTTTCATGACAATACAATAGGATAGATTCCTTGAAAATTATGATTAGGAATTTTTTCAGTAAAGGGAACTGAAAGAGGAATCTCCAAGTGGGAGAAATATAAGAAACAAGACACCTAGCAAGTAGTTCATCAAATATCATAAGAAGAGAAGTCACAGGAAGCAAAGTTGGGATAAGATTGTTGTAGTAAAAGTATTTTTGCCACATGAACTGTATTAAAAGCAACTTGACCTACCCAAATTAGGTTAGTGGTTGGGCATTCTCATTCCTTATTGTGTGGTCAGAGATCAGATCCAAGTAATTGTGTTTTCAATCACCTCATAAGCATGTGAAAGTTGGACATTGAATAATTGGTGCATTTGAATTATGGTGTTGGTCAAGAATACTGAATATACCATTGGCTGCCAGAAGAACAAATAAATCTGCCTGGGACCAAGTACCACCAGAATGCTCCTTAGAAGGAAGAAGGGCAAGGCTTAGTCTCACTTACTTGAGACATATTAGCAGGTAGAACCAATTCCTGAAGAAGGCATCATGCTTAGAAAAGTAGAGGGGTCAGCAAAAAAGAAGATCCTCAAGGAGATGGATTGACACAGAGTCTGCAACTCTAATTTCTTTTCAGAGGATAAGCATGAAGCTGATCCTTAGAAGCAGAAGTTAAAGGAAGTCCCAAATGTTTGACTCTTCTAAAGTCCTATGTTGTTGCTAAGAGCTGTCAAGTCAATCCTGACTCATAGTGACCCTGTATAGGTTTTCCAAGGAGTAGCTGGTGGGTTTGAACCACTAACCTTGTGGTTAGAAGTCCAGTGCTTATCCTACAGTGCTACACCAGTATGACTCCAAAGTGCTATACTACTCCATGACATTATAAGAGAAGCACTGGACCACAAGTTCAGTTTAAACTGCAAGGTTGACTGTTCAAACCCACCAGCTGCTCCTCAGAAACCACATACAGGGTCGCTATGAGTCGGAACTGACTCAAAGGCACTTAACAACAACACTCCTCCTGTCTGTGTTCTTCCCATTTCCCAGGGTTCTGCAATTTACTGAAAAGTCTCACAGAACTCGTGGGGCACTAAGGAAATGGATCACTCTGTTGTGGAGACGAGCAAGTCCCAAATCTGCAGCTCAGACATCATTCTGGAGGATTCTCCTCCTTCGTGCCAAATCAGGCTGTTGATTCACAAAGCTGTAGAAGCTGACAGAAAACAGGCAAACCCAGGAAGGATTGTGAGGATGGCACGAGACTGGGCAACATTTTGTTCTGTTGTGCACAAGCTCCCAAAGGACTAACTTTGGCACCTAGCAACAACAACAACAACAAAGTGATCTAGTCATGGGGTGACTGAGGCCATTAGGCGAGAGAGGTAGGGAAGAAGGGAAGGGGATTTTGTTCTCCAGAGTGTTTGTTTGTGTGCTATTTCCTTTTCAAAATGGAGATTTACTAGACTTCTCTCCCATTGTGACCGTTTGCCAAGCTGAGCACTCCAGGTCTAAGAATCCCAATTTACCCCTGGGTGAGACAAAGTGTATCCACCTGGGCATGGGAGCAGATAATAATTGCACTCCAAAGAGATGAGGCACCCAGGAATTGGGAAAGTCCTAACATCTGAAGACCTGAGAGCCAGTGAAATAGGAGGAGTATGGTATTGCCAAAGACGCTAATCAGATTTTAAAGATCACAGCCAATTACAGCTCCACGCGGAATCTCATGAAGATACTGGCAGTTGTGCCATTCTCTGTGGCTCTATTGGGATGTCTCAGCTTAGAGACACATTTTCTGCAAGTCTTTAAATCACCTTTTAAAACACAAGTGAGAATTGGTTGTCCCCACATGAATTACTTTGAGGACATTTCAACTTTTATATTTAATTTATCCAAGACCTGATGTCATAATATCCTATAATAAGCTTCAAGATGGTAAATATTAGTTAGTGATCTGTCAGCACAACTATGAGATATTATTTACATTATTTATTATTATCCATGAATGTTAATGTATTTAATTTTAAATTATGTTTTTAAAATAAATTCTCCAAATGGCTACCATCACCAGGTTCCTATTTTTGTTGTTGTTGTTAAGGGTTGTCTACTTGGTTCCAACCCATAGTGACCCTATATAGGGTTTCCAAGGCACAGCTGGTGAGCTCGAACTACTGACATTCCAGTTCAAAAGGTTCCTATTTACTACAGGTTAAATTGAAGGCTTTCAATTGTGTGGATCATGACAAACATTGAGAAGTATAAGTATTCCAGAACACTTAATTGTGCTCATGAGGAATCTGTACCTGGATCAAGAAGCAGTTGTTCGAACAGAACATGGGAACACTGAATGGTTTAAAATTAAGAAAGGTGTGCGACAAGGTTGTATTCTGTCACCATACTTATTCAACCTGTATGCTGAGCAAATAATCCAAGAAGCTGGGTTATATGAAGAAAAACATGGCAGCAGGATTGGAGGAAGACTCATTAACAGCCTATGATATGCAGATAATACAACCTTGTTTGCTGAAAGTGAAGAGGACTTAAAACATTTACTGATGAAGATCAAAGAGCACAGCCTTCAGTATGGATTACATCTCAATGTAAAGAAAACAAAAATCCTCACCATTGGACCAATAAACAACATTCTTATTAATGGAGAAAAGATTGAAGTTGTTAAGGACTTCATTCTTCTTGGATCAACTATCAACACTCATGGAAGCAGCAGTCAAGAAATCAAACAATGTATTTATTGCATTAGGCAAATCTGCTGCACAAGACCTTTTGAAAGTGTTTAAGAGCAAAGATGTCAGCTTGAGGACTAAGGTGCGCCTGACCAAAGCCATGGTATTTTCAATAAGCTCATATGTATGTGAAAGCTGGACAGTGAATAAGAAAGCCCATAGAAGAATTGATGCCTTTGAGTTATGGTGTTGGAGGAGAATATTGAAAGTACCATGGGCTGCCAAAAGAACCCATAGATCCATTTTTGGATGAAGTGCAGCCAGAGTGCTCCTTAGAGGCCAAGATGGCCAAACTTTGTCTCTCATACTTTGGACATATTGTCAGGAGGGACCAGTTGCTGGAGAGGGATATCATGTTTGGTAAGGTGGAGGGTCAGAGAAAAAGAGGAAGATGCCCAATGAGATGGATTGGCCAAGTGGCAGCATCGATGAACTCAAGCGTGGCAACAGTATTGTAAAGTTGGCCCAGGATCAGGCAGTGTTTCATTCTGCTGTGCATAAGGTTGCTATGGGTCCCTACTGACTCAATGACACGTAACAACAACAACAAATTAAAAGAGCTCTGGTAGCATAGTGGTTACAAATTGGGCTGCTAATCTCAAGGTCAGCAGTTTGAAACTACCCGCTGTTTTGCGGGAGAAATAAAAGGCTTTCTGTTCTTGTAACGATATACCACCTCGGAAACCCTGTACAAGGTCACTATGAGTTGGAACTGACTCCACGGCACATTACCAGCACCGGCACCATTTGTTTTGGTATTTTATTTATTTAGGGAATACACTTTTCTGTCCTCAACATTATCCAGTCCTATTCAACTCAAAGTAATTGGGAGGAAATTAGATTTTATGTTTTTATTTAATCTCACTGGGTTTTAGCCCTTATTGTCAGGAGCTCCTGGTGTGCCGCTGTGGGTTAATGCGCTGAACTGCAAGGTCATTGGAACTGCAATATGGTCGGTTTAAGTTCACCAGCTGCTCCTCGGAACCCCTTTACAGGGTTACTATGGGTGAGATCTGACTCCAAGACACTTAACAACAACCACAATGTGTCAGTACTGCTAATCAAAAGGCTAGCAATTCAGACGGGTTTGTTGCATTAGACACTCATGACCTAAGACCAGACGAATTGCACTATGACCTCCAGAACAGCAAACAAGAAGAAAACAGAAGATCATTAAAATGGCAGGGGAAAAAAAGACCAAAGTGGAAATCAGAATAGACTCTGAAACTTGCTCTTGATTGTAAAGAAGTAAAAACAACTGGAAGAAATGAGGAAGTAAATGAGCTGAACAGAAAATTTCAAAAGGCAGTTTAAAAAGAAAATACTATAATAAAATGTGCAAAGATCTGGAGTTAGAAAACCAAAAGGAAAGAACATGCTCAGTATTTCTCAAGCTGAGAGAACTGAAGAAAAAAATTCAAGCCTCAGGTTGCAATATTGAAGAATTCTATGGCTAAAATGTTGAATGATGTTGCAAACATCAAAAGAAGATGGAAGGACTACACAGTCACTGCATCACAAATAATTGGTCAGTGTCCAATCATTTCAAGAGAGATGACATCAAGAACTGATGGTATTGAAGAAAGAAGTTCAAGCAGCAGGTATTGGTGAAAAACAAGGCTCCAGGATTGATGGAATGCAAATTGAAATCTTTCAACAAACTGATGCAACACTGAAGGTGCTCACTAGTCTATGTCAATAAATTTAGAAGACAGCTATCTGGCCACCCAATGGGAACAAATACATGTTTGTGCCCATTCCCAATAAAATTGATCACGGTAAATGCAAAAATCATCTAGCAATCTCCTTAATATAACATGCATTTAATTTTTTGCTAAAGATAATTCAAAAAATTACAGTAGTGCATCAACTAGGAACTGCCAGAAACCAAGCCTCATTTAGAAAATGATGAATAACAAGAGATGTCATCGCTGACTCAGATGGATCTTGGCTGAAAGCAGAGAACACCACAAAGATTTTTATTTGTGCTTTATTGACTATGCAAAGACGCTCAACTGTGTGGCCCATACGTACTTACTGATAACATTTAAGATTGCGTCATCCAGAACTGTTCATTGTACTCAGGAAGACCCTATACATAGATCAGTTGTTCTAACAGAACAAGGGGATAGGGAATGATTTAAAATCAGGAAAGAGGTGGGCAGGGCTGTCTCTTTTCACTATATTTTTTTCAATCTGTGTCCTGAAAAATAATCCAAAAATCTAGATTACATGAGCAAGAATGTAGTATCAAAATTGGAGAACGTCTCAACACCAATTTATGATATGCAGATGATACAACTTTGCTTGCTGGAAGCAAAAAGGACAGAAATACTAATGAAGATCAGAGACTACAGCCTTCAGCATGGTTTACACCCCAATTTAAGGGGGGGAAAAAGTTACCTCACATCTGTACCTGTGATAAATAGAGAAAAGATTGAAGTTGTCAGAGACTTCATTTTGCTGGAATCCACAGTCAACACCCATGGAAGCAGCCGTAAAGAATTCTACTTCAGAAGACCTATTTAAAGTGCTCAGGATCAAAGATGTCCATTTAAGATGCACCTGATCCAAGCAATAGTATTTTGGATCACCTCATATACATGTGAAAGTTTGACAATGAATAAGGAAGACCGGAGAAAATTCAATGCACTTGAATTATGGCGTTATGGAAGAATATTGAAAGTACCAAAAGAGCAAATAAATTTGTCTTCAAAGAAGTGCAGCCAGAATGTTCCTTAAGAACAAGGATGGCGAGTGCTTGTTTATTGTTCTTTAAACATGTTGTCATCAGGGAAGAGTCCCTGGAGAAGGACATTATAATTGGCAAAGTAGA
>NW_006408539.1:28188236-28191655 GCF_000296735.1 Chrysochloris asiatica
AAAAAAAAAAAAAAAATTGTACCCTTCTCTCTGCCAATAAGTGGTATCCCTCTACATCACCTACTGCCCTCTAGCTTTCAAAGTCACCATCGCAAGTTCAAGAGGGTTGCATCCTACCTGGCCAGCTGGCACAGATCACCAGCCTCTTTTCTTTTTTTCCCCTCCACCATGCATCTAATTCACCTACTTCTCCTAGTGAGGACTAGTAAAGGACTGGCTAGGGCAGACTCTGCAGATTTGGAATAGGTCCCACCAGAACAAGGTTAATGTGGTTAGCTACCCCTCCTTTAATGGGACACAATTGTTCCCTAACTTCTGTTCAGCTCTGACTTCTGGGAGAGAGGGAGCCTCCCTAGGGCTATACATGGCTGAAAGCTTTCCTCACCTTTGGTCACTAGGGCAGTACAGAGAACAGGAAAAATCATACCTTTATCTCCATGAATCACAGTTACATTTCTGCAATGCTGATATATAATTTTCATCTCTGAATCGTCTCACAAAAGCTCAAGATGGCTACACTGGTCAGCCAGCCCAAGTCCCCAATCTGTCCTTTTCTTTTTTGCTGTGTCTGCTCAGCTCTCTCTCCTAGTAAGCATTCATACATTTCTCTATCCCTTCACCTGAAGCTCAGAGTTCCAGAACTGCATCCGTTTCATTGAGTTTTCTATTCTTTGTTGTAGAGGGTCCATAGCCTCTCTGCCTAGTCCACCATCTTGCAGCCTCTTCTCTCCATTATACTTTCATTTCATTTTACACAAACTCTTTGAAGCCTCATATTAGGAAGTTCCAATACTTTCTTGAGAGGATGATCAAAGAGGTAATTAGTGCAAAATTCAGATGTGCTTTGAGTGGTAAGCTATCAAAAGTGACATGAGAAATTAGGCTAAAAATAAATCAGGAGGTATGTAAAATGGAAATTTTCTTTGTCATTTCACTTAGATGCTTTAAGAAATGTTTTAGCTCATATGAGTTCAGGCAAGACCAATAGAAAAATCTGAAGTACCATGAACCATAGTTGAGCTTGGTTTACAAAACAAAGTCATCTAATTCTAATTGTAGGAGCAATGAGAAAATGACAGAAACTACTGAATAATGGAAGTTGTGATGGGGAAAAATAACGCCCAGGAGCTCCTTGGAGTTTACAGTTACTTTTGGTACTCAAAACTGTCCTGGGATTGATAACAGTCTTCCCATTTTAAAGATCAAAAGATATGACCAAGATCTAGTCCCTGACTCTCCGCAATGGCCATACTAATTACTGACTGAAGAAGGCTCGTGTCCTTTTCACTACAGACACACTTGGCTCTATTGCACTTTACAGATACTACAGTTTTACGCATTGAAAGTCTGTGCCAGCCTATACGGAGAACATCTAATGGTGCCATTTTTCCAACAGGATGTGTTCACTTTCTGTTTCTGTATCACATTTTGGTAACACTCCCGATATTTCACACTTTTTCATAATGCTATTGCATACCTGCTCTGCTTTGGAAGAAGTGCAATCAGGATGCTTCTTAGAAGGGAGGATAGTGAGACTTTGTATCTCATACTTAGGATATGTTATCAGGAAGGATCAATCCCTGAAGAAGAACAGCGTGCTTGAAAAAGTGGAGGGTCAGCAAAGCAGAGGAAGACCACCAATGAGATGGATTTGCACAGTGGCAGCAGCAGTGGTCTGAAACAAAACAATTGTGAGGATGGTGCATGATCTAACAGTGTTTCATCTGTTGCGCATAAGGTCACTGAAAATCTGAACCAACAGGATGGCACACAACAACAACAACGTTACTTAATGGATACCTATCCACTGCCATCAAGTCTATTCCAACTCACAGAGACCCTAGCTATGAAGCCCTAGACTAGAAATCCTTATGGGAGAAGAAAGCCATATCTTCCTCCCACAAAGTGATTGGTAAATTAGAACTGCTAACCTTTTTTCTTTTTTTTTTTTTGCTTTTTCCTCTGTGTGTTTTGCTTCTTCTTCCAGATGAATGACTGAGTTACTTTCATATTTTTCAATGGTAATGTCAAACAGGCTAACGTGGACCACCACCTCACACTTAGATACTACACTGAGGTCTGTTGCTAAATCTTACTACGTAATAAAAAAAGTATTTTGTTGCTCTGAAATCAGTGAGCAAGAAGACAATTTCTAGTATAATTGATATACACAGTGATCACCACAGTGTTCTAACAGATACTGGAATACTTATATAATTATCAATTTGAAAAAAACAAAAAAGTTCCCAGAACTGTCTGTTTTAAAAATTTTTTTTTTCTTTTACCAAACTCCATAAGGTATGTTTCAAGGGGTCTTTGTAGCTCTGTAGGATAAGCACTGGACTGCTAACTGCAAGGTTGGCTGTTCAAAACCACCATCTGCTCCACAGAAAAAAAATGACACTTTCTGCTCCCATAAAGATTTAAAGCCTCAGAAAACCTATAAAGAGACCCATGAGTCTGAATTGACTCGGTGGAAGCATGCTTACTTTTGTGTTTTAAGTCATGCTTGAGAATGCCAGGGAGCTGGGAATATGAATAATTTACAAATGAAGTGAATGAAGTGATTATGTTCATCTGCCAGTTTAAAGAACTTCAGTTCAAATAGAGTAGACATAAATGGTTCTATGTACTTTATACTCCCATGTGATAGTCTTGTGTAACAGCTCTGATAGGAGAAATACTACAGCCACTCAGTGTAACAGTGTTATCCAAACTTTTTCCAATTTACTATATGTCACTTCAAGAAAGTACATATTCAATAGACATGCACCTTCTAGCTGACATTAATCTACCTACAATCTAACCATTTGTTCATTATTCATGAAGATTCATCTGTATTTTATGGAACAATTCCAATAAGAATTTTATGTAAAAAATCAGATTTTATTCCAATTATATATTTTTGTCATCAATTACAATTATATATATATATGTATTAATTTAAATAATTCAATTTGTGTAACAATAATTTGTATTATTTTTATTAATGTTAGAAATTTTAACTATCACTGCTTTTTGTTGGACTCAAAAAATAAGTTTTTATTGCTGAAACTGTGTTTGGAAAAGCGTGCCTTTTATCAATTTTGTTTAAATAAAAATTTCCCCTTTTTTATTCTAAAAACTATGGAAGTCAATCATTGCTCTGAAAAAGAAACAAAAGGTACAGAGCAATATAAGCAGTCCTGGATTTTCACACTTGTGTTTGATTGATTTATGCAACTATGGATACATCTAACTTTAAGAATACACTTTTTTCCATAACATATGTTGTTGTTAGGTGCCATTAAGTCAGTACCAATTCATAGTGAACCTATGTACAAAAGAATGAAACACTGCCCGGTCCTGGGCCAACCTCACAATTGTTGCCACACTTTAGTCCATTGATGCTGCCACTTTGCCAATCCATCTCACTGGGG
>NW_006408539.1:28194448-28220645 GCF_000296735.1 Chrysochloris asiatica
ATCTGGAAGCTCATCTGAAACCTGTCCACCATGGGTGACAATGCTGATATTTAAAATACCTGTGGCATAGCTTCCAGAATCAATAACTAACAAGCCACCACAATACGACAAACTGACAGACAAGTGGTTTCATATAGCTGTCTGTTATTCTATGTGGTCTTTTCAGAAATAATTTTTATTTAAAATCTATTATGTTGAAGCCTGAATAATGTATCTTATTCTTGAATTATTTTATCATATGCTCTTTAAGCAGCCTTATTTCTTTTGTTTCATTCCTTTTTATCTTAGGTGTTTTCATTGCATATTTGTTTTGTTTAATTCCTTTTTGCAAAGTAATAAATAAATTCCTTGTAATGCAAGTAAGTCTTTTAGACATAATGAAAAAAAAATAAAATAAAGTGTTTATGCATACATTGCACTATCCTTGGAACACAGACAAATTGACATACAGAGTGGCTTCAAAAAGTTCATGGAAAAATGGATTTAAAAGATAATTCAATAAATGTACCTTAAGATTGTAAGCCTACCTCTTACTATAGCACAAATATGGTGGCTTAATTTGTCATTAAACGTGTTCTTATAAGTTCATCTGATCTTATTGATGCTGTTGTTATATTCAATCAAACAAGTCAGTTCCGAATCATAGCACCCACTGTACGAATCACCTGCTAGTCCTGCACCATCCTCACTACTGCTGCTGTGCTCGAGAGCATTGCTGCTGCCACTGTGCCAATCCATTTCATTAGGAGTCTCCCTCTTCTTCACTGACATTCTACTTTAGTAAGCATAAGGTCCTTCTCTAGGAACTTATCCCTCTTGAAAATATGTCCAAAGTATGAGAGAAGTATGGTCATCTTGGCTTCTAAGGAGCATTCTGGTTGTACTTCTTCCAGCACAGATTTGTTTGCTCTTCTGGTGGTCCATGTTACCTTTAATATTATTCTCCAACCCCTTAACTCAAATGCATCAGTTCTTATACAGTCTTACTTATTCATTGTCCAACTTTCAAATGCATATGAGGCTATTGAAAATACCAAGGCCTGGCTCAGGCTCACTGGAGTCCTCAAAGGGATATTTTGCTTTGGAAATTTTAAAGCAGGCTTGTGCATCAGATTTACTTAATTCTGTAAATCATTTAATTTCTTGACTTTTGCTTCCATGAGTATTGATGGTAAATCCAAGCAAAATGAAGTCTCTAACAACTTTGAACTTTTCTCCACTTAACATGATGTTATTTATGGGTTCAGTGGTGAGGATTTTTGTTTTCTTTACACTGAAGTAAAATTTATACTGAAGAATGTGGTCTGTGGTATTTATCACAAAGAATTTTACGTCCTCTTCAATTTCAGCAAGCAAGGTTTTATCATCTTCGTATTGCATTAATAATGAGTGTTCCTCCAATTGTGATGCCATGTTCTTCATCATATAATCCAGCATCTTGGATAAACTGCTCAGCATACAGATTGAATAAGTATGATAAAAGAATACAACCCTGGCACACACCTTTCCTGTTTTTAAACCATTCAGTGTTCCTTTTTCTGTTCAAATGGTTGCCTTTTAGTCTAGGTTACTCATGAGCACAATTAATTGCTCCAGAATACTCTTCTACACACCTGTAGTCAATAAAAAACAGGAGTTCTGGTAGCATAGTGGTTACGAATTGGGCTGCTAACCTCAAGGTCAGCAGTTCAAAATGACCAGCTGTTCCACAGGAGAAAGATGAGGTTTTCTGCTCCCATAAAGATTTACAGCCTCAGAAACTGTGTAAAGGATCGCTATGAGTGGTAACCAACTCCACAGCACATAACAACAACAAACATCTTTCTGATATTCTTCACATTCAGCCAAGATCCATCTGATGTCAGCAATGACATCCTTTGTTTCACGTTCCCCTCTGAATCTGGCTTGAACATCTGGCAGTTCCCTGTCAATGAATGGTTGCAGGTGTTTTTGAATTATGTTTAGCAAAAATTTACTTGCTTGTGATATTAATGGTATTGTCCAATGATTTCCCTATTCAGTTGAAATGGGCGCAAAGTCCAACGCTCTTTGGAATGAGCACAAATATGAATCTCTTCCAATCAGTTGGTAAGGTGTCTATCTCCCAGATTTCTTCACAGAAATACATCCGTGCCTTCAGTGATGTATCCATTTGTTGAAAGATTTCAGAATTTATTCCATCAATTCCCAGAGCCTTATTTTTTGCCAATGCCTTCAGTGTACCTTAGACTTCTTCCATCAGTACTCTTGACTCTTTATCATATGTTATCTCTTAAAATGGGTGAACATTTTTCATTTATTTTTACTGCAATGACTCTTGTGTATTCCTTCCATGTTCTTTTGATGCTTTCAGCATCAATGTATTTTTTTCCAAAGGAATCTTCTGTATTTAAGCAGAGGCTTAATTTTTTTGTGCAGTTTTTTCAGCTTGAGAAATGCAGAGCGTGTTCTTCTCTTTGGGTTTTTCCAGATCTTCTTACATTTCATCGTAATATTTGACTTTCTTTTCTTGAGTTGACCTTTGCAATTTTCTGTTCTGTTCCTTTACCTCCTCATTTCTTCTATTTGCTTTAGCATCTCTATGCTGGAGAGCAAGTTTCAGTCTCTTTTGACATCCATTTTGGTCTTTTCCACGTTTCTTGTCATTCATGATTTAGTAAACCATGTGATTGTCAAAGTCAAACTGGCCAATACCGATCCATTTCAACTAACTACTGCTTAGAATGAATTTTTGACAACTTCCAATTTTCCTAGTTTCATACTTCTTACATTCCATGTTCTAATTATTAATGAAAGTTTGCAACTGTTTCTCCTTATTTTGAGTTAAACCTCATCAGCAAATGAAGGTCCCGAAAGCTTTATTCTATCTGTATCATCTTGTCAACTCTACTTTGTGCAGGTAGTTCTTCTCTAGTCATATTTTCAGTGCTTTCCAACCTGAGGGGCTCATCTTATGGAATGTACCTTTTACTATTCATCATGTTTAATATACAATATTCTGGTGATGACAGTGTTCCACTGCTATTCATAAGCTGGTCAGTGACTGAACGTTCAGAAGTAGCCCACCTCTCCTTCTTCTGATTCTATCCTAGTCTGAAATCTCAGCTGAAATCTGTCTACCATGGATGACCCTATTGGCATTCAAAATACCAGTGCAATATCTTCCAGCATCACAGCAAAAAGCAATTCACCACAGTGCTACAAATTAACAGGTGAGTGGTGGATTGATTTAATAGCACTATTAATGTACATACCCCCTCCCACAAAAAACAAACAAACAAACATGATCCTACTCTCCTTGAGTTGATTTTGAGGCTTTCTCAGATTATAAATCTTTATGGGAGCAGACAGCCCCATCCTTCTCCTGTGGATCACTAATGGGCTTAAACAGCTGACATTGATGAGTCTTCCTCCAATATCTAACTCACCGCCCCACCAGGGTTCTTATTCATAAGTATTGTTGTTCTTGAGTGTCATCAAGTAGTTTCCATCTAATAGTGACCCTGTGTAGGGTGTCCAAGGCGTGGCTGGTGAGCTTGAACCACCAACCTTGTGGTTCGAACAACCTTGAAGTTCAGTACATTAACCTGTAGTGGCACACCATTGATGTGTACACCTATGTAATATTTCTATTGTTGTGATTATATTCTCTGTGTATGCAGGCATTTCATAGTAATGTTCTCACTAAAAGTTGCCTCACAACACACTTTGAGTAATCTGGCCTCTGTGTGTCCCTCACAGTAAAAACCTCAGTCTTACACAGACAGAGTCCCATTAGAGAAGATGGAAGGGATCAGATCCCGCTATGCGAGAACACTCACACTTGAGTGGTAGTTTTAGCCATTGTACTTATCAGTGAACTCTGTTCTCTATTGACATGACAAGATGTCTGTCTTTGCTAGTCAGTTTGTATTTAAATGAGGAAGTAAAAACAATTAAGCACTGGGTTCCATCATTCCACAATCCGCTATACTAAGACTGAACCGTGGATCACCTTGAACTGAGGCATACCTGGACATCTGCCTCATGGCCTGCCTGCTGTGAGCAATTCAGGAACCTACCAATTCCCACACACCCCACACTCCTTGCAAATAATGCTGATTTCTCCTAGGGAAAGTTATTTTTCCTGAGGACACAAGAATCTATAACTTTAAGAGTTGGAATTTCCTCATGTTCACAGGAAGCACCACAAACAGTTTGAGAAAACACAGCACCTGCCCTGAGAGAGCAGAACACAAATGAGAAAAAGGTATGTAAATAATAGTGTCAAGAAGGTAGAGACAGTAACAGTAATGGAGACTTGCCTAGCTCTTGACCCAGTGAGAAGAGCTTTACAATCTCCCTGACCATTTAATTGTCACAGCAAGGAATAAAGATGGCGTGATCTCTAAGCGCTTGACTGCTAAGTGAAATAGGTTTCCAACCTATCTATCCCATCTATTCCACAGGAGAACTGACTGCTTCCATAAAGATGACAGCCTAGAAAACCATCCTACTCTGTCATATGGTGTCACTCTGAATCAGATTTGACTCAAAGGCACCCAACAAAGACAATCATTACAGCAAGCCTGAGCAATCCAAAACATTATGATTCCATTTTTGTCATAGCAACAATAGATTCATGAGCAAAGTGAGAAAAATATGTATAGGATTGTTCAGGAAGAGGAATTTAACACCCAAGAAAATGCTTCTAAATATTTTCATTTATAGGGAATTTTACCATTTATGTAAAGAAACCTTGGTAGCATAGTGGATTACAAGCTGGGCTGCTAATCACAAGGTTGGTAGTTCAAATCTACCAGTCACTCCATGGGAGAAAGATGAGACTTTCTGCTCTCATAAAGATTTACAGCCTCAGAAACCCTATATAGGGTTGCTATGTGTTGGAACTGACTCGGTGACACACAACCACCAACAACAACATCATCATTTATGCATTACCTCCACATCTGTTGTCTTAAGTTGTTCCTCATGTCGTTTATTATCATAATTTTACAGATTTAAAAACCCGAGACAGGTAGAAGTCCATGACTGCCCATGATCCCACAAAATCACACAAAATCCTAGAAATCTCATGCCTAATTCTTTCTCTAATCTTTGCTCTGTCTCAAGCCATCTCTGTATAAAGTCTGAATCTTTAAGTTTAATAAAAGGTTTAGGCTAGCAAGATGAGAGGCTATTACTGACTTTGAGAAACATTTTCCTGCATGGTCAGAGCTTACCAAAGCATTGTCTTGGAGAGAAAATGAAAGTCAATTTCCAAGCCTTGATCTATGACAATTCTGTCTCAAACACGACCTTCAAACATTCCTCCTTCTAAAACTTTCCTCATCTTCACATGCATGATGTGCAGTTTCTCTTAGTAGAAAGAATTGGTTTAATCTTAACTACAAGAACTGTGGTATCTAATTGTACCAATACATCAAGTGACAATGAAGTCTATAAAGACAGTCTAGAAGTGTAGTGAAAGAAGAAAAGGAAAACAGTTATTGTAATGAAATTTCCTTCAAAATAGAAAAATGTCACCAGCATTTCTCAAAAGGACAGACTTGAAGTCCTAAGAATTTATTTTCTATGAAGGCAAAAAGACTTCAAAATATTTAGAACTTTCCTGGAGGATAAGTTGCTTTTCAAAATATAAATGAGTCTGTAAAATATACTCTTCAAGGGAAAAGACTATCTCGTGTATTAACTTTCTGTGCCATTCATGTTCTAGAGGAATGTTTACACTACTATTACTACAATCACCAATTTCTCAGTGAGATATCTGGTAGCAGTAGTTTTCTATGTATGCTTTCTCTGTCTGTTTCTGTCATTGAAAATGCTTCCTTTTCACAGCCATCTGTCAGCATGATTCACACTGACCGCCCTGACTGGCCCTTACCTGCCATTCTCCACAGGATTTGTGTGGAAGCCAGATGCTATCAAAGTTTCTAATGAGATATGATACCAAAAATGTTATAGCAAAATCATTCACAGTGGGAATTATTTAAAAATAAAAATATTGAGAGTATATATGCAAAATACTCTCTATAATAATAATAAGCAATGTTATTCAGCCAAGAACTCTGATAGCTGTATTAACAAAACTTGTATTTGGACCAACAATCAACAAGTAATAAGCTAATGGGAAAATTGACATGTAAGTCTTCGTGTCACACTTCAAATTAAGCACCAACAGGCTCAGTATTACACACAATGGAATATTATGTTTCCTTGAAGTATAACAATGAAGCTGCAAACCACCACATAACATGGGTGAACCTTGAGGACATTATCATGAGTGAAATTAGTCAGTTGCAAAAGGACAAATATTGCGTAAGACCATTGTTGTAAAATCTTAAGAAAAGATACACATACTAAAAGGAAAAAAAAAAATCTTTGTTGGTTACTGGGGTGGGAGGAAGGAGATGGTAGTGCACAGGGTAGGGGATAGACACATCATAGTTTGGGTGTTGTGAAGGGCAATATACAAGGGAGAAGAGGACAATACGCAAAAGGAGGGAGGGATGGAAGAACAAAGTAGATAGGAGAACACTTAGGTAGGTTTGCAGGGACACAATGGGACAGAGATAAATAGTGATGTATGCTCAACCTTGAAAAAACAGGGTTCTGTGATACAGGGATCAAGGCATAGTCTGAATGGATAAAGGGGAGGAAATAATGTTAAGATGCTTGACTGTCATGCATATTGGTTTCCCTTGCCTACTGTTATAAAATAGACACTTGAGTGGGATAGAAAGAACATCAGGAAACATGACTACAGAAAGCTTGTTAGTCATTCTTTAACCTATAACTGGAACAACCAAAAGGGGTACTAGAACTTACCCAGTGAAATAGGCTTCTTTCAGAGCCTTTGTAGTGTATAAGACCTTAGGTGGAATCCTGCACTTCATCCAGAATGTTCTAAGGTGCTACTTTCCCACTTAAAAGGACATGCAGAGCAGCCTAGAGCAGCTAGAGGAACAGAAGATACATCCTGAAAGAAAGACCAGCTAGAAAAAACAAAAACAGCAATCTATTTGGCCATTACAATAACAAGCAAGCTGTTCTCTGGGAAGCCATGGAGGCAAGCAGTCAAGATCCTTCAAGACAAACCCTTCTCCAAGATTGAAACACAAAGGGATCACACAAGCAGCATTTTGTGTACATAAAGAAAAAGAAAAACAAAAAACAGGGAATGGAAGAAAATACTGTTAAATAATGATGCGTGGAGGTGATTGTAATCATTGCATAAAAGCAAATTATGATAGGATGCATGCAAAACCGATGTCCTCCCATGTAAACTATCACTCAATTCACAAGAAAAGTTTCCGTAATTTTTTTTTAAATGTAATGTTGGAGAGGGAGAGGGGCTGTGTGCTGATGACGGGAGGGGGGGGGAGGGGCAGGCTTGGAGTATATAACCTCAGGTTGGTTGATGATGCAGGGAGGGGATTGTAACCATGACAATGAAGTGATATACAATAGAATGAATTTAAAACTAATGTTCTCCCATATAAACTATCACATAATTCACAATAAACATTTTTTAAAAATGTAATGTACTATCAAGCACAAAGCAACACAGTAAGTATAAGTTGTAATAGAGTAGTTTTATTATCTCATGTCTATAAACCTTGTTGGATTTTTATATATAACATTGGGAAGAAAAACAATCACATCACAGCTTGCTAACCAATAGCATCAAACTGGATAATTTCCATTCTGCAATATTCTATCCATTGCACGAAGTTAGAAGACTTACTTTCTGGTCCTATTCTTTCTCACCTTTCATTGAGCTCTATAACCACAAACTCTATTGCTATCAAGTGGATTCCAAGTCATAGCCACTCCATTGTTTCCAGGCAGGACCGCAATTCATAGGGCTGTCAGTGGATGTGATCCTAGGGACACTGGTCACTGGTGTAATAACTGCTTTGTGCGGGTAGCCTGGATATCCCTCTCTTTCTTTGCACATTTGACCTGGTAATCCCTACTCATTCTCTCTTCATAAACCATATGCATTCTGAATTTTAAAACATTTAACTCAAGAAGTAAAGTAGGATCTTGGCACTCATCTAATCCAAATTTCCTCTGAATGCTATTTCAGCCCTACACTGGAAATACACGATGTTTTTGGTCAGGAGACCCATTGCTTAGGTCTTTCTGTTTCTTCAGAAATCCTTTCTTAAGCCGGAGTACATCTCACTGTTCTTTTTCCATCTCTTTATCAAGCATGCCCTTTTGAAGCCACACAAAGGAAATGGAATCCTTTATCTGAGGCCATTTCAATAATTTGGATAAAGAAATTATGTTTCTCCCATGACTGTATTTCGTGAAATAAAGAATTACCAATTCTTTTCATGAAATTTCAAAAGGCATTATTCTCAGACATTCTACACACTGATGTTACTAACCCAATCCTCAAACTGACATCCTTGCTCTTGAACATTTTAAAGAGGTCTTGTGCAGCAGATTTGCTTAATGCAATCTGTCACTTGATTTCTTTACTACTGCTTCTAAGAGTGCTCATGGTGAGTCTAAGCAAAATGAAGTCTTCCACAACTTCAATCTTTCCTCCATCTATCATAATATTATTAATTGGTCCAGTGGTAAGGATTTTTTCTATTTTTACAATGAGGTGCAACCCACACAGAAGTTTGTGGTCTTTGATCTTCATCAGTAAGTATTTTAAGGCCTCTTCCCTTTTAGCAAGCAAGGTTGTATCACCTGCATATAGCACATTGTAAATGAGTAATCCTCCAATTCTGATGTCATGTTCTTCTTATAATCTAGCTTCTCAGGTTATCTGCTCAGCATACAAATTGAATTGTTGTGTTGTTGTTGTTCAGTGACATCAAGTTGGTATTGATTTATAGCAACCTTATGCCCAACAGAGATAATATCCACTAGGGCCTTTGATTTTCATCCTTAATTATTCTATGTTCTCTTCATTTTCATCAAGGAAAGTTATATCATCTGCATATCACAGATTGTTAATGAGTCTTCCTTCAATCCTGATGCCACATGCTTCTTCATATAGTCCTGCTTCAATCTGTATGCTGAGCAAATAATCTGAGAAGCTGGATTATATGAAGAAGAATGTGTCATCAAGATTGAAGGAAGACTCATACAGACTGCATAAATATGGTGAAAGAATACAACCATGATGCATACTTTTCCTGATTTTAAACCAGTCAATGTCTCCTTGCTCTGTTAGAATAACTGCTTTGTGGTCTATAAACAGATTCCTCATGAGAACAATTAAGTGTTCCAGAATAATCATTCTCTGCAATGTTATCCATAGCTTGTCATGGTCTACACAGTCAAAAGCCAAGGACAGGTAAACATCCTCCGTGTATTCTTTGCTTTCAGCCAAGATCCATATTCTAGAAAGCACAGCCAGATTTTTATCAAAATTTAATATTAATCAGTGTCTTTACACACATCCAGTACAACACAATAAACCCCACAGTGTGTTATTTTTTTTAAGAAGTTAAATTAATAATTTAGTTATGTGTGCATGTTTGGAGTCTTGGTGTGACACTAGGTGCCTAAAGGTAATATTTGAGGAAAACCTTAAATCAAATTCAAGACTTGAGATTTTCTGGAGTATCTATGTCATACAAATTCATGATAAGAATCCTATACAAAAGTACAGTTTAACTCAAGTGTTTCCCTTGCCAGAAGTTCATGTATTTGTAGTATAGTGAATACCTCCTTCAAATAGTGAGCTATTAAGGCACTGTAAGATAATCACTAGATTGCTAACCACACAGTTGGTGGTCAAAACCCACTAAGCACTGCTCATAACAGGGTTGCTATGAGCCAGAACCAATATGACAGCCCTTAGCAATAACAACAACAAACGTGTGTTGGTGATCCTTTGGGATACCAGAGGATAGTAGAAGTGGGAATTACTAGTTCCTTTTCCTGGGCAGATCCTAAGTTTTACTTCCTGTCTTCTCCAAGAAGGCTTCCAAAAAACCTCCACTCATAGATAGGTGCATGTCCTCAGGGAAAGAATGGCTTTGAACACTCCTCATCTTCACATGGGGGAGGGGTCCTGTAATTCCTCCCAATCTCACTAGCTTTGAGAAGTTTTTTACAAGATTGACAAATTTATTGACATTTCTAGCTGTCTTTAGCCAAAAACTGTTTTCTGAGTTTTACTATGCTGTTGTTAAGGGCTGTCTAGTCACTTCAGACTCATCGTAACCCCATATAGTGTTTCTGAGGAGTAGATCTGGACCATGGACCTTATGGTCAGTAGTCCAGTGCTACCCTACAGCACCACACCAGATCACCATGATTTGAAGCAGATATTCACTGTACTTCTAATATATAAGCTTTTGGGTATATGTGAAAGTTTTCTTCAAGTTCAACAAATACTTCTGAAGAGGAATATGAGCTTTTGAAAAATGCATGTCCTGAACTCACTCCTGCTGTGTTCTGATTCAAAAGATCTGTAATTAAGGTTGGGTATTACCAAGTGAATTAGACAGATGCTCCCCAACCTCCAATAATAACATCACCAGTTTCCCAAGTAACATACTTGAGGGGTGGTTCGCTGTTCAAAGATTTTTCTTACAAGCAATAGAGTCTTAGAGGAGGGAGTATTCATATCTTGAAATTCCCCCAGGGTGAATTATGATGCCCTCGCCTTTGCATCATTCTCTGAATGCAAGCATTACCCATACCTTCCTACTTATACAGATCGCTTTTTACAGGTGAAAGTGCAATTTTAAAACCAAGGAAACAAATAACAATGCGTATCTTCCATGTGTAAAGCTGACAGGCTGCCTGCCTCCCTTAGTGTATTCAGCATCATGTTCATAGCAGGGCTTTAAACCACTTTATTCTGGTCCAACCTCATCCTGAAGATTTGCATTTCCAACTCAGATATACTGAATCAGAATCTACATTTTAACAAGATTCCCAGATGATTCCTATGTATACTTAAAATTCACTTGGAAATCTATAAAGGACGGTGGTAGCTCTGTGGGCTGCTAACTACAAGGTCAGTGGTTCCACCCTAACAGCAGCTCTACTGGAGAAAAATGAGGCTGTCTGCTCCAATAAGGATTTGTTGTTGTTGTTGTTATGTGCCATCGAGTCGGTTCCGACCCATAGCGACCCTGTATAGGGTTTCCGAGGGTGTAAATCTTTACGGGAGTAGAAAGCCTCATCTTTCTCCCGCGGAGCAGCTGGTAGTTTCAAACCGCTGACCTTAAGGTTCGCAGCCCGATTCGTAACCACTACGCTACCAGAGCCTCAGAAATCCTCCTATATAAGGCTGCTTTAAATCAGAATCAACTCAATGGCAGTGAGTGGGTTTGGGGATCTATATGAATGATCTTGGGCTCTTGTTAAAATGTTGATTCTGATTCAGTAAGATCTGGGGGGGGGGGTTGTTGTTAAATGCTGTCGAGTCAACTCCGACTCATAGCAACCCTGTGCAGGGTTATTGGGGAGCATATGGTGGACTTGAACTGCTGACCTTGTGGTTCCAAGTCCAGGGCTCATCCTACAGTGCCACAATAGGAGTTCATATTTGGGATAAAAATGCAAATTCTCAGTAGGGGTTCAAACTGATGTGAACAGTTGAAAGCCCCGTTTATACTTCTCTTTTCATTAAAATGATGATGCGAGCATAAAGAAATCAGAAAACAGATCTTTAAAAAATTCATTGTTTTCCCATTGTTGTTGTTGTTAAGTGCCACTGTGGAGTTGGTTCTGACTTATAGCAACCCTGTATAGGGTTTCCAAGGTTTTTAATCTTTGTGGGAGCAGAAAGTTTAATCTTTTCTCGTAGAGCAGCTAGTGGGCTGGAACTGCCAAACTTGTGGTACACAATCCAGAGCTTATTGTAGCTCTTCTTTTGTATCACTTGAAAACAGAAGTGCAAACTAAAGAGAAGAGTAGGTAGTGTGTATTATTTTCTCCTTTTTAGTGTTTTTCTAGAAGACCAAGAGGGTGTGAACATGGGGAGGGTGACACACATTCATATCAAACAGTGCTGTAACAAAAGCAGCACTGACTACCCAATATCATATGTAAAGGGAGCAGAAGTGTTTATAATAGATTTTCTGCCATCTGTTAATGGAAGAAAATTACAGCAAAGTCAAGAGAATGGAAGATTCTGGGCTCTGGAACCTTTTGTTTCCTGAAATTTTGCCGACACATGTAACCATTTCAACAAGTGACAGGGGTTTAACATGCCCTGGGTGAACCTTGCCCTGAAGGACCCTCACCCAGTTCACACCAACTCTCATTTACAAAAACATGAGTAACTATTCAAACAGAACCCCCAGAGGCAATGGTTAGTTCCCAGAGAAATAACAGAGACAACGATGAGTTGATGACGTACACTTTTGTTCTCTCTTATGTCTTCTCCTCATCTTACACTGTATTCACATCATCTTTGACAAAGTGTCCCTGCTTATAAGGAAGATTTCACAAACAATTCTTGTGACAGTCAACACCTAAAATATGTGGCATTGACTTGCACATTTCAACAGTCATCATTTTCACCCATTTTTGTTAAGAACAGTCTATTACTTTTTATAATCTTGCTATTATCTTGCTTTAAAGACATGTTGCAAGACCAGAGGCTCTATACCAACTTCCTTTCCAGAAGCTGTTGATATGGTAAATTGAATTTAATATGACATAATTCTCAATATTTTGAGATGTACTCTTTCTACTTAATGGCATGATCTGTAAGAATAACATCTGCAGATACAGCTTATGTGTACCTGATACATGAAAACCGAGATCTTCCCAACAAAATTTAACATAACGTTTTCCCCAAAAAAATCACTCTAGTATAAGGAGCTCTGGTAGTGTAGTGGTTACAAATTGGGCTGTGAATTGTAAGGTCAAGCAATTCGAAACTACCAACTGTTCTGTGGGAGAAAGATGAGACTTTCTGCTCCTGTAAAGATTTACAGCCTCAGAAACCCTGTACAGAGTCACTATGAGTCGGAACCGACTCCACGGCACATAACCAACCAACCAAAAGTATTTTAATGGCAAGTTCTCTTAATGATATTTCTACTCGAGTAACTGCAAAATTCTACTTAGGACAATTCCTTTAAAACAGACTCTTAAAGTTTTCAAAAATGAATTACTGTGTATTCTATAATACATGTACTAAAGAGTGTTAGAGAAAGCCAGGTTCTTTGTGCAGACTATTACAATGCTCCACTTGGATCCATGGTAGCTGGAGTGTCTGGCTCATAAACACAAGATTCAGTCAAGGTCTATATGAGGGTGGTCTTTATTCTGTGTCTTCAGGTCAGTTGTCTCCATGTGATCATATCTGTTTGTCTGCATCTCAACATTCCTAAGATCTGGCTTCAGGTCTGGGAGTACTTTGGTTTCCTCCAGGTGCAGAGTTCCATTCCAGTAACTCATATGGTGTGAGGTAAGAGTGTGTTTTCTTGGAACAACCTGACATCACATCCCTTATTGAGTCATAGAAAACCTGTGATTGTCTGGTTTTCAGCAATGAAAGCCTTCCAAGAGCCCCAGAAGTTCCTAGCACCTGATTATACATAAGAAGCCTTCCCTATGTAACCTCTAGTAGCTCAAGGAGAATTAACTTAATACCAGTCTTTGCACATATTCTCATCTCATCAAAAGCTTCTTTCTCTAGCTAACAAGCCATTTGTTAAGTCATCAGAATTTATATTTTTTCAAGTAAAGCAAGTGAACAGGGAAAAGGGAAGACCACAAAATGGAAAGCCAGAGCGGGCCTATACCACCTACTGCCATGCAACTGACTCAGACACATAGTAACCTGTAGGACAGAGGAGAACTGTCCCATAATTTTCAAGATTGTAGCATTTATGGAAACAGACTGCCATTTTTATTTGGTGGAGCAGCTGATAGATTTGAAATGCTAGCCTTCTGCTTAGCAGTTGAGCACTTTAACAATTGCACCATCAGGAATCCTGAAGGTCAGAACCAAACTAAAACCAAACGTACTGTAGGCAAGCGGATTCTGACTCAGTGATCATGGAGGACAGAGTTGCTGCCACCGTGTCACTCTCTCACTGAGGGTCTTTCTCCTTTTTTGTTGATCCTCTACAAAGCATGATGTCCTTTTACAGAGATTGAGCCCTCTTAATAATATCTCCAATGCATAGGAGATGGAATCTCAACAAGTTCCCTTTTAGGAGCATTCTGGCTGTACTTTTTAAAAGACAGATTGCTTTGTTCTTCTGGCAGTCCATGGTATTTTCAATACTCTTGTCCAACACCATAATTCAAATGTATCAATTATTCTATAGTGTTCTTTATTCATTGTTTAATTGCCACATATATATAAGGCTGTTGAAAACACCATAACTTGGTCCTTAGTCTTCACACTGACATTTTTGCTTTGAAATCTTTTAAGAGTTATTTTGCAACAGATTTGCATCATTTCATATATCACCTGACTTCTTGACTGCTGCTTCCACTAGCATTATTTGTGGATTCAAGAAAATTGAAGTCTTATACAACTTCAAAAGTTTCTCCATTTATCATAATGTTGTTTATTGGTCCAGCTGTGAGGACTCTTTATTGTTTACACTGGAGTGCACTCCATACTGAAAACTTTTATCTTCATTCTACGTATTTCTAGTCCTCTTCACGTTCAGCAAGCAAGGTTGTATCATTTGCATATCGCAGGTTGTTTTATGACTGTTTCTCCAATCCTGATGTCAAGTTTTTCTTCATATAATCCAGTGTCTCAGATTATCTGCTCAGCACACAGATGAATAAATATTGTGAAAGGACCCCATCCTGGCACACATCTTCCACTGATTTAAATTATTCAGTATCCCTAGCTTTGTTTGAAGAAGCTCTAGTAGTGTAGTGGTTGAGAATTGGGCTGCAAATCTTAAGGTCAACAGTTCAAAACTACCAGTTGTTCCACAGAAGAAAGATGAGGCTTTCGCTCCCATAAATTTGCACCCTAGAAAATCCTGTACAGGGTCTCTATGAGTTGGAACCGACTCCACGGCACATAACCACCACAGTTTTGTTTCAAAGGCTGCCTCTTTGTTTATATACAGGTTCCTCAAGTGTGTAATTCAGTGTTTTGGAATGTCCATTCTTTGCAATGTTAGCCATAAAGTGTTATGATCCACACAGTTGAATGCATTTGCATAGTCAATCAAGTAAACCTCTGATATTCTCTGCTTTCAGTCAAGATCAATCTGATGTCAGCAATGAATTTTCTAGTCCCATGTCCTCTTCTGAATATAGCTTGAATATCTAGCAGCTCCCTATATATGTACTGCTGCACTCCTTCTTGAATATCTTCAGGAAAATTTTACTTCCATGTGATGTTAGTGACATTGTTTAATGATTTCCTCATTCTGTTCAGTCACCTTTCTTTGGAATGGGCAAAGTTATGAATCTCTTCCAATCGATTGGTCAGGTAGTTGTTCCATATTTCTTGACATAGATGAGTGAGAGCCTCCAGTTTTGCATCAGTTCATTGAAATATTTCAATTCATATTCCATCAGTTCCTAAAGCTATATTGTTCACCAATGCCTTCAATACTGCTTGGACTTCTTCCTTCAGTTCCTTTTATTTGTGATCATATGCTAATTCTTAAAATGGTTGAACATAGGACATATCTTTCTGGTAATGTGACTCTGTCATCTTTTGATGTTTCCAGTTTCATTTAATATTTTGCTCATAGTTTTCTTCAGAAACAATAGGCTCAAAAGTAACAACAATTGTGAGAATGGTGCAGGACTGGGCAGTGTTTCATTCTATTGTGCATAATGTCATTATGAATCAGAACTCACTTAACAGCACCTAACCAGAGCAACAGTCCTTCTGTATCTTAAACCAAGGCTTGAATTTTTTTCTTCAATTCTTTCAGCTTGAGAAATGCTGAGCATGATCTTCCCCTTTGGACTTCTAACTCTAGGTCTTTGAACATTTCATTATATTTCATTATATTCTTAAATTGCCCTTTGAAATTTTCTGTTCAGCAATTTTACTTTATCATTTCCTCCAATTGCTTTCACTTCTGTATCCTCAAGACCAAATTTCAGATTCTCTCTTTGTTTATTATTGTCTGCAGCTATTGCTCTGTTTTCTTTCAATTTATTCTTAAACTTTTGATTGTGAATTGAGTGAATGTTTATAGACAAGCTCATCAGTTTTACATTCAATAAATCATATGTTTTTTGTTTCATCTTAATGACTGCAACCACCTCCTTGTAATATTGATTATCCTGCTTCCTCCTGTGGCTCTCATTTCCATTCACGCACCTTCCCAGCCCTTCTCAACTTTGTTCTTAGGTAAATGTTACCCTTTGGATTTTGAATGCTTGACCATTCCAGGGTGAGCATATAATGCTAGTGTTGTTGTCTCTTATCTATACATCTCTATCTAATGTGGGGCTGGAAATTGGGCCATGAGGATGAGTTCTTTTCCAGGCTTGAAGAGTCTTTAAGGGTCATAGTCTCAGGTTCCTTCAGAACTTTTTTGACCAGTAAGCCTGGTCTTTTTTTTTTCTTTTTAACAATTCTAAATTTTGTTCCACATTTTCTCCCACTCTATCTAGAACCTTCTAATGTGATCACTTTCACAACACTAGTGGTAGCTGGGCACCATGTAATCCTTTTGGTCTCAGAGTTGTGGAGACTGATGCTCGTATGTTCCACTAGTTCATCGCACTAATTGATTCCTAGCATCTTTAATAATTTAATCAGTCTTCTTTCTTCCAAACACAGAGAAATCAACAGTTTCCTCTAGGTGGATGCTCATGAGCTTTTAATATCCCAGATGTTACTCACCAAAGTAGGATATAGAGCATTGTCTTTGTGGACTGTGTTATGCCAACTGACCATGGTCTCCCCAGAGACATGATCCTGAGCCCTTAGATGCAGTAACTCATTGCCTTAAGATGTTTAGTAATATCTAAGAAATTGCCATCATTTGTCAGCTGTATTCTTCACCACATTCATAGCTGTGTTTGTTGGAAAGGTAAAACACCCATATACAAATATTCTCTTTCAAAATTTTGTGTGTTTGTGAGGATACTCCCACTCTTCCTTCTGTATCCATTAAGCCTGTTGTTCCAAGGTTGTATATATTTACACTATTTACTTCTATCTCCATTAACCCTTTAACCCTTGCATTGACATCAACTTTGGTGTCTTTTTTTTTTTTTCCTGTCTTCTTAATGATCTTTTGCTTTCTTCTTGTATGATGTTCTTGATATCATCCCACAATTCTTCTGGTCTTCAGTCATTAGTATGTAATGCATAAAATATGCTCTTGAGATGGTCTTAAATTCAGTTGGCATATATTCAAAGTCAGATTTTGGTTCTTGTGGATTTGATTTAATTTTCTTCAGCTTCAGCCTGAACTTGCATAGGAGCAATTGATGGTCTGTTCCACAGTTGGTCCCTGCTCTTTGATGTTATTGTTGTTAATTGCCATTGAGTCAATTCTGACTTACAGTGACCATGTATAGGGTTTCTTGGGAGAAACTGGTGGGTTTGGACCACTGACCTTGTGGTTAGTAGTTCAGTTCTTACCCCACAGGGTCACACCAGGATTACAAGTCTTATTTACGTTGATGATATTGAATTTCTCCATCATCTCTTCATATAGTTTTAGTCAATTTGTTCCCTGTGTATGCCATCTGATGAAGTCCAAGTGCATAGTCATCACCTTTTATGTTTGAAAAGGGCTATTGGTAATGAACAAATCATTGGTCTTTCAAAATTATATCATGCTGTTTCCAGTAATGTCTCTATCACAAAGGTCATATTTTCCAACTATGGATCTTTCCCAATTTATAGAAAATAAAATGGTTGGACAAATAAGTAACACCATAAATTTTAGAAAACAAACTCACCACCCATCCTATTATATTTCCTGAATCCAATGATTATGGAAATATAATCTTCAGATGAGAAGTTTCAACATTACCAAAGAATGCGTTAAAGTACAAATTCTTTAGAATCTTCTTTGTTGTTGTTAAGTCTTGTTGTTGTTAAGTGCCGTCGAGTTGGTTCCTACCAATATGGACCCTGAACAGGGTTTCCGAGGCTGTAATCTTTATGGGAGCAGAAAGCCTCATCTTTCTCCTGTGGAGCAGCTGGTAGTTTCGAACTGCTGACCTTGCGGTTCACAGCCCGATTCGTAACCACTATGCTACTAGAGCTCCTTACACCTACTGAAATATAGATTCTGTGGTTGGGTAAGGTGATTCTAATATATCTCCAAATCAGGATAAATAACTTCTAACTTCATGGAATTTCACACCATGTTACATTTTCATTCAAAAGTACATGCTTAAATAAATATTGAGGTTTTCACTTCATTTAAACACTACTTAAAATTATTTCATATTTATTTCAGTTTCTTAGGACCTATTTTTAAATGCCTTAATTAAAATGTATTAAAATTCACCAATGAGGAGATCCAGGCAGCCAACAAACATATGAAGATGTGTTCATGATCACTAGCCATTAGAGAGATGCAAATCAAAACAACAATGAGATATCATCTCACACCAACTATAACAGCAAAGATCAAAAAAATAGAGGACAATAAATGCTGGTAAGGTTGTAGAGAAACTGAGATGCTCATACATTGCTGGTAGGATTGAAAAATGGTCCAACCTCTCTGGAAAGCAATATGACACTTCCTTAGAAGGTTGGAAATAGAAATACCTTATGATCCAGCAATTCCGCTATTTGGTATTTACCCACAAGAAATATGAGCCACAACACGAGTAGATATACACACCAATGTTCATAGCAGCACTACTTAAAATAACAAAAAGATGAGACAGCCTAAGTGCCCATCAACTGAAGAATGGATACACAAATTGTGGTACATACACACAATGGAATATTATGCTACCTTGAAGAATAACAAGGAAGTTGCAAGCCACTGCATAACATGGATGAACCTTGAGGACATTATGTTGAGTGAAATTAGTCAGTCACAAAAGGAGAAGTACTGCATAGGACCACTACTGTAAAAGACTAAGAAAAAGAACCCATACTAAAAGGGCAGGGGGATTCTTTGCTGGTTACTGGGATGTGGAAAGTGGAGTGAGGGGAGGGAGGGGAAGGTGGAGCACAGGATAGGGAATAGACACAGGATAGTTTGGGTGCTAGGAAAGGGGTCAATACACAAGAATGGGAAGGGGAATGGAAGAACAAAGCAGACTGGAAAACAATTAGGCAGATTTGCATGGGCTAAGTGGGACAGAGGTAAATAATGATGTATGTACAAACTTGGAACAACAGAGCTCTGGGATTGAGACATGGTTGGAACAGGGAAAAGGGGGGAAATAATGTTAAGATGCTTGGCTGTCTTTGGAATCTTGATTTCCCTGGTATACCATTATAAAATAGACATTTAAAGAAAAGAGAAAGGAATAGACAGAAATATCATGATAGAAAGCTTGTAAGTCCGTCTTCTGCCTAAAACTGATTGGAATACTTAAAATGGGGCTACAATGTGCCCAATGATGGAGGCTTTCTGCAGAGCCTCTGCATTATGTAAGATCATAAGTGGAATCCTGAACCACATTCAGAATCTTCAGAAGTGGGAAATTCCCACTTGAAAGGACAAACAGACCAGCCTGGAGAGGCTAGAAGAACAAAGGATACTTCTTGAAAGAAAGACCAACAGGAAAAATACAAAAAAAAAAAAAAAAAAAAAAAAAAAAAAAAAAAAAAAAAAAAAAAAATAGGCAGTCCAACTGATTAAATAGGCAGTCCAACTGATTACTACAAGAACAAGCAAGTTGCTCAGCCAGGAGACATCAAGACAAGTGGTCGGGTCCCCTCAGGGCAAACCCCCCTCCAAGACTAAGACCCAATGGGAATACAAGCTCTGATTGGTGACCACATTCACCACTGATAAGGGGAAGTGAGGAAGAAACAGCAATGAAGCTGCAAGATAAGCCCTGTAATGTTCAATAGACTCCTTTAAACCTGGGTGGAGACCTGGTTGTCCAGCAATGTGCCAAGACCTGGTGACTCTTGGGCCCAGAGTCAGTGACATAACCACAGAGGACTAGAGAAGAGAGTGAAGCATCAAGCTTATAAGAAGAGAGAGCATATGCACAAGAACACTCACAGTTGCAGATAATACCCACTTGACATGGCTTCAATGACTGGATGATCAGAGCTCAACTAAAAGAAGAAAGAAGATGAAAAAAAGAGTAATCTGGTACAATTTGATGAACTTGACCTACAGCTATGGATGCAGTAGCTCAAAAGAGGGAAAAAATCTTTACAGTGAGGATCATTCCCACCCCTCCACACACAGAGTAGACAGGGATGGGAAACTTGGACATTGGCTACCCAAAATGGAGGGAGATACAAAGGCAAGAAGTGACTGTCTTAGAAACTTTAAAGAGGGAGCCTAGATCCACAGGGCATGGAGGATGGTAGACTCTCCACTGAGTAGTATCCAAATTGCCTGGGTGGGGCTGATGAAAGGAAATGTGGATGGGTCTCTTGTGATACAAGAGTGAATAATTGTTATTTGGACTGACTGTGAGGGTTGGAAATGTAAAGGTAGACATTTTGTGGCAAAAGAAGGGGAGGGATTGACTTTGCAGTCTAGAAGCAGAGGTCCCTGGGACCATCAAGGGAGAAGAGAGGAGTACAAGACCCTACCCCGAGAAGCAGTGATGCCAGAGATGGAGGCAGAGACGATGATGTGGAGAGATGGAGTGGCTGGGGACTCTAGACCCAGAGAGGGAGAGGGGCTGTGTGCTGACGAACGGGGGGACAGGTTTGTAGGGTATACCCTGTGGTTGGTTGATGATGCATGGAGGAGATTGTAACCATAGCAATGAAATGATATATGGTAGGATGAATGTAAAGCTAATGTTCTCTCATGTAAACTATCATATAACTCACAATAAAACATTTTTTTTATTTATTAAAATTTCCTCATTGAGAAGAAAAATTAATCTAGAGATATTTATAAAAGAAACAATAAAAACATAACTTATGCCAATGCATATAATTGTAACTGATTGAATTTAAGTTAACATAATTTTATATTTTTTTTAAAAATCAAGTTTTAAATGAGAGAAACAAGGTATGGGAGAGTAATGTTCCACTATAATTATTTTAAACCAGAAACCTATTGCTATTAGTTGATTTTGACTCAGAGAGATTCTATATTAAAAGTCTTAGATTTTATAGTGGGAAAAACATCTGAATATTTTAGACTTTGTTAATAAACTATATTATGGAAAATTATCTGTTTTACAAAAATTCAAAATAAACCTCAAAAGACTAGACAGGCTATTCAATAAAGGAAATAGACATGGAATTTATTCATTTGACAGAATATATTTTTAAAATAAGGTTAACAGAGAGAAGCATTTTAAATTAAACAAAGGACATTTTTTTAGGATAAAATAGCGTGTTTTGACACATGAATAAAAATGTCTTGAATGTACCTATTTATCACAATGATGGTCTACTACTTTCTGCTCTTATGTATGAAGAGTTTGAAGATCCTCATTCTCATCCTTACAAGTAAGATACTAACAATCAATGACTATTTTTAGACCCTTCAGAAAACTGAGGTCACAGGGTAAACTGCCCCCAAATCTGGAGTGACCAGAAAATCCAGGGAGATACACCAAGATCAACTTACCTGGGGCAGAAGTCATTGGAACAATAAACTGGTAGGAAGGCTTAAGTGGTAATTTTGAGGAATGATTGTGTGTATTTTAGTAGTGGGGGCAGACATTGAGGCCACAGGCTTTGGGGAATGCTCCCCACTTGCAGGGATATAACTCCAAGGAACCCCACTGTATGGAGGGCAGTTCTATGCTGATACATGGAAGTGCTGTGAGTCAGAGTCCATCAATGACAATGGGTTGTTCCCTTAAAAATAATGTACCAGTTGTTGTTGTTAAGTGCCATTGAGTTAATTCTGACTCATAGAGACCCTGATGAGTGGCTGGTGTGTTTGAACCACTAACCTTTTGGTTAGCAGTACAGTGCTTATCCTGTAGCCCTACTCAGTAGAGACTTTTGACAATGAAGTGAAGAGATCAGATAAAGTTCCATGTGTAACTATTAACCAAAAGAATTGGGTTTCAGTAATATGAATAGCTGAAAAAAAATAATAATAAATGCAATATTTAAAAAGCATAAATAGTTCTGAAAGTGGATCATTCCTAATGATTAAATAATCTACCCAAGAGGTTATTACATTGAAGATTTTAAAGCATGAGACTTTCTGCTCCTGCAATGGTTTAAAAGTCTCAGAAACCCTGTACAAAGTCTCTGAGTTGGAATCCACTTGATGGCACTTGTTGTTATGTGCCGTGGAGTCGGTTCTGACCCATAGTGACCCTGCACAAGGTTTCCGAGGCTGTAAATCTTTACAAGAGCAGAAAGCCTCATCTTTCTCTCTCAGAACAGCTGGTAGTTTTGAACAGCTGACCCTGCGGTTCGCAGCCTGTTTCGTAACCACTACGCTACCAGAGTTCCTAACAACAAAAACAAAGCATCTAGAAATACGTCCTTGTCTTGTATTAAATCAAAAACATAAATTTAAAAGGAAAATATTGATGAATCCATCATTATCAAGCTAGAATTTCTCTCCTTTGTCAGAAAGAGCTCAGAATGATCAAATATTATTAAGAAATTAAGATTTGAACAGCAAAACTTGTGATTTTTATCTTACATGTACAATATAAAAGTAACGCCTTCTAGGCATGCAGATATAAAACACTTTCAAATTTAGCCATACAGTGAAACATAAGAGAAGTACTCATAAATCTCAAACAGTTTATATGTATAGACTAAAACAAACGCACACAATTCTGACTCACAGCAGCCACAAGTGTGTCAGAGTAAAACGGAACTAATAGAATTTCAATCATGGATTTTTAAAATACTTTCAAATGATCAGTTTTACATTCAACAAAATCATATACTTAGTTTCATGGCAATGGTTGCAATCCCCTCTGTCTTTTTTATCTAATACTGCTACAACATAAGTACAAGTGGATAGTCCAAACTCAGAGGCAGGTGTACTCTTTGTCAGCTCAGAGAGAAGGTCATCGTCTCCTATCAGTATCTGTAGGCCCAGTGTTCCTTGGAGCTCTCCATACTTCTTGGCCTCAATCTGCCCCCTGGATCTAAGAACTTCACAGTGCAGGGACTCTGGGTAGAAGGAAGGAGTTACCACATTGGATAATTACACCAGATCAGGTCTGATTACATCAAATCATCTCATGGACTATCAACTCATAGTATTGTATTCAATCTGGTCATGGAGATGATAACTACATCTTGACTGTAGACCACAGAGAATCATGGCTCAGTCAAGGTGACACAAAACCTTAACTATGACACCTTCCATGTAACATCAGTTATCCCAGTTCGTCCTTATGACTCCTGTTTCCATTCCACCTTCTTTCCCAGTCCTTCTGAATTCTGTACTTTGGTATAAATTCTGCCCTTTGTTATCATAAATGGTTGAACATTCCATGTGAGCATATTTTGCTGGTATCATTGTTCCTCCTATATATCTGTCTACTGCTTAACTATACTGCAAGGGTGAGTTCAGATCGAGACCTGTAAGGGAGTCAAGGGCCATAGGTCTCAGATTCCCTTTGACTTCTGAAGAATAAGAATAGTCTTTGTTTTGTAATTTTGAATTTCACTCCATGTTTTCTCCCACTCTATCCACAACCATTTAATGTAGTCACTTTCATAACAGTTGGTCCCATCTAATTCTTCTGGTCTCAGAGTTGTACAGTGATGCTCCTGTTGTCCATTAGTCCATTGGACTACTTGATTCCAATTATCTTCAGTTTTCATCAGTGTTATTTCCTCTGCACTAGAAGACCATTCATTTGCACCTTAGATGGTTGCTCATGAGCTTCTAAGATTCTAGTCACTATTCACAAAAGTGGAGTCCTGGTGTGACACTGTGGGTTAATGTGCTGGATTGCAAATTCAGTTTTAACCACAAGGTCAGCAGTCCAAGATCACCACCCACTCCTCAGAAACTCCATATAATGTTGATGTGTCAGAACTGACTCGACAACACCCAATAACAACAACAATTCACAAAAGTGGGGTGCAGAACATTATCTTTGTGGACAATATGCCAATTGACTATGGTGTTCCCCAAGACTATGGACCTAAATCCCCAGGACCAGCACCTCAGTCCCTAAAGGTGTTTGTTGTTGTTGTTAAGTGCCATCAAGTCGGTTCCGACCCATAGCGACCCTACATAGGGTTTCCGAAGAGTGGCTAGTGAGCTTAAACCGCCGACCTTGCAGTTCAAACGACTTTGCAGTCTGGCGCGTTAACCCACAGCGCCACATCAGGAAGTGTCTAAAACATTTCATAATTTCGCCCCCCCTGTCAGTAGCTGTTTTTTTCAGAAGTAGAACTCCTGGTCTTTCTTCCAAGTCACCTCTGGGTGTACACAAACCTCCAACCTTTTAGTTGTTGTTGTTAAGTACCGTGGAGTCGGTTCCAACTCATAGTGACCCTGCAGAGGGTTTCCGAGGCTGTAAATCTTTATGGGAGCAGAACCCCTCATCTTTCTCCTGCGGAACAGCTGGTAGTTTCGAACTGCTGTCCCTGAAGTTAGCAGCCTGATTCGTAACCACTATGCTACCAGGTGAGTACATTAAATCTTTGTACCACCAGTGACTCCTATTCTACAGACCACAGGCATATAAATTAGAATTCTATAGCCAAAAGTATTTGAAAATCTTATGTGCTTAGAACATTTTAACATGTAATCCTGAAGTAATTCTGCCCCATTGCTATTTAACATATCGTGACTAATCCCACATCACTCAACACAAGGAGATATAATAAGGCTAAGAAAGCGTCATTCTCCTTCCAATGTACCAAAGAGACTAAAATGTCAATATCTGTTTTACATTCAGAGAATAATTGTGCTGACAAGTTTAACAGGACAGAATGCTTTTTTCATAAATGACAACTCTTTATATATTCAGCAATGGTTGCCTTTCCAGATGAATACCATCACAAACGTGAACAAATTCAGAAGGGCGTAAACTCCAGGCTTTCTTCTATAGTAAATCATTTCAGCTGTGGATGGAAGAATAGGCATCTAATTCTGTGAGCTGTTAATATGAATTAGGCAAAACAGTTGAGAAGACATTGTAAGCTACACACTGACAAATAAACCTACACCATTATGGAAATTTCCTGAGTGTATCTATTATTTCTGAGTTGTTAAATGAAACTTACTCATACTAAGAGAAAGGTTTAGAACATGTTCTTTAGTTTTCATCTACACCTATTTTGAACAAGAACCAGACCCTGGGGGATATTCGAAAATCACCAGTAGCATATCTATTTGCCTTTAACTTCAATATAAATTCAGGGAGGAAAACATTACAAGCTTTATGAAAAATCTGTACAATCAAATGTCCTTTTTATTAAATATTCTATCAAGTGTGTTAAAACTGTCAAAAGTAATGGATAGCAAGCACACCAATTCACCACAGGCTATAACAAGTCAGGTTTTGACAACATCCTCTTCATAGCAAATGCTGACAGCAAACACACATAGCAGCTCATGTTTATACTGAAACTTACATTTTGCTATATTCTGCCCCAATCCTTTTTTTGGGGGGTGTGGGGGGCTGTAAAAGTGAATGATAGAACCCCTGCTTCAACTTAGGAAACTCAACTAGAAAACTACAATTCTACCATATAACTATAGCTATCATCCTCTTACTGACTGTTGATGTAAAGCACCGTTGAGTCGGTTCCAATGCATAGCAACCCTGTATAGGATTTCTGAGGAGCAACTGATGGATTTGAATCCCCAACCTTGCTGTTCAAACTGACGTTGTGGTCCAACTAATTATCCTACAGTGTCACACCAGGATCCTCTGTCTAGCACATTGCAACTAACCATAAATCCAAAAGGAAGTTAGATGAAAGGACAGTCAACTTGATGACATCATAATTTGGTGCACATCAGTCGGGATGCCAGATGGAACACACAGAAGTGCATGACTGTTGTTGATTAGTGCCATCAAGTCGGTTCCACTCATAGCAACCCTGTGTAGGGTTTCTGAGGAGCGGCTGGTGAATTTGAACAGCCACCTTGCAGTTCAAACTGACCCTGCAGTCCAGTTCTCTCTATCTACAGCACCACATGGGACTCCTTCACTGGAACTTCAGATAAGC
>NW_006408539.1:28222971-28233934 GCF_000296735.1 Chrysochloris asiatica
GCTCCAAAGATGGAGAAGTGGCTGTCCTCTCGCTATAGGGTCGAATTAGTCAGGCTGGAATCCATACTGGAGAGCTTTTGACCTGTAACACAGACTAAAACTCTAGCCCCTTGGTTAGTCACGTAATACCACGAAATTCTTGACAATGATTTGTAGGTGTAATAAATATGTTTTCCCTATTTCTTTTCCTTTTATTTTGTGAAGGAATGGAAGGTCCCAGTGATTTCAAAATATTATTTTCTTGTTAAATTTTAATTAGACACATATCTTTAGAATACCACTTGGCTCTAAAGACCCTAGAAGCTCTGGTGGTGCAGCAGGTTAAGTATTAGGCTGCTAACTGCAAGGTCAGTGGCTCAAACCCACCAGCTGTTACAAAAGAGAAAGAAGAGGCAGTTTTATCCCATAAAGATTTAGTCTCAAACCTAAGGAGCTTTTGTACTCTGCTTATAGGGTTTCTATGAGTAGAAATTGACTTGATCTAGTGGGTTTGGTTGGGTTTGGTTTCATTATAAAGACTCTGGTGGCACCATCATTTAGTGCTCAGTTGCTAACCAAAATGTTGGTTGTTTGAATTCACCAACCACTACAAAGCAGAAAGATATGTGATTCCATGGAGATGACACCCTTGAAAACACAGTCCCACTCCATCCTATAGTGTCACTATGAGTTGGTATATACTGGTTTGCAAGAGATTTGTCTGTGTGTGCGTGTGTGTGTGTTTTAATCACTCTGAAAATGAAAATAATGAACAAATGGAAAACTCTTGAAGTTGTTAACACATTATGGAAGGAACCAATCTAGCAGATGCTTGTGCCTGTATTGAAAGAAGTCATGGTGTTAGTAAAAACATAGGCAAAAGGAGACACTCCAGGTGATAAGTCTTAATGTGAGAAAGACAAACTTTGACTGTTTTTCTGTTTCTACCTGGTACAGTATATCTGTGATGCTTAGGAGAGTGAATACATAACACAGTGACTATGAAGCTGATTCTGAGAAGTCTAAAATAACACATTGAATATCAGAGATATGTCCAGAGATTTATGTAATTTCTGGACTAGGCAAGGGTCTTGAGTTCTGAAGACATGTTCAAGACATCGTCTGATCCATTCTAGGTCAGTCTAGGTTCTCATTCAGTAATTCCAGAGTTGTATATCGTTGGAGCTAGGCGGTCACCAACATGTTCAGGTTATTTTACACATGTTCCAACATAGCAACAAGATGTAGAAGGGGACAAGAGGTTTTAAAGAAATGAAGTCACAGAATCAATGCGACACTTGAGCCAATTGGTGCTACCACTGTGCCAATCCATCTCATTGTGGGTCTTCCTCTTTATAGCTTACCCTCTACTTTACCAAGCATGATGTCCTTCTCCAGGAACTTGTCTCTACTGATAACATGCCTGAAGTATGAAAGACGAAGTCTGGCCATCCTGGCTTCTTAATAGCATTCTGGCTGTATTTCTTCCAACACAGATTTGTTTGTTCTTCTAGCAGTCCTTAATATTTGAAATATTCTCCTCCACCACGATAACTCAAATGTATCAATTCTTCTATCGTCTTACTTATTCATTGTCCAACTTACGCATGCATATGAGGCAATTGAGAATACCATGGCTTGAGTATCAAACTGATATCTTTGCTCTTGAACACTTTTAAAAGGTTTTGTGAAGCAGATTTGCCTAATGCAATACGTCTTTTGATTTCTTAACTGCTGCTTTTGTGAGTGTTGATAGTTGATCTGAGCAAAATGAGATCTATGACAATTTAATCGTCTCTCAATTTTCCTTGATGGTATCATTGGTCCAGTAATGAGGATTTCTGTTTTTGCTTTTGTTTTTGGGAGGGAGGGAATTTAATACATTCAGGAGCAACACACACCAAAAGCTGTGGTCTTTGATCTTCATCCGTAACTATTTTAAGTCCTTTTTGCTTTGAATAAGCAAGGTTGTATCATCTGTATATTGCAGGTTATTAATACAACTTCTTCCAATCCTGATGCCATGTTCTTCATATAATATAATTCTAGTTCTTCTAGAATTGTTTGCTCAGCATACAGATCGTATAAGTATGGTAAAAGAATACAACCCTGTCGCACACCTTTCCTAATTTTAAATCATTCAGTGTTTCCTTATTCTGTTCTAAAAACTGCCTTTTGGTCTATGTACAGGTTTCTCATGAGCACGATTAAGTGTTCCAGAATACTCATTCACCGCACTTTTGGCCATAGCTTGTCATGATCAACACAATCAAAAGAATTGTGTAGTCAATGAAGCACAGGTAAACACCTTTTTGGTATTCTTTGCTTTCAGCCAGATCCATCTGACTTCAGCAATGATATCCCTAAGTCCACACCCTCTTCTGAATCCAGCTTGAACTTCTGGCCGCTATCTGTCAATGCACTGTTGCAGAAGTTTTTCAAATTATCTTTAGCCAAATTTTACTTGCATGCGATAGTAGTGATATTGTCCAATTGTTTGCACGTTCTGTTGCATCACCTCTTTGGAATGGGCAAAACTACAGATCTGTTCCAATACATTGCCCAAATTTCTTGGCATAGAAGAGTGAGTGCCTCTATTGCTATATCAGTTTGTTGAAAGATTTCAATTTATATTCCATCAATTCCCAAGCCATCTTCTCTGTCAATGTCTTCAGTGTACCTTGGACTTCTTCCTTCCGTATCATTGGCTCTTGATCATATGCTATCTCTTGAAATGGTTGAACTTCAACTATTTATTTTTGGTAAGTGACTCTGTGTATTCCTTCCATAATTTAGTGCTTTCTACATTATTCAATATTTTACCCATAGAATCCTTCAATATTTCAAGACGAGGCTTGAATATTTTTCTTCAATTCTTTCATCTTGAGAAATGCAGAATGTGTTCCCTTTTGGTTTTCTAATTCTAGATCTTACAACATTTCATTACAATATTTGACTTTTTCTTCTTGAGCTGCTCTTTGGAATTATCTCTTCAGCTCTTTTACATCCTCATTTCTTCTATTTTCTTTAGTATTGCTTCATACCTTTCTTAGAAATGGACACAAATATGGATCTGTTCCAATCAGTTGGCCATCTAACTGTCGTCCAAATTTCTTGGCATGAGTGAGTGCTTCAGTGCTGCATCAGTTTGTTGAAAGATTTCTATCTGTACTCAGCCAGTACCTGGAGTCTTGTTTTATGCCAATGCCTTCAGTGCAACTTGGACTTCTTCATTCAGTACCATTGGTACTTATCATATGCTATCTCCTGAAATGGTTGAACTTTTCTGGTACAGAGACTCTATGTATTTCTTCTCTCTTCTTATGATACTTTCTGGATTAGTCAATATTTTGCCAAATAATTCTTCAATATTACAAATTAAGGCTTGCTTTATTTATTTATTTTTTTTTTAGTTCTTTCAGCTTGAGTAATGTTGAACATGTTTTTCCTCTTTGATTTTTCAGCTACAGGTCTTTGCACATTTCATTATAATAATTTACTTGTTCTTCTTGTGTGTACCTTTGAAATTTTCTGCTCAGCTCTTTTACCATCTCATTTTTTCCATAGATCTTCTTCTCTTCATTCAAGAGCTAGTTTCAGAGTCTCTACTGGCATCCATCTATTTATTTTCTTTCTTTCTGTGTTCTTAATTTTTTTTTTCATGTCTCATATTCTTGATGTCACTCCACAACTCTTCTTTCTGGTTTTTGGTCATTTGCGTCCTTGGAGGCCAAGATGGTCAAACTTCATCTCTCTTATTTTGGACATATTGTCAGGAGGGACCAGTCACTGCAGAAGGATATCATATTTGGTAAGGTGGGAAGTCAGATAAAAAGAAGACCCCCAATGAGATAGATTGGCCAAGTGGCAGCATCGATGGACTCAAGTGTGGCAATAGTAGTGAGGTTGGCCCAGGATCAGGCAGTGTTTCATTATGCTGTGCATAAGGTCACTGTGAGTCGGTACTGACTTGATGGCACCTAACAACAACAATGGCTAGTGACTGTGAATATTTCTTCATATGTTGACTGCCTAGATATCCACCTTGGTGAAGTGTCTGTTCATGTCCTGTGCCTATTTTTTAATGGGTTATTTGACTTTTTCTTATAAAGGTGTTATAGTTTCCTATATATTTTAGAAATGAGTCTCTTGTGTGATATGCTGGTGCAAAAGATTTTTTCCCATTCTGTGGGTTCCCTTTTTATTCTTCTGGTGAAGTCTTTTGATGCACGTAAATTTTTAATTTTTAGTATGTCCCAATCATCTATTTTGTCTACTTTTCTTTGTGTACTTTTCAAACTGTTTGGCATCTTGTGTATTCCCTGAATTAGAGCCCTCACATTTGTCCACATTGATGATCTTGATAATTTTGGGATCCACATTTAGGTCTTTAATCCATGCTGAGATGGTTTTTGTATAAGGTGTGAGGTAAAAGTCTTGTTTCAGTCTTTTGTATTTCGCTTTCCAATTATGCCAGCACCATCTGTTGAAGAGACTATCACCTCCCCATGTAATATATTTCGGCACTTTGTCAAAAATCAGTTGGCTCTATGTGGATGTTATAGTTTCTGGATTCTCAATTCTGTTACATTGATAGAAGTATCTTTCCTTGTACCAGTACCAAGCTGTTTTGACCACTGTAGTCATGTAATAAATTTTGAAATCGGGGCGTGAGAGGTTTCCAACCTCATTTTTTTCTTAAGCTGTGCTTTGCTTATCCTGGGTCTCTTTCCTTTCCATATAATGTTTGTAATTGTTTTTTCCATCTCTTTGAAGAATGTTGCTGGAATCTGGATTGCGATTGCATTATATGTGTAAATTGCTTTGGGCAGTAGTGAAATTTTCACAATGTTAAATCTTCCTATCCAGGAGCATGGTACATTCTTCCATTTTTGTAAGTCTCTTTTGATTTCTTGTAGTAGTGTTTTGTAGTTTTCTTTGTATAGGTCCTTTGTGTCTCTGGTTACATTTATTCCCAGATATTTCATCCTTTGGGCAGCTACTGTAAATAGTATTGCTTTCCTAATGTCCTTTTCAGCATTGTCCATGTTGTCATAGAGGAATCCAACTGATTTTTGTATGTTGATCTTATATGCTACCACTTTGCTGAATGTTCCAATGAAGTCTAGTAGCTTTTTTTACTGAGTTTGGGGGATTTCTATGTATAGCATCATATCATTTGCAAATAGAGAGAATTTTACTTCCTCTTTGCCAATTTGGATGCCTTTAATTTCTCTGTCTTGCCATCTGGCTCTTGCTAAGACTTCCAGCACAATGTTGAATAGTTGTAGTGACAAAGGACATCGTTTTCTGGTTCCTGTTCATACAGGGAAGGCTTTCAGTTTCTCTCTATTGAGAGAAATGTAGGCTGTTGGTTTTGCATATATGCTCTTAATTATGTTGATGTATTTTCCTTCAATTCCTGCTTTGTTGAGGGTTTTTATTAGGAATGGATGTTGGATTTTGTCAAATGCCTTTTCTGCATCAATCAATATGATCATGTAGTTCTTTTCTTTTTTCTTATTTATATGATGGATTACGTTGTTTTTCCTAATGTTGAAATGCCCTTGCATCCCTGATATGAATCCCACTTGATCATGATCTTCACTGGATTCTGTTGGCTAGAATGTTCATGAGTGATATTGGTCTATAATTTTCTTTCTTAGTAATGTCCTAAGGTTTATGCTTGCTTCATAAAACATATTAGGAAGCTTTCCATTCTCCTCTATCTTCTGAAATAATTTGAGTAGAATTGGTGAAAGTTCTTCCCTGGACGTTTGGTAGAACTCACCAGTGAAAACGTCTGGACCCGGACTTCTTTTGGTTGGGAGTTTTTGATGACCTGATTAATTTACTCTTTTGTTAGGAATCTGTTCAGGTTTTCTACTTCACTCTGTGTAAGTTAAGGTAGGTCGTGTTTATCTAAAAATGTATTCATCTCTTCTAAGTTTTCAGATTTGTTGGAGTACAACTTTTCATAGTATTCTGTTATTATCCTTTTGATTTCCTTTGATTCTGTTGTGACCTCTTCCATGTGGTTTCTAATGCATGTTATTTAGGTCTTATCCCTCTTTTATTTTGTTAGCTGTGCCAATGGTCTGTCAATTTTGCTAATCCTTTCAAAGAACCAGTTTCCTGTCCTGTTGATTCTTTCTATAGTTTTTCTGTTTTCTATTTCATTTATTTCTGCTCTAATCTTTATTATTTCTTTTGTTTTGGTGGCTGTACTACCCTCTGTTGGTCTGTTTCTAATTGTTGGAGATGCTGTGTTAATGTGTTAATTTTGGTCCTTTCTTCTTCTTTGATGTGTGTGTTTATTGCAATACATTGTCCTCTCAGCACTGTGTTCACCATGTCCCAAAGATTTTGGTATATTGTGTTTTCATTCTCATTTGTTTCTAGGAATTTTGGGAGTTCACATTTTATTTCTTCTACTACCCAGTCGCTTTTCAGCAGGGTGTTATTCAGATTCCATGTATTTGACTTATTTTCTTGGTCTTTCTTCCTATTGTTGATTTCTAATTTGATAGCATTGTGGTCTCAGAAGATGCTTTGTATTTTGATATTTGTCAATTTATGGAGGTTTGCTTTGTGGTCTAACACATAGTCTATTTTGGAGGATGTTCCATGTGCACTGGAAAAGAATGTGTATTGTGCTGTTGTTGTCTTGAATGCTCTGTACACATCTTTAAGGTCCAGTTGGCTGATTGTGTTGTTTAGCTCCTCTGTATCTTTGTCAAGTTTCTTTCTGGTTGTTCTAGCCATTTTTGAAAGTGGTATATTAAAATCACTTACTATTATTATTGTTGTTGTTGCTGCTGTTAGGTGCCATCAAGTCAGTACCAACTCATAGTGATCTTTTGCATAGCAGAACAAAACACTGCCTGATCCTGAGTCAACCTCACTATTGTTGCCATGCTTGAGTCCATCGATGCTGCCACTTGACCAATCCATCTCGTTGGGGTTCTTCCTCTTTTTCTCTGACACTCCACCTCACTATTATTGTAGATTCATCTATTTCTTTCTTCAAATCTATTAAGAGTTTGCTTTCTATATTTTAGAGCTCTTTCATTGGGGGCATAGATATTTATTATGGTTATGTCCCCTTGTTCAATTGTCCCTTTAATCATCAGATAATGTCCATCTTTATCTGTTATACTGATTTTTGCTTTGAAGTTTATTTTATCAGGGATTAGTTCTGCCATTCTGTTTGTTTGTTTTTATTGCAATTAGTTTGGTATTTTTTTTCCCCATTCTTTGACTATTAATATGTTTTTGTCTCTGTGTGTAAGATGTGTCTCTTGTAAACTGCCTGTTGAAGGATCTTGTTTTTTTTTTTTTTTTTTTTTATCTATTCTGCCACCCTCCGTCTCTTAACTGGTGCATTTAATCCATTTACATCCAGTGTAATTATAGATAGTTATCAATTAATTTCTACGATTTTGTTTGTTTTTTGTGTGGTGTTTCTGCTTTCTTTGTTCAGCGTGTCTTCCTGTGCTGAGTTCATCCTTTTTGTGTTCTTCCTTGTGAGTTTCCTCATAGTTTTAATGTTTCCATGTTCTTCTTGGATTATAGTATGTTGTGAAGTGTTCATTTTCTTAGAGGTTACCGTATAGTCAATTAACTTTTCCCTCCATTTAGTGCAGTCTATTTTATCCTGTAATCTACCTGACTGTCTAACCACCTGGATCTCTGTTTCTACGTGTTTACCTTCATTCACATTGTAATTGTTTTGATCATAAACTAACCTCCCAGATCCCTGAGTTTGTTCCTATAGCTTTGTTCTGTTTTTGACTCTTTCATCTGTCAATTTAGTTCTGGGAAGTGCTGCCACATTTGTCAATCTCTGGTTGTTGTCTGTTCTTGTTGGTTCTCAGTGAACAGAACTCCCTTTAGGATGTTTTGTAGTGCAGGGTTGGCTTTGGAAAAATCCATTAGCTTCTGTTTATCCTGGAAAGTTTTTATTACCCCATCATATTTGACAGATAGCTTTGCTGGTTAAAGGATTCTTGGTTGACAGTTTTTTTTCTTTCAGCCTTTTATACATGTCTCCCCATTGCCTTCTTGCCTGCATGGTTTCTGCTGAGAAATCTGAGCTTGATCTGACTTGCTTGCATTTGTACATAACACTTCTCTTTTCTCAAGCTGCTTTCAAGATTGTCTCCTTATCTTTGATTTTGGAGAGCTTGATTATGATATGTCTCAGTGATTTTCCTTTGGGGTCCAACCTTCCTGGAGTTCATAGAGCTTCTTGAATGTTTATCTTTTCACTTTTTAGGATGTTAGAAGAATTTTCTCCCAGAAGCTCCTCAAATATCTCTTCCATGGACTTGTGTGATTCTTCCAATTCCAGAATGCTGATAATTCTTGAGTTATTCCTCTTCGTGTTGTCCAACATGGATATTAGACCTTCCTTGGATTTTTTTTATCCTTTTTTGCTGTTTTGTCTTCTATCTTAGTGGTGTTGAGAGATTTGTCCTCCAGTTCACTAGTTCTGCCTTCTATCTCTTCTATTGTTCTCCTTTGCGCTTTCAGTATATTGTCTATTTCTAATATTCTATTATTGAACATTTTTAACCTCTTTCTTTAAGTTTTGAATTGTTTCCAATGCTGTATCTATCTTATTTGATTGTTCCTGTAGCATTTCCTGACTTCTTCCTCATTTTTCTCAACTCCATTGTAAAGTATTTTGAAACATTTTATAATCATTTTTCTGAATTCCTTATCAGGCATTTCCAAGGCCTGCCCTACTTCCAGAATGTAGTTCGGGTCTACTTCTATGTAATTTGTCTCAGACATTTTATCTTGTTTCTAGACTTGTGTTGATATGGTCATCTGCTTTTGCTCTTTGGACATGTTTAGTGTTTAGCTGGGGCCTTAGTACTTAATTGCATGTGTATTTTGGTATTTTTTATGCTTTCTGATTGCCTCCAGGTAGATATGGTCAGGAGGTGGGCTTCCCTTTTCACTCTTCTTATTACTTAACTCAGAGTAACTTTTGCAAGTGTTGTCTGCATCCCTGGTGTATGGCAGTTGTTAGTGGGGTTTTTTCTATCTTGTGGGGCTTTATAGCATGTGATTGTATCTTAACTATATGGCAGCAATTGCTGTCTCTTCTTGGGTACTATAGGGAGAGAAAGCGCCACTAGAGACAAAAGGGGGAACAAAAGTATAACACAATAGAACTGAAGAAAAAAAAAGAAGAAGAAGAAGAAAGAAAAAACAGCAACAGCAAAAAAGCAAGGGAAACAAGAAGCAAAAAACCATATTGGCTATTGTAGTCTATAATTGTGGGGAAAGCAGAGGAGAGAAAGAAAAAAGAAGAAGAAGAAAAAATCTTTAGCCTAATATGAGTATGACGTTAATGTCCTCTTTCGGCTTCTTGCTTTCAAGGCCGTCTGATAAATTTCAATGTACCACTGTTCATTGTTATGCTGTACATCAGGATTTTATTTTCAGCATGTTTTGTTTTTAAACTCTCTCCCTCTCCTCACACCATTCTGGCCTTTTCCCTATTAATAAACAGTTCAGGGCCATTTAAGGATGTTTGTAGCATAGTGGTTATGAATCAGGCTGGAAGCTCCAAACCACCAGCTGCTCTGCAGGAGAAGGACTAGGCCCCCTGCTCCTGCAAAGATTCACAGCCTCAGAAATCCTGTGCAGGGTTACTATGAGCCAGAACTGACTCCCAGGCACTTAGGTAACAAGAAAGGTGAGTGTCTCTAAATGCTGAGAGGATCTGTGCACATGTGTGGTGGAAGAATCCTTCAGTGGTGGGAGTGGGGGGGTGTCCACTCACTCAGGCACCCCCTCTAGTCACCAGAATGGGAGTGTGCAGGCATCCAATTAACAGACACCAAAAAAAAATCAGAACAAAGCAAAACCAAACAGATAGTATTATTGTCACCTTTGTTCCTAGGTTTCCATGCTTGTTAATTCCCAGCAGGTCTGCTTGCTCACCCACCTGGTCCGGTTGTTTGGTCTTGCCCAAGTTGCTGGCTCCAGACCACTGAGCTCATCAGATTCTAAAGTACGATATTTCTTACTTCCACTAAAAGTTATACTAACTATAAGCCTTAGAACTTTTTAAATATACCTACCTATGTGGTTCAGAGTTTTGGAGCTCTGCCCTGAATCCGCCTTGTCTGTATTCTGTGGTATTGCTGACGGAAACTTCACTACACCTCTACCTATCCGCCATCAAGCCCCGCCTTTAGGATGACTTCTTAAGGTCGTCTTTATTACTTACACACCAGGATTACAATGAAGTTAATCTTTAGAAAGACCCAAGAAAGCAAAAGTAATTTTGCAAGTGTAGAAGACTTGCAAGCCAGCCAAAATCCTGCCTTTATAGCCCCCCATTTTAAGTAGCCAATGTCTAAGTTGCCCATCCTTATCATCCCAGGGTACAGAGTTGATAGGCTTGTTACTTAATGTGAAGACCCCTTCCCTCTCAGTTGGTATTTTGATCTACTACATCAATAAGTATAGCTCAAGTTTATCAAATTGTAGCCATTTACAACTGCTTCCTTTATCAAACTTTTTTATCTTACTCTAGTCAAGCTCTGGTCATCAAACCATCAAGGCTAGTACTATCTGCGAGTTTGGGCTTTCTTATGCATCTTCCCCCACTTCATATTAGCTAGATGTTTCACTCTCAGCTCTAGCCCCCAGTAGCTAGGTCAGTGTCCATAGGCTCAGGAGTTCCCAAGTCTTCCCAGACTTTGGACCAACTAGCCATTCCTCTTCTCTCTCTCTCATCTGAAGATCTACAGGAGTCTATAGAATGTGGACGAATTCAGTCCATATGTTCATTGCTGCCTTTCCCCCTCTTCCACTCACCAGTAGGCCAAAGCAGTCTTCAGCGAGTTTACATGGCTGCTTGTGTGATATCTTTATGTTTCGATCTTGGAGGAGACTTTGTTCAGAAGGGACTTGACTGCTTGCCTTGATGGCTCCCCAGTGAACAGCTTCCTTATTCTTG
>NW_006408539.1:28234574-28246385 GCF_000296735.1 Chrysochloris asiatica
TTTTTTTTTTTTTTGGTATGGATAACTTCTTTTAAGCTTTTACAATAATGGTTTTATGCAGTATTTGTCCTTTTGTGACAGACTAATTATAATGTCCTTAAGGTTCATCCATATTATGCAGTGGTTTGAAGCTTCCTTCTTATTCTTTAAGGTAGCATAATAATCTATTGTGTGTTTGTACCAAAGTTTATTTATGCATTCTTCCACTGATGGGCACTTAGGCTGTCTCCATCTTTTTGCTATTGTGAATAGTGCTGCGATAAATATAGGTACGCATGTATCTACTCATGTTCTGGCTTGTATTACTTATGGATATATGCAAAGTGGAGGAATTGCTGACTCATTATGTCTTTCTATTTCCAACATTCTGAGGAAGTGCCCTACTGTTTTCAGAGTGTTTGAACCATTTTGTATTCCCCACCTGCTTTTTTGTTTGTTTGTTTGTTTTGTTGATTCTTTTTTTTTTTTTAATGTTTTATTGTGAATTATGTGATAGTTTACATGGGAGAACAATAGTTTTACATTTATCCTCTTGTATATAACTTCATTGTCATGGTTACAATCTCCTCCATGCATCATCAACCAACCAGAGGGTATACCCTGCAAGCCTGCCCCTCGATCATCAACACACAGACTCTCTCCCTCTCTGTGTCTAAAGTCCCCAGCTGCTCCGTCTCTCCACGTCATCATCTTTGCCTCCATCTCAGGCATCACTACTTCTCTGGGTAGGGTCCCGCTCTCCGCTCTTCTCCCTTGATGGTCCCAGGGACCTCTGCTCCTAGACTGAAAAGTTAATCACTCCCCTCCTTGCTACAAAACGACCTTTACATTTCCAACCCTTACAAGAAGTCCTGATAACAATTATTCACTATTATATCACAAGAGACCCATCCACACTTCCTTTCATCAGCCCCGCCTAGACAGTTTGGATACTACTCGGTGGAGATTCTACCTTCCTTCCTGCCCTCTGGATTTGTAGCCCGCCCCCCATTTTGGGTAGCTAATGTCCAAGTTACTCATCCCTGTCTACTCTGTGTATGGAAGGAGTGGGAATGATCCTTGCTGTAAAGATTTGTTCCCTCTTTTGAGCTAATGCTTCCATAGGTGTAGGTCAAGTTCATCAAATTGTATCAGATTACGCTTTTTTTTCCCTCTTCTTTCTTCTTCTAGTTGAGCTCTGATCTTCCAGTCATTGAAGCCAGGTCAAGTGGGTAGTATCTGCAAGTGTGGGGGTTCTTGTGCATATGCCCTCTCTTCTTATCAGCTGGAGGCTTCATTCTCAACTCTAGTCCTCTGTGGCTATGTCACAGACTCTGGGCCCAAGAGTCCCCAGGTCTTGCCACACTGCTGGCCAACCAGGTCTCCAACGAGGTTCACAGGAGTCTATTGAACGTTGTAGGGCTTAGCTCACAGCTTCATTGCTGTTTTTCCCTCACTTCCCCTTATCGGTGATGAATGTGGCCACCAATCAGAGTGTGTATCCCCATTTAGTCTTAGTCTTGGAAGGGGGTTTGCTCTGAGGGGACCCAACCATTTGCCTTGATGTCTCCTGGGCGAGCAACTTGCTTGTTCTTGTAGTAATCCCCACCTGCTTTTGAGATTACTTATTTTATACTTACATAAGAGTTCCAAGTTTTTGCAATCACAATTATCTCTGTTAACAATCACAACTGAATCTGATAATCCATCAGCATCTTTCCCCACATTCTCCTTACCCACACACATTAGAAAAAGTCATTTGGTGGTAGTTACAAAGGCTAGAAGAGACATTAAATAACTTACTATTCCACACTTACTTATAATCATTAGAGTTTAAGTGTTTTCTCTAACTAGTTTTCAGAAGTAGATTACCAGGTCTTTATCTATAATCTATCTTAGCCTGGAAATTGTGCTGAAATTTGTCCACCAAGGGTGACCCTGCTGGCATTTGAACTGTTAATGGCATAACTTCACATCATAGCAACATGAAAACTCATAGAGTTCAAGTGACAGATAGTGTTGGGGTGAAAAAACAAAAACCCACTAAAACTTTGCATGGATAATTCAGGATATCATGTTACTAATCCATTCATTGAATGAACTTGTATAGAGCGCCACTTTTGTGTTAATACCACGCTGGGTGCTATCATCCATCATTGACATTGGCATCAAGTTCATAATATCTGAGTAAAATACGTTTTGTTAGAAACTGAAAGTTGTCCAGTAACTACGGTCCACTAGATCACTTGTTCTCTTTTTCACAACTTTCAATTTATCTTTTCTATAGACGATTGGCACAGCTGTTGATGAATGAAATTAAATGTTTTACTCTGAGTAACTTGCACTTAGCAAATTTTTCTTCTATTTCTAATTCCAGGCATTGCTAATTGAGCATAACTAATATACAGATTAGAGAATGTATCTGTCTCAATTAGATGAAATTAGAAGTCTTGGGTAAAAGCAGTCATTCTTCCCTGTAATGGGCCCAACTAGCTGGTTATATAAAGAGAGTGAGTAAGATTAATAGTTTAGACTCTAGGCCAATAAGAATTGAAAGATTGTGGTGTGTGCTTTTTGCATCATCCCATTAGCCCTTCACTAATGCCATACCTGGACTCCTGGTGGGTTAATGTACCAGACTGCAAAGTCATTTTTACTGCAAGGTCAGTGATTCAAGATCACCAGTCACTCCTTGGAAATCCTATACAGGGTCACTATAGGTTGGAACCAACTCGACAACACTTAACAACAACCACAAACAATGCCATGCCTGGTGTGGCACCATAGGATAAGCACTCTACTTCAAGGTTGGTTTGAACCTCAAGGTTTGCAATTCAAACTCACCTACCATTCCTCAGAAACCCTACACAGGGTCACTATGAGTCAGAACCAACTCAACAGCACTTAACAACAGCAGTACCATACTGCATCATAAACTCAAAACCCTAATGCCACAGAGTTGATTCTGACTCATAGTGGCCCTGTATACGACAGAGTAGAAATGTTTCCTAGGATTTCCGAGATGGTACATCTTTATGAAAGCAGACAGTCTCATCTTTCTCCTGTGGAGCTTCTGGGGGAGTTAGAATTGCCAACCTTATGGTTAGCAGCCCAGTGCTTAACCCACAGGGCCACAGGGCTTCTATCGCATCATTTTGCATGTAAATTTTCCCTTATATTACATTTTGCATGTAATTTTCCCAGATTATATCTAAAAGTGAAATGTAAATCACTTACTACATGATTAAAAAGAAGTCATTGTCCCCATAAGGTTGAGGTAGAACAAAAAGAGAATCCAACCACCCTATAGCCACTGAGTTGCCTCTGGCTGCTAGTAACACTGTGTAGCACTTCTGAGATTATAAGTCTTCATGGAAGTGGGCAGCCTTGTCTTTCGCCTGGTGGGGTTTGAATGGCCAGCCCTGTGGTTAAAAGCCTGATGCGTAACTCAGAGAGCCACTAGGGCTCCTTTTAAAGAGAACAGTTATTTACAATATGAAGCAATCTATAATTTGACGCTAATAAATGTTAGAAGCAATGGTCATGTTTATTTATATAATCATTAATGACTTTCAAAAATAGATCATGCCTAACAGTGCTGGAAGTGGGTGTGAGTAGTGACCCCCATAGAAGTGTGAAAGATGAAGCACCTCAAATTTGAGTCAGTTGCTATTGACTGAGTGTTTATTATGTTTCTTTACATAATCATTCAGGTGAAGAATTTGAATAATTGGTGATAATGCCATAATCATGCTTCAATAATTTTATTCAAATTCAAGTTCACCTTAATTCTGAACCTCACATCTTCTAATGTACAGTGTAATGAAACATAAAATGTTTTGTTTGTTTGTTTTTTCAATCTCTTAGACAGTGATAGAAAAGAATAAATGGGAATATAAAACAGTAAAGATTTACGAGGTCAAAAATTGGAAGCCACATGTTTTTTGTGTAATAATTTGTCTCACTCAGCTAACATGGTCCAAATGCATTTCCCGGGTAAGACACTACTCCTGTGAGTAAATATGTTAAGCTTTGGCTTGATAACATATGTCTGCATGCAAGGACTGTGCATCAGGTTAGTCTGAATGAGGAAGGTCTAATGGGGAGCTAGCTTCTAACTAGCCAACATATTTAGGTAATTGTTGAGGTCACACAGATAAATCTAATTTCAAAAACTTAAAAGTGCACTTCCGTTAAAAGAAGATGGGTTTTGTCTTGATTCTGTGATGTTCATCTTCACGTTTTTTGTTCTTTCAATCTGTACACCACTGCCGTCCAGGTGCTGATTCTGACTCCGAGTGAGCCTATAGGACCGAGAGCACTTTTCCATAGGTTTCCAAACCTGTAATCTGGACAGAAGCAGATCACCACATCCTTCTGCCAGGAAACAGCTGGTAAGTTCAAACCACAGAACTTTTCAGTAGTTTATCTGTTGTAGTTCAGTGCTATCAAGTCAGTTCTCACTCATAGCGACCCTGTATAGTGTTTCAAAGGAGCGGCAGATAGGTCTGAACTACCAATCTTGTGGTTAGCAGCCCAGTGCTTATTCTCCAGAGCCACACCATGTATATTTATATATTTAAACCCTGAACTGTATAGGGTTTCCAAGGAGTGGCTGGTGAGTTTGGTTTGAACTGCCAACCTTAAGGTTCAAACTGACCTTGTGGTCCAGTGCTTATCCTACAGCCCACAGGAATCTTTAGATATGTTGATGTTGAGCACCCTTGAGTCAGTTCTGACTCACAGTGACCTGTATAGGTTTTCCAAGGAGCAGCTGGTGGGTTTGAATTGCCAACCTTCTGGCTCACAGTCCAGTGCTGATCCTACAGCACCACACCAGGAGTCCATGCAGTTAGGAGACCTTGTCCAGGGTTTATCCGACAGTGCCACACCAAGTTCACACACACACACACACACACACACACACTCATATACCCTTGCAGCAAGTTACATAATGTCAATGTACATGCAAATTCCATCACGTAATTTGGGTGTAAAATAATAAAGATGCCTCCTGCTTTCTCTTCTAACTCAGTTTCTTTTACTAAAGAATATTTACTTTCAGTTATTACTTTGATTTGCTTTTAACAGACAAAAATTTCTGAGGATCATTATAAAAACATAAACTATAAACCACAATCTCAATTCATTCTGTCAATTCTGACTGACAGAAACACTATAGAACCTAGTAGAACCGCTCCTGAGGAATTCTGAGGCTGTAAATCATATAGGAGCAGACCGTCTCATCTTTCTCCCACCGAATGGCTGATGGATTACAACTGCTGGCCTCTAAGTTAACAGCCCAACTGATATACTTTATAAAAGTATACGAGTACATAGTTCCAATTATGCAGTGTTTTGTGAAATGTTGAAGAAGCACAGTGCACTTTAAGAAGTTACTAGATCCTGTAAAGGCTACATATATATCATTGTAAATATATAATTCAAACCAAATCTCCAAAGTCGAATTCTATAGCAATTATGTAGCATTGAATGATGCGTTAGATGAGGCATTCGGCTGTCCTCAGATAAGCTCTAGACCTGGGACTCATATTTTCAACTATATCCTTATATGTGTCATCAGTTCCTCAAATTGATGCCTTTGAATTACAGTGTTGGAATAGTGAATATACTATGGACTTTCAGAAGAATGAACACATCTGTACTGGAAGAAGTACAGCCAGAATGTGCCTTAGATATCAGTATGGCAAGACTTCATATACATTTTAAGAAGAGGGACTATTTGCTGGAGAGGGTCAATAACAAAGAGGAAGACCCTCAATGAGATGGATTGACACACTGGCTTCTACAATGAGTGCAAACATAGGAGAGACTGAGGATGGCATCACCTGGCACCAACAACATTAGTGTCATACTGACCTAGAAAATTTCCACACTGATGCTTACAGTCTCTTCTTTAGCATGAGTGAAAACACAGAAGCTAAATAACTTATAAACCACAGCTCAAAGTCAATAACTTATTTTGGATCACTCTACAAAACAACCAATTGCTTATAATGTGATGTGGCAACAGACAATCCCAAAATGCAAAGCTCTCTTTAAGAAAAATATGGTGTTAGTTTTTAAGTTTCATAAACTTTCAAGTTTCAACATTATTTCATTAAAGCAAACATTCTGCTAGTGCTAGTCCTGAAGTTCTCACTTTATCTTCATAAAGAAAATAGATGGATTTAAGCCCAATAGTAATATGAAAAGTACTAAATTCATTTATTTTTGCCAGTAAGTGGTCGTTTCATTTAGGAAGTTTCAAATACAGTTTCTGCTCATTTGTCAGTCTTATAACTGGGTGCCTTCTTCAATTTAGGTTCCTCTGCCATCATTAATTCCATGATGTATAACAGAAAGGGAGAGAGATTGATTACAAAGTTGTAATTCAATCTGAAAATTGCAATGATGGTTGATATCATCAGTACCTTGAGATTACATTACAACCTGCAATCCATCTTCCTCTCTTTGCTCATTTGTACTCCTAACAGATGAGGAAAATACAAATCAAAGTGTTCTAAGCACATACACACAAAAAGGCCAAAATGTATCCTTAAGTGTCTTGAAATATAGAGTTGCCATGAATAATTAAAGTATTTTTTCTATAAGGAAACACATTGAGAGATTAGTGTTGTTGTTGTTAAGTGCCATAGAGTAGGTTCTGACCCACAGCAACCCTGTATGGGATTTCTGAGGAGCAACTTGTGATCTTGAACCACTGACCTTGCAACTCAAATGGCTTTGCAGCCTGGCGCATTAACCCACAGTGCCACACCAGGACTCCGATACATTAGTGTAGCATAACATTAAAACACTAGTGCATTCATTCATTAGAGTGATTTTGTTTCATTAAATTTGTAAGCTCTATTGGAATACTTTTTGGTCCTCACCATTGGATCATTAAATAACACCAGGATAAATAGAGAAAGGATTGAAGTTTTCAAAGACCTCATTTTGCTTGGACCCACCATCAACACTCATGGAAGCAGCAGTCAAGAAATCAAACAACGTATTGCATTAGGCAAATCTGCTGCAGCACAAGACCTCTTTAAAGTGTTCAAAAACAAAGATGTCAGCTTGAGGACTAAGGTGTCCTGACCCAAGACATGGCATTTTCAGTAGCCTCATACTCATGTGAAAGTTGGCCAATTAATAAGGAAGCCAGTAGAAAAATTGATGCATTTGAGTTTTGATGTTGAAGAAGAATATCAAAAGTATCATAAACCACTAGAAATATAAACAAATCTGTGTTGAAAAAAGTACAGCCAGAAGGCTCTTTAGGAGTGAGGGTGGCAAGACTTCAATTCTCACACTTTGGACTTATGGTCAGGAGAGTCCAGTCCCTGGAGAAAGACATCATGATTGGTAAAGTGGAGTGTCAGCAAAAAAAATAAGGAAGACCTCCAGCTAGATGGATTGGCATAGTGGCAGCAGCAATGGACTCAAGTGTAACAACAATTGTGAGATGGTACAGGACTAGTCAGTGTTTTGTTCTGTTGTGCATAAGGTTGCTATGAGTAGGAACCCACTCCAAGGCACCTAACAACAACAATTGGAACAGTATGAAGACAGATACCAATGATAGCTTGTAATAACCCAGCATGGTTTTCTCTGATTCCTCTACACAGAAGTATAACTGGTGTCAACAGACACTTGGCAGCGTCTGCCTACAGTGGCCCACTGTTTGGTCCTGATTGAACATCTAACATCACTGTTGCACTCAAAGTCTCTCATTGCTCCTTGAATGCTCATTTGATGCAAGGAAAACAAGACCTAGAATATGAAGAGACTTGTTCAAGGTTATCTGAAAATGCCTAGCTATTTCATTGTTGTTGTTGTTGTTGTTAAGTACCGTGGAGTCGGTTCTGACGGTTCTGACTCAGAGTGACCCTGCACAGGGTTTCTTTATGGGAGTAGAACACCTCATCTTTCCCCTGCGGAATTGCTGGTAGTTTCGAACAGCTGACCTTGAGGTTGGCAGCCCTACTTGTAACCACTATGCTACCAGAGCTATTTCATTACTAGCTGCAAAGCCTTACTGGGCTGATTTCTGTTCAATAGTCTTTAGTATTTTAATGTTTCTCAAAATTTTATGTGCATACAAATTGCCAGAGCACTATTTTCAAAATAATAGTATACCTCATTTCCAGACAGGATTCCACAAATCTGCATTTGTAGTAATTATATTACACAATTTACCACGTTTGAAAAACATCCAACTCGTAGTTGAGCACTTATTACACATATAGAGAGAATTAGTCACTTCATTCCTAAGTCTCTCCCCATTAGTAACTGGAAAAATAGAGGAAGATTTTTTAAATGTATCTTTGCCTTCTGAATTTAAGTATTGTTTCTGAAACACTTGATATATTTTCTAATGGTAAAACAATTATTTCCCTTTTGCTGGACACAATATGAATGAATTGACTTGCTTCACAGACTCTTCAGAAATTTTATTGCATATAGATTCTAAATGTTGTTACTATTTTTAACAGCTGTCTTTATTTGAATTTCTTCTGGTGTTTTTAATTAAGAATTGAACCATCTTTACATCCTTTTGTTTATATTACATACTTATTATTTTGAGTTGATTTGAGTGCTTCAGAAAAGGTGTGTTACCTGTGAATATGATATTATTTGAAAATAGAGTGTTTGCAGATACAATGACTTCAGTTAACAAGGTCTCACAGTGGAGTACGGTAGCTCCAATCCAGCATAACTGGCATCCTTACATTAAGTGGAGAAAAGACCCAGACAGAGGCGGACAGGGCAAACACCAGGAGTCAACAGAGAGAGACTGATGTAATGCTGCCACACATCAAGGAATGCCTGAGGTGCAGGGAGAATCTTCCCTGAGAGCCATCAGCATGAACACAGTCCTATCAACACCCTAGATTCAAACTTCTAGACTCCAGGCTGTGAGAAAATAGGTTTCTGTTGTTCCAAGCCAGCCAGCCTGTGGCATCCTGTAACAGCATCCCTAGTAAATGAAAGTTGCTGTTAAGTGCCATTGAGTTCATTCCCATTCATAGCAACCCTGTATAGGATTGCCAAAGAATTGCTGGTGGGTTTGAAACACAGACTTTGTGGGTAGCAGCCCAGTGCTCACCCTACAGTCCCATCAGGTAATGAATAATCATTTTATATTCATAACTAAATAGAGCCTAACTTCACTTACAGGTCTTTATCAATTGGTTGTTGGTGGTGATGTTGTGAAGTGTTGTCAAGTCAGTTCTGACCTACAGTGACCCTGTATGGGGTTTCTGAGGAGCAGCTGGTGAGCTTGAACTGCCAACCTTGTAGTTCAAACGGCTCTGCAGTTTGACGCATTAGCCCACAGTGCCACCCCAGGACTCTTGGTCAACTGGTAGTGTTTTAAAAATAAGAATAATATGTTAAACTGATGTCTAGTGAACTCCCTCAAAAGCATGTATTGAGTGCTAATACTCAGATCATTGTGTCATAGTCTAATAGTGAATGCAAAAAAGAAATGTAAAGGATATATACCTGAATTTACCCCAAACCAAATCTATTACCATATATCTGTTTCCTATTCAGAATGACCCTAAAGATAGAATAGAACTGCCTCATAGGGTTTTCAAGGTTGTAAATCTTTGCTGAAGCAGGACTGCCACATCTTTCTACCAAGGAGCAGCTGGTGAGTTTGAATCACCAACATTTCAGTTACTAGCCCAGTGCTTAACCACGGTGACACCAAGGCTTCTTGAATCTTCCTCAAGCACCTATAAATGGAGTGAGGGAAAGCCAGCATGGGCTGTAAAAGGTTCAACAGAATATAAGAGCCAAAGCAAGAGTAAGGGCCACACACAGAAATAATGGAAATCGATGATGAGATTTGATAAGCAGAAGAACCTTACCTTCCTTCAAGGATTAGTCCAGAGTTTGTGTGCAGATGCCCATCTGTGAGTTGTTTCAGTACCCATCTCACACAAACTTGACAAAACCCAAGTCGGCCGTGAATTATTTCATAGGCAGAGCCATGGCAGATTTGCAGATGATTTTCCATATAATCCACTGTCACTCATCTATTCGACAGAATCATTTCATGTGCATACTCAATGTTGTCATCAGCTATGGAGGTGGACGATGGGCGGGGATACCATGTACTTCCTGAAGAACAAACAATTCTGTCTTTGAAGAATGATCTCTAGAATGCTCCTCAGAAGCCAGGATGGTAAGACTTAGTCTCTGGTACATTAGTAATGTTTTCAGGAGGGACCAGCTCCTGGAAAAGGACATAATACTTGGAAAATTGGAGGATGAGAAAAAAGAGGAAGACCTGTAAGGAAATGGATTTACACAATGACAGCTATAATGAAAATAAACATAACAATAATTGTCTGTGTGATGCAGCATCTAGCCATGTTTCATTCTGGTGTGCATGGGGTCACCACAAAATGGACTCAATTCCGTAGCACCTAACAACAAAACCAACATTCTTCAGGGAAGCCAACTGTTAGATCTTTCTCCCATGGATTGCCTGCTGGATTTGAACCAGGGTTTTAAATTTTTTCATTCCAGTTTGACACATTCCTGAGAGTTTGCATTTCTACCTCAGAAATACTGAATAAGAATTAACATTTTAACAAGATCTTATGGGGATCTGTAAGAATCACCTGGGGATTGTTGAAATGTAGATTCTGATTTAGTTAATCTGGGGTACAAATGCAAATTCTCATGCTGTGGTCAAACTGGAATGAATCAGTTGGAAGCCATGGTTGAAGCTGCCAGCCTTTCAATTAACAATCAAGCACTTGGCCATCGTACCACCGGAGCCCCATTAGAGAGTATTTGTTGTTCCTGTTCTTGTTAGGTGCTATCGAGTTGAGTTGGTACGGACTCAAAGATCTTATGTACAACAGAAGGAAACACTGCCCAATCCTGCGCCAACCTCACAATGTTTGAGCCCATTGCTGCTGCCACTATGCCAATCCATCTCTTTGGAGAGTTCTTCCTCTTTTTCACTAATGCTTCACTTTATCAAGCTTGATGTTCTTCTCCATGGACTAGTCCTTCCTGATAATATGTTCAAAGTATGAGACACCAATTCGGATCATCCTGATTTCTAAGAAGCATTCTGGCTGTACTTCTTCCAACACAGATTTGTTTATACTTTTGGCAGTCCATGGTATTTTTAATATTCTCCTCCAACACCATAGTCAGATATATCAATTCTTCAGTGGTCTTCTTTATTATTGTCCAACTTTCACATGTCTATGAGGCTATTGAAAATATCATGACTTGGGACAAGCACACCTTAATCTTCAAACTGACATCTTTGATCTTGAACACTTTAAAGAGGTCTTATGCATTAGTTTTGCCTAATGCAATAAGTCGTTTGTTTTCTTGACTGCTTCTTCCATGAATGTTGCTGGTTTATCCCAGAAAAATGAAATCTTTGACACCTTCAATCTTTTCTCCATTTATCTTGATATTATTGGTCCAGTGGTGAGGATTTTTGTTTACTTTACATTGAGGTACAAACCCATACCAAAGGCTGAATTATTTGATCTTTATCTGTAAGTATTTTAAGTCCTCCTTGTTTTCTGCAAGCAAGGTTGTTTGGAGCCACCAAGGTCATTCAGACTCATAGTGGCCCTATGCACAATAGAAGGGAATGCTGCCTACTCCTGAGCCATCCTCACAATTGTCATTATATTTGAGCCCATTGTTGCTGCCACTGTGTCAATCATCTCTTTGTGGTTTTTCCTTTTTTTAATATAATGCCAGAGAAAGATGAGGCTTTCTGCTCCGATAAAGATTTACAGCCTTGGAAACCCTGTACAGGGTCACTATGAGTTGGAA
>NW_006408539.1:28246565-28273659 GCF_000296735.1 Chrysochloris asiatica
ACTGCTGTCCACAAGATTGGCAGTTCAAACTCATCATTTGCTTCTCTGGAAACACTGTAAGTGTCACCATGAATGAATTTGATGGAATTTAACCAAAAAAAAAATAAATAAAGGGAAAACTAGCCACTATGATTTTTAGCCTCTACCCACTGACTCTGATGCTATACTTTGGTTGCATAAACAATAAAGCTAATAATCTCTGTCATGTGACTTCCCTTCATATTTGAAGTCTTCTAGCATGTTTCCCTTGACTATTTTCTTCCCTGCGCATAATGCCCAATGATCCTCTAATTGATGGTCAGTGACATAGTCTTGACACAAATAAATCTGTTACTCTCTCACTTTCTCACCTCTAAGAACTCTACATGTTTTCTAAATTGAATTTGAAGTATAGTCTGATGCAGAATGAATATTACAGACTTGGATGAAATAATAGCTTCCTTACTTCATCTCAAAGATAATTGCAGAATATTTCAGTAAGTGACATGGGAATAATCCTAAATGGCATGTATTTGAGGAAATTAGAATAATGTAGGCAGGGACGAGGGTGTCCAGGTTCCAAATAGGTGGCTTTTGACAATATGTTCATCTATAAAATGAGAGAATAATAAACATAACTTCCTTTGAAAATGTAAATGGAGAGAATAACACAATTTATGAAAAGCTTTATGATAACTCCTCTATCTAAAGCACAAGTCACTCTCTATATCATTATCTATTTTGTTTCCTTAATAACATTCATCACTCTTGGAATTTATCTTATTCATTTATTTCCCTGTCTGAATAAGAATCCCTATCCAATTAGAGGTCATCTTTTCCCCAGAAAGGACAAGTGCCTCCATTGTCTTTGGCACCACTCAATTTTCAATACCTGGCACTTCACGTGTCCCTAATAAATAAGTGTTCACTGAACAAACATTAGACACATGAGAGTCATTAATTAATGGTCATTAATTTTCACAGGAAATTGTGGAAGCATAGAGACTATCTGTTTTAAAATCTCCCTGTAAGGAGTTAATCAAAGGTTTTACATAAAATTCTGCAGACGCTGCAAGTGTGTAAGATGGATATGCTTAAGCAGTTGGTAGTTAAAGTTTTGCAGATTGTGGCCTAGAATGTTAATTATCCCTCAAAATCTGTTCTCTATTTCTCCATAAATATGGAGAGATTCTTGACTTTTAGCTGAATATTTGACTGCGCAAAATAAACCTTGTATTTCCCATCTCCCTTTGAGGTTACACAGGGCCACATAATCAAGTTTAGGCCAATGAAATGTGATTGGAAGTAATGTGTAGAAATTCTTGGAAGTGTGCCCTTATTGGTACTGTTCCTCCTCCCTGACAACTGCCATGAAGACTCGAAGCTAAACAGATAGAATCATGTCAATGAGAAAAACACTGCAGGGGTAAGGAAGTAGATGGAAGTTAGCCTGGGTTCCTCATTCCTGACAACTTGACAGAGCTGAGTCACGTATCAGCCCAAGAAACACATGTCTTTCTTTCATTTTAAAATGATTATCTGGGATTAGCATCATAATCAGGCAAAAATACATCCTGAAAATTAATGCACATCACTGATGCTCTTAATAAAAACTGTTAATTTTCCACTCATAATTTTAGCCAATAAAAATTGGATTGTCATCCTTATATTGCTAATTTGCTGTTTTTATTAAGTGTACTGATTATTTTTTGTTATGATAATGATTGGATGATTTTACTTAAGAGTAAAGATAAAGAAAGGGACAGAGAAAGGGTCTAGGTACCAGTGAATATGGGACAACAATCAGCAGAAGCTTGATGACTTGAATAAGCATGCTCTGCAGTGATTCAATGCGTATGTGTGAAAAGGGAGTAGTGTCATTGTAAGCAGCTTTAATATTCTCCTCCAACTTCACGAAGGGGTAGGAGGAAAATCACTGTCAGCTCAAGGTCAATTCCTCAGGAAGGTGAGGTCAGATAAGTCTCCACCCTCCAACCTTTACTAATTCTGGGCCCAGTCATCCCTCCCATAACACTCTATGCTGGATTCAATAGTTCATTGCAATGGCCACACAGGACTCTGACAATAGTTAAGATTTGGGGTCGATTGTTGATGTTGTCAAGTCAGTTCCAACTCATACAGACCGTGTATGGTGTTTTTGAGGATGTTTAGGGTGCCGTTCTGCTACTGTTGCTCCTCTGCTACTCCTCTGGCATCACAGTCCTGTCTCCTGGGTCAAGGAGGTCCAACATGCTGAAACATTGGGGTGCAAAGGACACATTTCCCTCCTGGTCATGTTTCTTGTTGGTAGTAAGAACCCCTCTGCTCTTTCTGAGATTGCTTCTTTTATACTCCCCTTAGAGTTCCAAGTTTTTACTATCACAATTAGCCTGTTATCAATCACTCACAACTGGATTATGACAAGTTTGACAACACTGCAGAGTAAGTATCCCAGAACACTTAATAGTGCTCATGAGGAAACTGAGCATAGACCAAGAAGCAGTTGTTCAAACAGAACAAGGAAACACTCAATGGTTTAAAACTAGCAAAGTATGCATCAGACTTCACCATACTTATTCAATTTATTTGCTAAGCAAAGACTTCAAACAGCCGGATTGTTTGGAAGAAGAACGTGGCATCAGGATCATAGGAAGGCATTAACAATATGTGATATGCACATGATACAACCTGGATTACTGAAAATGAAAAAGACTAAGAACACTTACTGCAACTCAGTGTAAAGAAAAAAAATCTTCACCATTGGACAAATAACATCAAGGTAATGGAGAAAAAGTTGAAGTTATCAAAGACTTCATTTTGCTTGGATCAATCATCACTATTCATGGAAGCTATAGTCAAGAAATCAAACGATGTACTGCATTAGGCAATTCTGCTGTACAAGATTTTTTTAAAGTGTTGAAGAGCAAAGATGTCAATATGAAGACTAAGTTGCACCTGACCCAAGCCATGGTATTTTCAATACCCTCATATGCATATGAAAGTTGGACAGTGAACAAGGAAGATCATTGAAAAACCAATGCATTTGAGTTATGATATTGAAGGAGAATAATCAAAGTACCATGGACCACCCACCAAAAGAAAAGATAGAATGCTCCTTAAGAACCAGGACTTCATCTCTCATACTTCAGACATATTATCAGGAAGAACTAGGCCCTGGAGAAGGACAACACGCTAGGTATAGTGGAGGGTCAGTGAAAGAGAAGACCCCCAATGAAATGGATTGGTACAGTGGCAGCAGCAATAGGCTCAAACATAGCAACAATTGTGAGGTTGGTGCAAGACTTGGCAGTGTTTTGTTCTGTTGTGCATAAGGTCGCTATAAGTTGGTACCAACTCGAAGGCACCTAGTAACAACGACAACAATGAGGAAGACTTGATAGCTCTAGATTGAACACTTAGCAAAGTTTTGAATACATAGCTGAATGAGTAGAGCCTCAAAGTAGTGCTTTAAAATCCTGACAGTATTAATATATGTATATATATATACACACACACATACATATACCAGGCCCAGCATGCTCTTGGCCAGAGTAATCTAGTAATCTGCTGGAAGAATATTCTATATTCTTTTATAGGAACTATTATCAAACAGAGATACATCAAGCCTCAATAAATCTTAGAGACTCAGATTTTAAGATTCTCAAAGAATTAAAATGAACCAGGCATGAGCCCTGAAAAAGGTAAAATCACTTACCATGCAATGTCTTTCAATGCAGAAATAAATTAGCCCTATTTCTAAGCAATGTCTCCTTCCAGATAATCAGTGAAGTGACTTGTACCCTGTAAATTTTAAGCCAATAGAATATTAATAAAATGTATCATACGTAGAATTTGAGTAGAAAATGCTCATGAAGAGAAACTGAGGTGGAAAAGAATGAGAAAATTAGCCAAATATTAAAAGGGCTAGAAGGAAGCGAATTTACTCATCTCATCAACTTGGAAAGCAAAGGCATTAGATGAATTCAGATTTTACTACTTAAGTCAGAGACAGGGAAAGGCTTGGAATATTTAAAGGCAGAAACTTCCCTTCCTGCTCTCTCTGAGAGTTCATTGAGATAATGTCAAGGAGCTTCCGTTGTTTGTGAAGAGAAGACTGCAGTTGATCTTATGTTCATGTCATTCATCCCATTAGTGAACGTTCATGTAGAAACCACAGGAGGACCAGTACTGTGCCAAATGGAGATGTTAGGGATGACAGCCTCTTCCCTGCTCCAAAGGATCTCCAGTTCATGAATGAGAAAAGTCAGGAGAGAATTGATTAAATGGCAGTTGATGTGTTATAATATCTTTATACTTAGTACAGCCATTACTGCATTGTGCAAAGTAAAATAATGCAAAATACAAGTTGTCATTTTTAAGTCATAAAAAATGAAACACAAATTCTTGTGTAATGAGTTTTAGTGGCTAAATTTTACTGAGTTGTGACTCATGTACAGGAGGGTATAAAGGTTACCCACCATCAATTGTTTGTCAGTTGGTTGTACTGTGGTGGATTACATGTTGCTGGGATGATTAATTCTATGCCACCAATATTTTTAAATACCAGCAATGTTACCCATGGTGGACAGGTTTCAGTGAAGCTTCCTGAATAAGACAGACTAGGAAGTAGATGCACAGGAAACCTTATAACTAGCAGCGGAACATTGTCAGACATACTGCCAGAAGATGAAAACATTATGAATAGCAAGCAGAATACTATCAGATATAGTACAGGAAGATGAGCCCTTTACATTGGAAGGTACTGAAAATATGACTGGGGAAGAGCTGTCTCCACAAAGTAGAGTTAACCATAATGGCATGAATAGAATTAGCTTTGGGGCCCTTCAACTGAAAATGAGACGAAAGAGCTACAAACATCCATTAATCATCAGAACACAAAATGTAAGATGTAGAAATCTAGGAAAACTCAGTTATCAAAATGGAATGGAATGCATGAAGACTGATATCCTAGGCATTTATCAGCAGAAATGGACTGGTGAATCAGACAGTCTATAGTCTATATACCAGGAACAACAAATTTAAGAGGAACGGAGTCACATTTATTGTCAAAACAAAAATTTTAAGATATATCTTGAAGTATAATGCATCTGTAATAGGATAGTAACCATATGGCTGACTCAAGGAAGACCAGTTACTACCATTATTATTCAAATTTACATGAAAACCACTAAGGCCACTGATGATGAAACTGAAGAATTCTACCAGCTCCATAGTCTGAAACTGATCAAACATGCAAACAAGATGTATTGATAATTACTGGTGATTGGCATGTGAGGGTTGGAAACAAAGAGTAAGTATAAGTAGTTAGAAAATACAGCCTTGGTGAGAGAAATGATGCTGGAGATCACATGATAGAATTTTTCAAGACCAATGACTTATTCATTGCAAATACTTTTTTTTAAACAACATAAAAAGGTTTCTATAGATATGGATCTCACCAGATTAATAAACAGGAATCAAATTGACTACATCTGTGGGAAGAGACAGTGGAAATGTTCCATACAATCAACCAAAACAAGGCCAGGGGAAGACTGGAAAGGAACATCAGTTGATCAAACGCTGGTTCAGTCTGCTGCTGAAAGAAATGAACACAAGTCTGCAAGAGCCAAAATATGACCTTGAATATATCCCACCTGGATTTAGAGACAATCTCAAGAACAGATTTGATGCATTTGTTGTTGTTTTTGTTGAGTGCCGTCAAGTCAACTCCAACCCGTAGCAACCCTGTATAGGTTTCCAAGGAGCAGCTGGTGAGCTTGAACCACCAAACTTGCAGATCAAATGACTTTGCAGTCTGATGCATTAGCCCATAGTTCTACACCAGGATGCATAGATACTAATTGATGAATCAATGAAGACCAGAAGAATTTTGGGATTACATCAAGAACATCATCCAGGAAGAAAGGAAAAAGTAAAGTTTTTTAAAAAAGCAGGAAACAAAAGACCAAAATCATTGTCAAAAGAGACTGCAACTTACTCTTGAGCATAGAGAAACTATAGTGAAAGGAAGTAAAACAAATGGGTATTAAAAGAGTTGCACAGAAAACTTCAAAAGGTAGCTATAAGACAAAGTCAAGTATTATAATGAAATGTGTAATGGCCAGAAGTTAGAAAACCAAAAGGGAAGAACATGTTCTGCATTTATTAATATAAAAGAACTGAAGAAAATATTAAGCCTCAATTTGCAATATATAATGATTCTATCAACAAAATACTGAATGACGAAGAAAGTATCAAAAGGCTGTACCAAAAAGAAACAGTTGGTGTTCAATCATTTCAAACGTAGCATATGATCAAGAACCAATGGCACTGAAGGAAGAAATTCAAGTTGCACTAAAGGAATTAGCAAAAAACAAGGCTCCAAACACTTACAAAATACAAATTGAAATATTTCAACAAACTCATGAAGCACAGGAAGTACTCACTCATCTATTACAGATATTGGCAAGACAGCTACAGGGCTAGCTGATTGGAAGAGCCCCATACTGTACCCATGTCAAAGAGAGATGAAACAATAGAATGCAGCAATCATCAAACAATAACATTGTTGTTGCATTTGTTATATGCAGTCTAGCTGACTATAACTAATAGGGATCCTAAGCACAACAGAACAAAACATTGCTTGGTCCTGTGCCTGGTCCCTCCTGATAATATGACCAAACTATAATAGACAAAAATCTCAGCATGCTGGCTTCAGAGGATTACTCTGGAACAGTCTTGTTTGTTCTTCTGGTTGTCCATGGTACTTTCAATATTCTTCTCCAACACTACTACACAAATGCATCAATTCTGCCATGGTCTTCTTTATTCATTGTCCAACTTTCATGTGCTATTGAAAATACCATGGCCTGGGTCAAGGACGCCTTAGTCCTCGTGCTGACATTTTTGTTCTCAAACACTTTAAAAAGGTGTGCAGCAGATTTTTCTAATGCAACAAGTCATTTGATTTATCAGCTGCTGCTTGCATGGATGTTAATTGTGGATCAAAGCAAAATCATGTCTTTGACATCTTCAATCTTTTCTCCATATATCATGATGTTATTTATTAGTCCAGTGGTGAGGATTTTTTTTTCCTCTACATTGAGGTGCAATACATACTGAAGGCTGTAGTCTTTGATGTTTACCAGTAAATTAGGATATATGCTGTCTAGATTGTTGTACTCTTAACAATAGAATTTTAGGAATATTGCCTATAGTATGCCACTTACTGGTAAATACATTTATTATATGATATGAGGAACACACTCAGCATTTCTCATCACTTTCAGCAAGCAAAGTTGCATCATCTACATATCATAGGTTATTGAGTCTTCCTCCAATTCTGATGGATGCCGCATTCTTCTTCATATAATCCAGCTTTTCAGATGATTTGCTCATCATACAGACTGAATGAGTATGATGAAAGAGTACAACCCTGGTGCACAACTTTCCTGATTTTAAACTATTCAGTATCCCCTTACTTTGAGTGACTGCCTCTTGGTCTATGTACAAATTCGTCATGAGCACAATTTAATATTCTGGAATATTCATTCTTTGCAGTACTATCCATAGCTTGTCATGATCCATGCAGTTGAAGGCTTTTTCATAGTCAATAAACCACAAGTATACATCTTTCTGGTATGCTCGGTTTTAATACAAGATCCATCTGACATCAGCAATGATATTCCTACTTCTATGTTATCTTCTGAATCCAGCTTGAGTTTCTGGTTGTTCTCTGTCGATGCACTGTTGTAGCCATTTTTAAATTATCTTCAGCAAAAAATGTACTTGCATGTTATATTAATGATATTGTTTAATGATTTCTGCATTCTGTAAGGTCACCTCTCTTTGGAATGGACACAAATATGGATTTACTTTAATCAGTTGGCCAGGAAGCTGTCTTCCAACTTCCTTGTTATAGATGAGTGAGTACCTTTAGTGCTGCATCAGTTTGTTGAATGATTTCATTTTGTATTATGTTATTTTCTAGAACCTTGTTTTCTCAAATGCCTTCAATGTAGCTTGGAAGTCTTCCTTCGGTACCACCAGTTCTTGATCATATAAGTGATTCTGTGTATAACTTCCATCTTCCTTTGACGCTTTCTGCATCATTCAATATTTTGCTCATAGAATCCTTTAATATTGCAAGTTGACATTTGAATTTTTTTCTTCAGTTCTTTCAGCTTGAGAAATGCTGAATGTATTTTCCCTTTTGGTGTTCCAAGGCCATGTCTTAATACATTTCATTATAATCCTTGACTTTATCTTCTCAACCTGCTCTTTGAAATTTTATATTTAGCTCTTTGACTTCCTCATTTCATCCATTCACTTTAGCATGTCTACACCAGAAAATAAATTCCAGAGTCTCTTATGCCATCCATTTTGGCTTTTTCTTTCTTTCTTTTCTAATGACCTTTTGCTTTCTTCTTGTAGGATGTTCTTAATGTCATCCCACAACTCTTCTTATCTAATACATCAAATCTGTTCTTGAGATGGTCTCTATGTGTATACAATGTATGTGTATACTGTATAAAATATGAGCGCAGTGACTCTGTAGGATTATCATTGATCTGCAAACCACGAGGTCAGTGTGTTGAGTCCACCAGCCACTCCATGGGAGAACGATGAGTCTTTCTCCTCATGGGAATATTTACAGCCTCAGAAACCCTATACAGAGTTGCTATGAGTCAGTACTGACTCATTAGCACTTAAAAACAACATGTATATGAAAAGTACAGTGAGAATTCCACATTATTTTCCCTTACCCCCAAGTTTCAGATTGGCTACAAAATATTAGAATGGAAAAGTGCAGTATATTTTGACTTCTGTAAAAGAAGTTCCTCCTCTATAAAACCAAGATGAATACTTTCATCCCAGAATGATATTGAAGATGCAAGGAAGTCAAGGAGGTCATCACAAGTTTCTGGTAGCCTCGTGGTTATGAATCAGGCTACGAACCTCAAGTTAGCAGTGTGAAACTACCAGCTTACGAAGCTTTCTGCTCCTGTAAAGATTTACAGCCTCGGAAACCATGCACAGGGTCACTATGAGTCGGAACCGACTACATGGTGCTTGACCACCACCACCACCAATGGCAACCACGATGATGGCAGGGTGGAGTGGGGGCTGTGGAGAGGGGACATCAGGAGTTGAGGAGAAAAGTGATGCTCCACCTTCAACTACGTTGACCATTGACCTTCAACCAGCTATGCTACCTAGAGTCCTGTATATGGAACTAAAGGTGGAATGGAAAATCACTAAGTTTTATAAGTGAAGAAAAAATACTAATGTTAATATAAATGAAATTTCTAATTTGTCAAGACAAGGTAATAATACTTCATCGATTGAAGTTTTCCTGAGAATAATCCGCTAGTCTTTTGAATCACAATATAAAATAGATAGCAGTCACTATTTCTGACTCTTTATAAACATAAGCCATAGATACTCCGTGTTATTAAGACACATGGCTGGTAGAAGGAACAAATAATTCACTCGTGCCCTTTCTGTCATAAAAATAGCTCCAGCCTGGGCAAAGCCCTTGGATGACAGGAAGAAAATGAAGTTACATTTTTCACACCTTCTGATTAACTTCCAATGCTCCCATACACCAATGCCTGGGAACTAACAATGCTAGATTGAGCTCAAACTTTAGTTAGGATCATTCAAACAATTGAATAATTGGCAAAAGACACAAGTCAAAGACAATGATGAAAAAAAGTTTTCTGTATTCCAACCTCAACCTAATAAGTACATTATCCAAAAAGTTAGGAAATAATGACAAGAATATATATATATTTTTTTTTTTTCTTTTTAGATATACCCTCTTTGTAATAAAGAATGCTTTATCACTTCAGTGTTTGTGTACACACAGATGCTTATACACATATGTGTAGCACCTTGATATCATTCACAACACGCATACACACACGTATGCCACCTCGATAGCATAAGCACACAAGACAACTATAATATCTCAAAGGTCAGCATTGTGCTTGGATTCAACCCCATAATTTACTAGCTGTGGGGGCTTGAATAAATCAACCTCTCTGAACTCAATTTACTCTCAAGTACAATTGTTGTTGATGTTGTTAAAAGCTGTGTATGGAGTTGTTTCCAAATCATAGCAACCCTGTAGGAATTCCAAGGAGTGGCTGGTGAGTTTGAACAGCCGACCTTGTGGTCACAGTCCAGTGATTCCTCTACAGTACCCCATAAGGACTCCTTGGATTCAAACTGCTGACCTTGTGGATAACAGCCCAATGTGTAACCACTAGAGTACCATGGCTTAGGGACAATTGGGATACCAGTCTTGCCTCCCTCACAGTAATGCCTGACTTGATACGTGTGATAATTGGGTATTATTTGCAAATACACAATGGTTAATAAATATTCACTTTCAGCCCGTTTTAATGCTTATATCATAAATGTTCAATTTAATTTATTTTTAAATACTAGGACAAAAGCATAAACTAAACAACTTAAATGTTATACAGACACACACATGCATGTACACACACATACACCACCATGATAAAGAGGAGAAACACATACAGCGATGAAAAGTGTAGGCTTAAGCATGGAATCCTGGGTTAGCACTGTGGACTAATATACTGGACTGCAAAGTCATTTTGAACCACAAGGTCAGTGGTTCAAGCTTACCAGCTGCTCCACAGAAACACTATTGAGGGTTGCTATGGTTGGAACCAACTCGATGGCACTTAACAACAAGCATGGATAAAAACATATTATTTTTAAACAATAAAAATGAAGTTGTTTCTAATGAATATCCGATCACTTTCTTTTTTTCCCTTTTATATGACATTGCACTAAGAACTTCTAATTATGAAACCAACTAGAAGGAAAATGTCACAAATAAAAGTAAACATTTTAAGTTCCATAATCACATTAATCAAACATACAGCACAATTTTGAATTTGACCAGCTTTACTCCAGTTGGTTGCAGAAACGGACAAAAGAGTCAAATGACAATACTTATGATTTTTAAACATTTCTTGTGGGGGGAGACCATAACGCTTCACCCTTATTCAGAAAGCAGCCCATTAAAGACTCACTCCTTCTGCTGCCAACAAGTGTCCCTCCACCAGGCTAAGCCTTGGTCTCCAAGTCTACCCCAAGTCTTCCAAGCAGGTTGTATGCATTCACTTTACAGTGCTTCTTCACAATTGTATTTACACAGTTGTTGGTGCAATGGTTTTAATAACCAAATGTTTGACTTCCCAGAGAGCACACATCTTGCCTGTTTCCTTTAACTTTCAGTACTAGAAGGGAGTTTTCCCTGATGGGCTGACTTTCCTTGTCTTGATGTCTCCAAATCTCAAAATGCCAAACTTTCAGCAGTTTTCTTTGTTCCAATCTCCACTTCTCCCAACAGTTCTGGGTTGGTCTGTGTGTCTTTTCAAAAGCAAATGTACCAACTCAGAAGGTTCCAAGTGGGGCTCAGGATTCCACCCATGCTCCACACAAGCTTAAAGTAAAAGGCCTGTTTGTTTCCAACCAAATTCTAACTCTCATTTTAGCGAATCTAATCAAGTATAGTTTGAAGGCAGTCTTACAAGCTCTCTGTAATCATAATTCTCAGTATCTTTATCACACATGTATGTCTGTTTTACAGTAACAGGCAGGAGAAACCAGCTTCATAAGGCAATCAAACACATAAATGTTTTAAATACTCAAGTTCAATCTTGAACTAACCCTATTAATTTGCATATGACCTTAGCCTCTGGCAGGGTGCATTCCAGTAGGCCCAGGCCCAAGATTAGCCATCCTTTTGAGCCAGTGTGTCATGGGTTCCAGGCCACTCCAGAAGCTGCAGCTCTTCCCTCCCCTGAAATAGTTTATCCCCTGCCCCTTTCTTCTTTTTCTTACAAAACCTCATAATTTCATGTTTGGAGCCACTGCAATGAAGCCTGCTCACAGAGTCAAGTGCTTAAACTAAGAGGGAAAGAGGACCAAACTCAAAATCAGATCAAGGACAATTTCTATGAAGTGGAGGGCAGACATGCCTTTACCCTGTGCCTTTAAAATTAGTCAGACTTGAGAACCAATTAAAAAACTTATCCTTATGATTTTGTTTCTCTAGAACCCTACTCTCTCTGTACCACATGTCTTAGGACCAGTTTGCTAGAGAAGCAAAACCAGTGAAATATATATATATATATATTGTTGTTGTTATGTGCCGTGGAGTCAGTTCCAACTCATAGCAACCCTGTACAGGGTTTCCAAGGCTGTAAATCTTTACGGGAGCAGAAAGCCTCACCTTTCTCCCACGAAACAGCTGATAGTTTCGAACTGCTGACCTTGCGTTTCGCAGCCTGATTCTTAACCACTACGCTACCACTCTCTCTCTCTTTCTCTCTCTCTATATATATATAGAGAGAGATGGATAGATAGATAGATAGATAGATAGATAGATAGATAGATAGATCGTGATAGAGACAGAAGGAGTACCAGTGTTGTCAAACTGAAATGAGGGCTTACTGCCTGTCATTGTAGTCAACCACAGAGACAGGGAGAGCTCCAACCCAAGCCTTATTAGCAGAAAGCAAGCCATCTGGAGGACAGAGGGAATAGTCTCTCAAAACAGTCCTGTCCATTCTGAAGAGCAGACACATGCTATAGGGTAAGTTACATTTGGATGTACACTTAATCTGTTTTAAAAGAAACAATAAAGCAATAAAATTCTTCAAACATTCTACCTTTAGGGGAAAGGAAACCATCAGGCAATAATCCTTCTCAAACATTCCACCTTTTATGATCCAAGTTGCTTAGTTCCTGAGATAAGTATCTGAGTGGGTTTAAGCACATCTGTTCTCTTTCTAAGACCATGAAGTCATCCTGGCTAATTTTTAAACTAACTTCCCCATTTGCAGGGTCTTCATTTATCAAGACCTAATAACTAAACCAACTCCATTTTGTTTAGGTTGGTAGAACCATGCTATCACTGGTGTGATGCTGTGTGCTAATGGTCAGACTGCAAAGTCATTTAAACTGTAAGATCGATGGTTCAAGCTCACTGTCTGTTCCTTAGAAACCCTGTACAGGATCGCTATGGGTCAGAATTGATTTGACAGCACTTAACAACAATATATATACATACATACATCACTTAACAACAACAATGTATAGAGACATTTATTATCTTACAATTGTAGAATCCCAGGTCCCCAGTGGGAGTGCAAGAGTCCTTCCCACGCCCCTAAGGAGGCATCCCTTCAATTGATTGGCTACTCATAGCTACTCATCATAGAACATAGATCATAACATTGCCAGGTTAGCCAATGATTGCTCTATGTTAGATTTCTATCAGAAGATTTCTATCATAGAACTAACTCTGCCTGCATTAGGTTTCATCACCATGGGAATAAGTATACACCAACTGCTAAACCTCTGGAAATGCTGGCCTAGTCAAGGTGACAGAAAACCTTAATCATTATAATGATAAATAAAGAAAAGACTCAAATTGTCAAATACTTCATTTTGCTCATTCCACAATCAACACTCATGGAAGAAGCAGTTGAGAAATCAAATGACATCTTACATATCTGCTTCAAAAGACCTCTTAAAATGTTAAAAAGAAAACATGTCAGTTTGAGGACTAAGGTGTGCCTGACCCAAGATATGTTATTTCCAATTACCACACAAGCATGTGAGAGTTGGACAATGAATAAAAAAGACCAGAGAAGAATGGATGCATTTGAATTATGTTGTTGGAGAATATTGAAAGTACCATGAACTGCTAGAAAAATGAACAAATCTGTCTTGGAAAAAGTCCCATCAGTTATCTTCTCTTCCATAAAGAATTTAATTAGACCCCCAGTCAAGCTTTGTTACCCTCATCCACACCCTCCTACCTCCTGTGCACATTACATCTTCGTATTGACAACATGGTGCTGCAATGAGTGATGTGCATCACCTTCTATTGAACATGATTTCTTCTCAGTCAGAATACACCTATTTTTAATTTTTTAAGCAAAATACTTAATAAATATATATGAACACCATTATCTTATCAAATCTAGTGGAAATAAATAATTATCCCACTATCTTTATTTCAATGCTTCATGCATTTCAGTAGCATGGAATGTGTAAGGCTTCATTAATCTAACTTTCCCATTACCGTCTGTTTTCTTTTCTCCCTTTATAGATCCTCTTGGTCCAATTTCCCTCTTCTTGTCTCTCTCTGGCATATATGTTTTTTCTTTGAGAAGTTGCTCTGAGATGTCTTCTTTTCTGCTTCAAAAATTTGTCTCATTTAATATTCCTATTTTTATTCAGCATTATTCAGTTATGAATAATTATTTCAGAAAATCCAATTCGTGGTGGCAAGACCAAACATCAAGTCTGCTGATTGCGAAGATAATCTCAACTCTCAGTGAATTTTCTTAGTTTCTCCTGTGTTTCCTAATCCCCTCCTTTTCATGCTTGTATTCTTTCTGACATCTAATGCCCACACAAAAACTCTCAGTAAAAGTCTGTACAACAATATATTTTTGAAACCTTCATGTCAAACAAGACTTCTTTTTTGTTTATCAGGAAAACACTAGAATTTTGTCTACAATTCCCTATAGGGCTTTCTCTCTGTCTTTCTCGTTTCCTGCAAGTATTTGATTATTGGCCTGGTGTTGTCAGGTTAGCCAATGATTGCTCTATGTTAGATTTCTATCAGAAGTAACACTTTACAAAAATATAATTTCTTTTGAAACACAGAACAAGGGAATAAACATAAGTGAAAATCAAGGTTAACAGTAAAAAGTTGTGTTATATTCCATCTCAGAAAATAATTAGAACCCTGGGGTAGAAAGCTATTAGTATTGGAAATAGCAGTTCTTAACCTAAGCTATATATCAGGCATAATTCTACAAATCTCTCTACAAAAGCATTTGTCCATGGAGGATTTATTGTTAGAAGAAATGAAAAGAATGGTTCAGTAATGCAAAAGCTAGAATAAAGAAAAAAACATTTGACTCAATGGTGACTAGTCTCAGGACAATTGGGTTGAGCGTGAAGCCTTCTCAGCAGGGAGATTCTGAAAATCACCATCACTGCATGGCCAGATAAACCACCAATACTTACTTTTATCAAACCCTCATTTTTAAAAAGTCACTTTATAAGCTTCTAAATGTTGTTGGTTGTTGGAGCTCTGTTAGCGTAGTGGTTACAAATCGGGCTGTGAACCGCAAGGTCAGCAGTTCAAAACTACCAGTTGTTCCATGGGAGAAAGATGAGACTTTCTTGCTCCTGTAAAGATTTACAGCCTCAGAAACCCTGTACAGGGTCGCTATGAGTTGGAACTAACTCCACGGCACATAAGCAATCAAATGTTATTGTATGCCTCTGAGTCCATCCTGACTCATAGTGACCATGTATAGGATTTCCAAGTCTGTAAGACAGCCTCATCTTTCTACCACAGAGCAACTGGTAGATTCGAAGTGCTGACCTTGCAGTTAGCATCCCCACTCATAATCCACTATGCTACCAGGGTTCCTGTACTTTTGAATATGCAGGTACACATACAAAAGCAAATCAATCTGGGTTCCCATGAGGAAAGGTGATCTAAAGAAAGGCTTTGTTTTCTGTCCTTTATTTTCAGCTTCTTCCTCCCATCTCCTCTGTGTATAAACATAATCAAGTTTCAAACAAAAAACAAACTGTCGTTGAGTCAGTTCTGACTCATGGCAATCCCATGTATATCAGAGCAAACTTGTGCTCCATAGGGCTTTTGATGGTGGTGTTTTTGTACCATGGAGTCAGTTCTGACTCATACTGACCCTGTATAGGGTTTCCAAGACTGTAAATCTTTACAAGAGCAGAAACCCTCATCTTTCTCCCAACACAACTGTTAATAGTTTCGAAGTGCTGACCTTGAGATTGGAAGCCCGACTCGTAACCACTACACTACCAGAGTTCCTTAGTGATTCATTTTTCAGAAGCAGATGGTCAGGTCTTTCTCTCACCCTAAATGTAAAAAATTCTCCATGTCTCACACTCCCCTTTAGCTCTTAGTCTTTAATTTTTCATTCAACATTATGGAGTCCTTCCTCTGTGCCAGCCACTGGTTTAAACATGGAAGAATGCCAAGAATACTGTGACAGTACACAAAAATCCTGTCCTCCAAAAGTGTACAATTCTCATTTGTTCACTTCTCATTTAAAGACCCATCTTAATTCCATCCCTTCCCATTCAAAATTATTGTGCTGATATTTGACTTATGTCACATAAATTTATTTTTTGTAGCCACATAATTACAATATAGTTCACATACCATGCAATGAACTCATGTAAAGTCTACAATTCAATGACTTTTTATATATTCAGAGTTGTGAAACCATCAATACAGTCAATTGTAGAATATGCATAATTTACTTTTATTTAGAAAAGATCACTCACTATGGCAGGTAGCTGAACAGACAACACACTGGAGGAGAACAAGGCAATGGAAAAACCAAGTAAAAGGCCTTAGCTAGGATAAAGGAACCCTGGTAGCACAATGATAACGTACTTGGCTGCTAAATCAAAGGTCCTGGTTTGAACACAGCAGTGGCTCAATAGAAAACAAAGCAAAAAATCAAACAAACAAACAAACAAAAATCCTGGTGACCTGCTACTGTAAAGATTCACAGCCTGGGAAGCCCTATGGGGCAGTTGTACTCATTACTGTGAGGCTACCATGAGTCGGAATCTACTAGACAGCACCTAATGATAAAAACAACAACCTAAAAGAGATAAGGATAGTGGACTAGGGCAGTGTTAGGTGCTGCAGAGAACTGTGCTGGGTCAGAGCATTGGAGATAGAATTCATCATTGGTTGCCAACTCTAGGGGTCATCACTGGACCATCAACATGGCTAATTTCCATATTTGCTTCCTTTGTTTTGTTTTAAATTCATTTTATTTCATTTTCTTTAATATTCAGTATAATTTAGTTTAAGTGTATTTTGTTGTATTGTATTCTTTTTGAGTTAATTTATTTTGTTGTTGTTGTTGAGAATATACACAGGAAACCATACCACAATTCAACAGTTTTCACATGCACAATTCAGTTACATGGATTGCATTCATTGAGTTGTGCAACCAGCCTCAGCCTCATTTTCTGAGTTGTTTCTTCCTCATTAATATTGACTCGCTGTCCCCTAAGTTTCCTCTCTCTAAGCTGCTGTTGCCAGTTTGACCCCATGTAGATAGATCTTGAAAGAGCCTAATGTTCAAAGCATACTTTCTTTGTGGCTAAGGCAAAATATAGTTTGTAAGAAGACTTATGGGGATATATATATTTTTTAAGGCTTAAGGATTATGTCGGGGCTATAGTTTCAGGGTTTATCCAGACTCCAAAGCTCCAGAATATCTACTCTGTGAGTCCTGTGTTGCGCTACTCTAATGGTTCTCTCCTGTCTTCTGATCATTTTTCTTTGTGGATTAGACTTTATTTATACTTTATTTATATCACATATCTTCTATGTGATGCCATTTTACTGGGTTGTTGTTGTTGTTGTTAAGTTCCATCGAGTTGGTTCCGACCCAAAGCGACCCTCAGAAACCCTATATAGGGTGAGCTTGAACCACCGACCTTGCAGTTCAAATGGCTTTGCAGTCTGCCGCATTAACCCACAGTGCCACACCAGGTAGGTTCTTTCAAAGCCTGTGGAGAAATAAGGAGGGTTGAAGAGAGGTTTAGTGTTTAGTTAGACTCTTCTGCTTGAGTACAAACATCCTAATTTCACCTCTCAGATTCCAGTCCTTCCCAGCCACTATCCTTACATTACCACAGAAGACCTCATGATCGTGAATACTTTGTGGGCTTTGCAACTTGGTGGCACTTGCAAACTGTCCTCAGCTCTGATCCTCAGTTAATCTAGTTCTGTATCGATTTTTAAAGACAACCAGAAGCAGACATTATTCCATAACCTTTGTATTCACAAAGCACTGCTTTCAAAGGTATCCACAAATTCTTTGCTGTTGTTGCTGTAATTGTTAGGTGCCATCAAGTTGTTTCCAACTCATACAGCCCCTGTGCACAACAGAACAAAACACTGCCTGATTCTGAGCCATCCTCACAACTGTTATGTTTGAGCCAACTGCTTCTCCCATTATGTCAATCCATCTCCTTGGTGGTCTTCCTTTTTTTTGCTGACCTTCTACTTTTCCAAGCATGATGTCCTTCTCCAGGGACTGGTCCCTTCTGACAATATATCCAAAGTATGAGAGTCAAAGTCTTACCATCCTCACTTCTAACAAGCATTATGGATGTACTTCTTCCAACACAGATTGGTTTGTTATTCTGGTAGTTCTGATACTTTTGATATTCTTCTCCAATAGCATAACTCAAATGCATCAATTCCACCATGGTCTTCCTTAATCATTGTTCAATTTTCACATGCATATGTTTCACATGCATTGTTCAGTTTTCACATTGAAAATGCCTTGGTTTGGGACAGATGCAACTTAGTCCTTAAAGTAGCATATTTGCTCTTGATTACTGTAAAGAGATCTTTTGCAATAGATTTGCCTAATGCAGTATGTCATTTGGTTTCTTGACTGCTGCATCCTTTAAAAAGTTACCACAAGTTCTCCTCCTGATGAGTGCAATGATTTAATGACTTGCTTCTAGTGGACAGAGTAGAAAGAAGTGGCAGTGTATGACTTCCACATCAGGTTGTTGTTGTTAGGTGCCATTGAGTCAGTTCCAACTCACGGCGACCTCATGGGTCCCATAGGGTTTTCTAGGCTGTAGTATTTATGGGATAAGATCGCTAGGTTCGAACTGCCAACCTTTCAGTTAGTAGTCAAGCACTTCTATTTTGGATCTATCTTGGATCTCTCTTGGATCTTTCTCTTCTATCCTTCACTTGGGGAGAGTATCCATGGCATTAGGGCACTCAGACAGTCCCCACGAGGAAACATATGTGGTAAGAAAATGAGAACTCTCAACAGCATTCAACAACAAGCAAGAAATGGGCCACTTAGCAAAAAAAAAAAAAACATCTTGGAAGCTGATTCCTCAGCTATGTTTACACCCTCAAAGGGGTGAACTCTAGTGGATGGTTTAACTGCAACCTCGTTGCAAACTCATTAAGGTCAGAACCACCCAACTATAACCCTCCTGAGTCCCTGACCCAGAGAAACTGTGAGATATGAAATGTTTATTGCTTTTAAGCCATTTTTTTATTCTTTCTTATGAATAACTCATAAATCCTTTAGTAAGCCCACTCATAATGACCCTGTGGGACAGAGTTAATTCCAACCCATAATAACCCTATACAACAGAGTAGAACTGTCACCTGAAGGTCCCAAGCCTATAATCTTTATGGAAGCAGATCGCCTCATCTTTCTCCCAGAGAAGACTAGGGGGCCTTTTTCTCTTTGAAGTGTCTCATCTTTCCCTTCATTTCATGCATTCACAGTAATTTGAATTATCTTGATCTTACTTGTGAGTTCACCAAATATGAGAGCTATGAAACGTTGTTCATAGAAAACTTCCATTTTCTTTTAATTATATTTTTCCACGAATTTTTTGAAGTCCTCTCATATGTGAACAGTGTAATTCCAGAATCCCACTGTGGAAGTCAGATTCATAGGACCACCCTTGGTAACATATTCAGCATCCTTCTTGATCCCATAAAAAAAATAAATAAATAAATAATGCATTAAAAGATGATTTACACAGTCGTGAAAATGATGAAGGGAACATTAAGGAAGGATTCATGGATTAAAAAATCAGGAAATCATTATTTTGGCAGAATCCAGAGAAAGTTACAGCCATGATACAATAGAACTGTGGCAACAGGGAGGGAAACATTGAGGAGATCATATATCCTCACATTCTTCACCTACCACCTTCTCAGATTCTCCTGGTGTATCCTATCTATCAATCTTAACCAGGAGCCAGATTGAATGGAGTCTAGGTGATGGAGACGGTAGAGGACAACCTTCAGGGGACAGAGTAGGTTAGAAGGAGGTTGAACAACAGATCTGGAGTGAGAAATGGAAAATAATTCCCTTGGTTTATACTACTCATCAATTCTTCATCAGTGATTGCTTATAAGTCATGCTCTACTAAGGAATACTGTTTCCTTACTAGTTGTTACGTAAGTCATTCAATATCCGCCATCTCCAATGATGACTATAAATTGAAAAGATTTAAACAAACAAAAACAAAACTACTTAATCTCCCCTTTCGGGATAATCTGATGGCAGTTAGAGCTCTAAATGTCATATGGAGCAAAAGATAAGAGAGATGGGTATGTTTTCTTGTTTGTGTTCCTCACTTCTCATCCATAGTTAAGGTAAGAAGCATAAGAAAATTATGCCTAGAAAAATATATATATTATTCAGAGTTTTATACTTATTTATGACTTCTTCATAACAGTTACAGTTAATACCTAAGCCACCAAGACATGCAAAGTTAAAACCCTTGAAATTGATCATTTTTCTACTTTTATAGGAACTGGAGAAATTAAACTGCATTTCCCATCAAATATTTTTATCCTCTTGGTTAATAGTCTGAAGATTTCTGTCTCCATAGAGCTGAAAGTTTCTAAATGATGTCCTTTTTTAAACTGGTCACAGGTGTGTTTTGAGCTATGGAGTTACTTCGTACTTGCTCCTCTACCGCCCCCATGCCATACAGGATATATAAACCATTATGAAATCATCCCAGGAGAAATGAGGCTCTGAAACATCAAAAACTTCTTTTGATCTAAAGAATACTTTTGTAACATGACTCATAGTACATTTAATTGCCTAAAGGAATGAAAGGAAAGCCAATACTAAGCAGAAAGACTTAGAATTGCTCATCATCTAGTTAAGCAAATGTTAGGTTGCAATTTCTTCTTCCATTATACTAACACCAGATGGGATGACAAAATGTCCAGAATATCTGAAATATACATATAATCAAGGAATGGTCGAAAGTTTTGGGCTGATAACAGAAGTATTTAATAGGAGAATTGGCCCCAGACAAAAAATCAAGATGACAACAAGCACTCGACCTCATGGTCAGTTTGATCGGCAAGTTTGGTGTTTCAAACTCACCTGCCACTCCTTGGAAACCCTATACAGGGTTGCTATGAGTCGGAATCCACTTGACAGCACTTAAAAACAACAAAAACTGATTTCAGAATCCCATTCTTTCCAGCACTGAGCCTCCAGAAGTTTATACTTTCTTTTCTTATGCAGATATCTGGGTCTCTGTATTACTTTTAGATAGTCACAACATCTCTAACCTCAACCCCATTCAACATTTATAACATCTGGTATGGTGGTGTACAATAATCACTGGACTGCTAACAACAAGGTCCACAGTTGAAACCACCAGCCACTCTTTGGAAACCCTATACAAGGCCCCTATGAGTCAGAATGAATCTGATTTCATTTTACTTGGATCCACAATCAATACTCATAGAAACAGCAGTGAAGAAACCAAAACCACATATTACATTAGCAAATCTGCAGCCAAAAAAAGCCTCTTTTAAGTGTTTAAAGAGCAAAGATGTTATTTTGAGAACTAAGGTGTCCCTGATGCACACCATGACATTTTTAATGCATATGAAAGCTGGACAATGAATGAGGAAGACCAGAGGAGAAATGATGCATTTCAATTGGGATATCAATGGAGAATATTGAATATACCATGGACTACCAGAAGAATGAGCAAATTTGTTTTGGAAGAAGCACAGCCAGAATACTCCTTGGAAGCGATGATGGGACTCTGAAATATCTTTTGTACTTTGGACAAGTGGCCAAGGAAGGACTAGTCACTAGAGGACATCATGCTTGGTGAAGTCAGCAAAAAAATAGGAACACCCTCAACCAGATGGACTGACACAGTGGAGAAGACAATGGGCTCAGAAAGAACAATTGTGAGAATGGTGCAGGACCAGGTCGTGTTTCGTTCTGCTGTACATAGAGTTTCTATGAGTTGAAACACGGGATACAGAATCTAAAAGTAGCAAAAGTCTGAGTTGGGTGGTGTGGTTTCTACAGCCCTTGACTTTAAGTATATCACAGGGATAAGGCAGGCAAGAAACACAATACAAATGCAATGTGATAAGAAAGATGGACGCTATCTTAAAAGCACTATGAATATATTTTGGTGTTGTTAAGTGCCATAGAGTTGGTTATGACTCAGAGCAACTCTGTATAGGATTTCTGAGGTTTTGAGGGTCTGCAAGATCAGAAAGCCTCAACTTTCTCCCATGAAAATGTAGGATAGAGGGGGAAACTTAAGCAATGGGTGATTCTTAAACAGGTCTTGAAAAATAGCTAGCAGGCATAATCTTCCCCATTTTTTGTTTTTTTTTAATCAACTAGACACTATTGAAAGGAGCTCTGGTAGTCAGGCTGCCAACCTCAAGGTCAGCAGTTCAAAACTACCAGCAGTTCTGCAGGAGAATGAGGAGGCATTCTGCTCCCGTAATGATTTACAGCCTAGGAAACCCTGTGCAGGGTCACTATGGGTCAGAACCAACTCCAAGGCACATAACAACAACAACAGACACTACTGAAATCATTTCATAGATTGGATCATGTGTTCTTCCCTGTCACTGATTAGGTAGGTGTTGGTATTTATTTTATAGATGAGAACAGGGAGATTCAAAGAACAGATCAAGTGTCCTGTCTAAAACCAATATTTAGAGTGGAACCATTATGAACATGGATGGGCATGCTCCAAACTAAGAAACAAAAGGAAGGGGGTGTGCTAGAAAGTGAAGTCTGATATGTAGAGTTTTCATAATTCAAGGCCTTGGAATTAATTAGTAACTCATCACCTATGAATTTTCAGTAGGTTCTAACTTAACCAGATTTGAATTTTAAAATAAAATCATCCAGGCAGTAGCTCAAAAGAGGAAACAAATCCTTACTGCAAGAATCATTCCCACCCCCTCCACACACAGAGTAGACAGGGATGGGAAGCTTGGACATTGGCTACCCAAAATGGGGGCAGAGGGGCTACCAAGGCAAGAAGTGACTGGCTTACAAGCTTTCAAGTGGGAACCTAGATACAGAGGGCATGGAAGAAGGTAGAATCTCCACTGGGTAGTATCCAGTCTGTCTAGGCAAGGCTGATGAAATGAAATGCAGATAGGTCTCTTGTGATACAATGGTGAATAATTGTTATCAGGAATGATTGTGAGGGTTGGAAATGTAAAGGTAGACGTTTTATAGTAAGGAGGGGAGTGATTAACTTTTCAGTCTAGTAGCAGAGGTCCCTAAGACCATCAATGGAGAAGAGCGGAGAGCAGGACCCTACCCAAAGAAGCAGTGATGCCTGAGATGGAGGCAGAGACAATGACGTGGAGAGATGAAGCAGCTGGGGACTTGAGATCCAGAGAGGGGCTGTGTGTTGATGACCAGTGGGGTGGTGGTGGTGTCAGGCTTGCAGGGTATACCCTTCGGTTGGTTGATGATGCATGGAGGGGATTGTAACCATGGCAATGAAACGATATACGATAGAATGAATGTAAAACTAATGTTCTCCCATATAAACTATCACATAATTCACAATAAAACATTTATATATAAAAAAAAAAAATCTAGGATTCTGAGCTTGAATAGGACTCTAACATATTTATACATAGTTATAGAGTCGGAACAAACTCCACGGTACTTAACAACAACAACAAATAGAATATCTTATATTTTATAAATCTCAGTTGATTTCTTTTCCTGGCTATATGCTTTCTTTGATCTAGAGATAGATTCCTTTTTCTTTCTGTTTCAAAATATACCACAGACAAGAAGGTTGGTCAACACCCAATATTCAATAAGTAAATGTTTTTTAATAGGTATTCTATTATTATTAATATCCCAATTCTCCATGAAAAGATAAAGTACTCTCCTATATCCTTCAGTCATTTTTCTAACTGAAATTCAATTTATTTCATATTTGGTATAATAATCACAGCAGTGAATACTATTTAAAGACAAAGCAACATTGTTGTTTTTAAGTGCCTTTGAATCGGTTCCCACCCATAGCTACCCTGGATAGGGTTTCCAAGTAGCAACTGGTGAGCTTGAACCAACGACCTTGTGGTTCAAACTGACTTTGCAGTCCAGCATCTTAACCCACAGCACCACACCAGGACTCCAAAGCAACATTATCATGATTATAAACAAATATAACTAAGTGTTAAAATACTACAAATTATATATAAATAATTATCACAAATAAACTGTAAACATCTTGTTCAACATCTTTGAATGAATTGTACATTTTTCTTAGTGAATTGCAGTCCGATGTTTATAATGTATTGTTATTGGTGTTAAGTGCCATCAAATTGGTTCGGACTCATAACAAATCTGTGTAGGGTTTCACAGGAGCGGCTGGTGGGTGTGAATCACTGACCTTGCAGATATAAGTGACCTTGTAGTCCAATGCACTATCCAGCAACACCACACCAGGACTCCATGTAATGTATGTTATTGTTGTCGTTAAGTACCATGGAGTCAGCTATGACTCATAGTGACCCTGCACAGGGTTTCCAAGGCTGTAAATCTTTACAGGGGCAGAAAGCCTCATCTTTCTCCCATGGAAGGGCTGGTAGTTTCGAACTGCCTACCTTGAGGTTAGCAGCCTGACTCATAACCACTATGCTACAAAAATATGAAAAATTAAAGAACAAAGTGGTGATTTTACCAGTAATTGTTAAGTCTGGGAGAGAGTTGTCAGAGATATAAAATATCCCTAAACAATGCATTGAAGCATACCTATCAAAAAATGAACAGCCTAAAAACAAAACAAAACAAAAAGCTCTTCTGTATTTTGTGTGAAGCTTGATTTTCAATTTCTATACTGAATATGAGTTTACTTTCATCTGAACCCTTTAGTCCAATATAGAGTATAGATGATATCCAAACCCTAAAATCCCATTGCCATCAACCTGATATGGGACCATAGTGGCCTTTAGAGGAGTGGCACTGACCTCTAGGGGTTCCAAGGCTGTGATTCTTTCCAGAAGCAGCTGTTGCACCTTTCTCCCAAGGAGGCAGCTGATGGTAGCCAAGACTTTAAGCACTGCACCACCAGGTCTCCTCTGCATGATATATTGCTATTGTTGTTGTTACATGCTATCGAGTCAGTTCTGACTCGACCTGTATAGGGTTTCCCAGAAGCGACTGGTGGGTTTGACTCACCAACCTTGCATCAGTAGCCCACTTCTTATCCTACAGTGTCACACCAGGACTCCATACATGATACACTGCTGTAGTTACGTGCCGTCAAGTCACTGCTGACAACACAGTAAAATCTCATCTTTCATCCACAGAGCAACTGGTGGGCTCCAACCTGTGGTTCACAGTCCAGTGCTTGTCCTACAATACAGTCAATAAGCATAGATTGAAAGGCCAAAAAGGCAATGATTTGATGCTGACTATGTGGTCTTTATACTCAGGACGAGCTGGGATGCACAATGGTCACAAGTACGACTACTAACCTAAATCCACCTAGCAGCTCCATGGAAGATTGATACAGGGATCAACTTCTGTCAAGATTTCAGCCTTGAAAACCCTTTGTGACCGTTCTACACTGACTCACATGGGGTCATCTCGAGGCAGCAACTAATAACAATACTGCAAAATAATTGGTCACACCTGTATAAGACTCTTATGGTTGTTAAGTGCTGTCAAGGTGGTTCTGACTAATAGCAGTCCTGTATAGGGTTTCCAAGGAGTGGCTGGTAGATTTGAACCACCAACCTTGTGGTTAACAATCCAGCACTCATTCTACAGCGTCCCATCAGGACTCTTACAGTAGTTACAGATAAATGATGACATTTTTAAACTCTGTAATTCACTATCTACTTCAGCATCTCAATTAAAAATGATACATGAGTCTGAAAGATGAAACAAGTTATGATGAAATTGTGGCTGGATGCACCAGGGTAATTTAGTTATTTATTTAGTAAGTGATATTGCTACCATATGTTTTGTAGAACTGTAAAAGTATTAAATTGCCAATTTTCCATGCTACGCTAAGTGGAGCTTCCAAATGAACAATGTTACTGTACTGCACATTTAGATCAAATGCTTTACTCCCTTCTTAAACTTTGTGTTAACAAAGATGAAAAATACACTTTTTTAAAAAATAAAGAATTAAAAATCTAACAGTCTATTTTTTTTTTTGTCTGCTTTAAACCATGTTGAAACTCTGAAGTTAATATAATAAATACAATAAAACAAGTGATCAAAAAGTATGGCAAAAGCAAAGTAAGTTTAAAATGATAACCCCTGGCCAATGCTCTAAAAAATCAAAACCCGTGTAAACAGTTGGGATTGTGGAAAGGTGCAAGAAGTTGCCAATAAAAGCATTGCTATGAATATAATGACTTTTTTAAAAAGGTTTTCTTTATTGATAGGAGTGGTTGCTTTATAATTTAATGAGCAGTGACATGAGTATTCAATGAAGCATCAGATATAATCGTATTTTCACATTTATAAACTTTTTTTTTCAATTAGGCATATTTTTTTCCTGTGTCCCAATATGAACTTATATAAACAGTTTTGAAAGTCATCTTTTTACCATTCTCCTTAAACTCTCAATTTAAAATCTTCATTACCTGATACGGTTAGAGCATTGGGTATCTAGTTAATGGCTTTTCTTCCTTTAATTCAAAGTTGCCTGGGTCTCATCATCACCATCCTCCAGGCTGATCTTTCATTTAATTCATGGCAAAATCGCTCCATTTATTTAGTTTAATTATAACAAATTTTCAATCCAGAAGCCACTTACTAACAAAATGTTGAAACTTTGAAAGTGACTCTTCTTCTTCATGATACCAACAGCATGAACCAAATCTAGAAAAAAAAGGTTTTCCATGAGAACGTAGCTGGTAACAACTTTTATGCAAAACTCTACATGGTTAAAAATGAAAGTTTCCTTCTAAAAAGAAAAGAAAATGTGGCTTTAAAGTTAAGAATAATTTGGCATATTGTCTATTAATAAAAGAATATTAAAGTAATCTTGAGATATTAACCAGCAGACTATGAAAACTGAATATAGAATTCAATTTATCAAATCATAGCGAATTTCTATAGAAATTAGAAAGTTTCAAATCATATTAAATAAGATAATTTTCAAGCCTAAAATTCTACTAAATATATAT
>NW_006408539.1:28274214-28281392 GCF_000296735.1 Chrysochloris asiatica
GAGTTGGTTCCAACTCATAGGGACTTTGTATAGGGTTTCCAAGGAGTGGCTGGTGGGTTTGAACCACAAGCTTGTGGTTAGCAGTCCAATCCTTATACTACAGCACCATAGCAGAATTCCTTTTGTTGGATTAGTGGCCCATTTTTACTTTACATCCAATAACAATGACAGACAGCAGAATGCTTTGTACAGTAAATGTCATACATTGGTCAGCCAGCATTTTCAAATGGCCACAAAATTCTGTGGCTATACTTTTTTTTATTTTTACAAGTTTCCTTCTTTATTTACCCCACCTCCAACATCTTAAGTAATCTAAGTGTTGTTTATTATATTTAAAAATACGTTGTTGGTGTTGTGTGCCCTACAGTCAACCCTATGTTAAAAGACATGTTGTTGCTGAGTACTGTTGAGTCTGTTGTGACTCATAGCGCCTCTATATAAGATTTCCAAGGAGCGGCTAGTGAATTTGAGCCTCCAGCCTTGTGATTCAAACTGGTTTTGCAGTCCAGTGCTTGTCCTACAGTGCCACACCAGGACTCCACTCCGTGGAATCAGAGATAGAAAATGTCAGAAGTAGAAAGGCCTAGAAGTCTAGGTACATTTTCAGTCATTAGGATACAATCTTTGGAATGAGATTTCTCAAGAAGTAGGTGGTTGTTGTTGTTATTAAGTGCCTTCAAGTTGATCCCCAAGTTGACCTTGACCCATAGTGAGTGATCCTATGCACACCATGCCAGGTGCTGCAGCATCCTCACAACTGTAGTTATATTTGAGCCCATTATTGCTGCCACTATGCCAATCCATCTAATCAACCCAATGGGTCTTCTTCTTTTTCATTGATCCTCTGCTTTACCAAATGAAATGTCTTTCTCCAGGACTGGTCCTTCCTGACAACATGTACAAAATATAAGAGATGAAAGCAATCTAGCCATAGTTCTTTAAAATCAGATTTGTTCATTTTTCTGTCATTGCATTATATTTCAGGTAGAACAAAGAATTGTTTAAAATCTATTTTAAGGATACAGAAATCCCAAATTCTCTCCCAGATTCCTAACACGATGGAGGTAAAACCCTGAGGGGTAATCACAGATGAACAGTTAAAGACACTAAATCAATGTTTACTTTGCAGCTGGAGCAAAACCTCTTGTTGCCTTTACCCAAAATATACTCATCCACCTATATTTTAAGATCTAAAAAGGCAGCAGATAGCATTGTCTCCTAGTTCACATCACCATTAGAATACTTCGTTTCTTGCTTATCACTCATACAATGAAAGAAATGGAAAAAAAAAAAAAAATCCAAGTGAAAGAAAACGCCTCACCGGAGATTGGGGGATAGAGTTCACGAAATCCACTTTGTATTTTCTTTCTCCTGGTCTTCAAACCCATCTGAGTCTGTGAAGGGTATGCTCAGGGTGTGATGGCGGAAAGGCCCTAGGTAAAATCAGCTCTAGACATGACATGATGTATTATAAATATGGTTGGAGATATACTTAGAGAGAGAGGGAAGAGAGGCTGTTAACATTTGAAAGATGTTGATGTAGCATGTAGCGTAATGTAACGGTCAGTATTTTGTTCTATTGTGCATAGGGTCACTACGAGTCAGACCCGAGTCGATGGAACCTAACAACAAAAATGTGAATGGAAACCTATTCCAAAAGGGAAGTTTTGTCTAAAAGAACTGAATATTTATCAAGTTATTAAATTAGTAAAATGTGTAAAGGGGAGGAATGGAAAAAAGTGAGATAACAAGAAAAGAAAGGAAAAAAGGATGGCATGACATGAGCAGAAAGGAAGATGTTAATATTAAATTCTGTCATCAAACCAGTTAAAAGAGTTCAGTGATGCCAATTCTATGCATGAGTAAAGGGGGATCAAATGATTATTTTTTCAGTATCTCAACTTTGTTGTTGAATTTACATTTTTAAAATTTTATCCACTCAAGCGTTTCAATTTGTGTAATTTTTAAAGTTTGTATTTTTCTGTTGAGTATACCTAGTTTTTGATCCTTTGTGTTCAATTCTTCAATCAGTTTCCATTAATTTGATCATATATATACTGAGAAATTGAGAGAAAGATGAGACTTTCTTCTCCCATAAACATTTACAGTCTCATAAACCAACTCAATGGTACATGACCACCACCATCACCACCATACTAAGAAACAATGGAGCCCTTGTGGCTCAGTAATTAAGCAGTCAACTGCTCACTGAGAAGTTGGTAGATCAAATCGTCCCAGAGGCCCTATAGGAGAACGAGCTGGAAATCTCCTTTCAGAAAAATTACAGTCAAGAGGAGCCTACTGAGCAGTTCTACTTGGTCACGTGGGGTTCACGTTGAGTCAAAATGGACTCAATAGCACCTAAAAACAATATTAAGAAACACTTTTCTGAATTTTAGCACATCTCAACATTTTTGGTGTAAAGCTGGAGATTTTAGATAGCATATTTTTGTAATGCATTATTATTGCTGATACATGTCATTGAGTTGACTCCAACTCACAATAACTCTACATACAACAAAGCAAACTATTGACCAGTCCTCACAATCTAGGTTTTGGTCACTGTGTCAATTCATCTCTTTGAGGGTCTTCCTGTTTCTCACTGGCCTTCTACTTTACCAAGCATGACGTCCTTTCCCAGGTACTGGTCCATCTGAAGTGAAGTCTTGTCAGCCTTGCTTCTAGAGAGCATTCTGGCTGTACTCCTTCCAACATAGATTTGTTTGCTCTTCTGGCAGTCCATAGTATATTCAATATTTTCACCAACACCATAATTCAAATGTCTCAATTCTTTGTCTGCCTTCTTTATTCATTGCCCAGTGTTTTAGGCTGGGTTCCCTAGAGAAGTAAAACCAGGGAATGGCTGACAATTGTAGAGGTGGGTGAGTCCCAAATCTCAGTCAGATGAACAAAGAGCAGCAGGCCGACAAGCAGGCTGCTGATGGCACCCAGGGTTGACAGGTAATAGAACAGACCACTGGCTCAAATCCAAGAACCAGATACAAGATCCAGACCCAACGGAACACAAACAAGCTTTTTCTGATTATCTACTATGTTGGAAGCAGGACACATCCCCAAGGAATCACTTTCAGTTGATTTACTGCTCGTAGCAGAACTCATCATAGAGTCAATTCTGTTATATTAGACCTCATTATGGGAATAACTACATCTCAACTGCCAAACCATTGAGAATGTTGGCCAGTCAAGCTGACACCAAACCCTAAGTATCACATCTAGCTTATATATATATGTACATGAGGCAATTCAAAATACCATGGCTTGAGTCAGGTGAACCTTACTCCTTAAAATAACATCTTTGCTCTTAAATCCTTTAAAGAGGACTTTTGTAGCTGATTTGCTAAGTGCAGTACATAATTTGATTTCTTGACTGCTGCTCTTATGGGTATTGATTGTGGATTCAAGGAAAATGAAGTATATGGCAACTTCAATCTTTTCCCTATTTATGGTGTTGCATATTGGTCCAGTTGTGAGGATTTTTGTTTTCTTTATATTGAGTTGTAATCCTTATTGAAGTCTTTGGTTTTCATCAGTGAATGCTTCAAGCCCTCTTCAATTCTAGTACTCAAGGTTGTATATCACAGGTTGTTAATATGTTGTATAATCCAGTCCAGATGCAGCATTCTTCATATAGTCCAGTTTCTCAGATTATTTGCTTAGCATGCAAATTGAATACACATAGTGAAAGGATACCATGCTGGTTTTTAACCAAATAGTATCCCCTTGTTCTGTTTGAATGACTGACTCCTGGTCTATGTACAGATTCCATTTAAGCACAATTAAGTGTTCCGGATTTCATAGTCTTCATCATTCAGTGTTCAGATTTATTTTTTTTTAGGACTTTTGTTTTCTATGTCCTCTTAATAATTTGCCTAGACTTAAACTGTGGAATTCATCTTTCAAGTATTTGCCCCGAGACTACTCAACTCACATTTTTTTTTATCCTTATTTTAGTTTTTTAGTTGGCTTCCTTGTGATTCCTTCTGCTCTCATAGCTTGATGTTTCTTGGTCAATGATTGGGGGTATGTTGTGCTCAAACACTCACTTCCACCCTATAAGGCTTGGCATCTTCACTAATGAATTTGCCTGTATATTATAGAGTGTACCAACCATCATTCACTTCTCACTCATCTTCTTTGGCCTTTATTTTCCAGTATGCTCTTGAATCTCTCATTTATATACATGTCGACTGCAACATGCTAAGAGCTCATCTCATCCTTCCATTGTTGTTGTTGTTAAGTGCCATCTAGTTGGTGCCAACTCATAGCACTCTGCATAGGGTTTCCAAGGAGCAGATGGTAAGTCTGAACTGCCAATCATGTGGTTCAAACCAACCTTACAGTCAAATGCCTACCCTACAGTGCCACACCAGGACAAAGTCTGCAAATAAAATATTCAGGAGCATTCTGAAAAATAAAGTCCAAAGAAGACTTGAGAACTGAATGAAGGTTGATACATTCTATAATACCCAGGCAAATTCTGACCAGTGTATCATTTACTCCCACCTCCAACAGAACTGCACCTGCAGGCAAGCAGAACTGTAAGTTTTCCAACTTTTGTCCGACACAAAGTTTCTTCACCTGCTTCAAGTAGATTCACTCACGTGGCGGCAAAGTCATTGGTCTCCTGGCTAACCTCATGCTAATAAAACTACTGTTTTCAATTACTGACTTGGGTGGGAATTGAATGCGAGCAACCTCACGCAAGCAGATCATAGACTACTGCTGCCCTTACTCAAAGCTCTGTCCTTACTTGATGTACAGAACCTTAAAAACTACAGACATAATTGTGTGGCACTGCAGAATCATGCACTGGACCACAAAATTGGTTTGAACTGCAAGGACGGCAGTTCAAACCCACCAGATGCTCCTTGGAAACCCTAAAACAGGGTCACTCTGAGCTGGAATGGACTTGACAGCACTTAACAACAACAAAAAAATTTTTATAGAAAGAATTAACTGATCCTTTCCTGCCTTGATTGTCAGAAATCTCTCCCTCAATTATTATATTGAATAATACAAAATTCCACATATGTGAAATGTAAAGATGATAAGTTAGTCACTTAGTAGACATTGATTAGATTTTACTTCTAAATCCCTTTGTCATGAGTTTTCCAAGAAATCTTGCTGCCAGCCCAAAACGTTATATTACCATGTTTTTCCTCTCAACATATTAGAAAAGGCAACTCATTTTATACTCACCATTAATCACAAACTTTCCCTCCTAGAAGGTAAGAATTGCACACAGATATACCAGACTAGTGTATTAAAGTCAGAACTACTTTCTTCAGAGTGCTGGGGCAAGTTTTCTTTAATACTCATAAAATCATATAGAAAAAGTTCATGAAATATTTTATCACCTAACTCAATATTTTGGTTTTGATTATCTGTGTTGTGAAAAAAAATATATTGATTTCTCAATGTCTGTTTCTTTTTCTGTTGCTCAGCTACAGACTTCACATACTGCATTAGGTTCTGACTATATGTAACAATCTGTTTGATAACATCTGAGGTTAGCAATGGAATTGTATCTAGAATTGCATATCATTCTTTATCTAGTTTAAGCAAAAATGAACCTTGCTAGGATTCATGGATTCATGCATTGTGTATTAGCATAAATAAATAATGTCTCCTCTCAATGAACCCCTTTCCTATTTATTGGGTAGAAAGCTAAACTGAATGGTGCCCTGACTCCATCTGGAATATCAATCACCTTATTTATACACAGAGAGGAAATAGCATCTACTGCTTTCAACAGTCAATGTCAAAATTTTGTCAATTCTGCCTGCAGCTGAAACTCAAAATCAGACAAGCCATCTAACTGAATGTTTATATTAGAAGAGGTTGTCTGAACAAATAAATAAACACTGGAACTAGTTTTTAAATTGTATATATTGTAGCTGGAGGGAGGAAAAGACAAGACTAGGTTTTTGTTTTGTTTTGTTTTGTTTTTTATCCAGAGCGTATTTTGATCATTTTGGATTGTTTTGGAAATAAACACTTGATTATGATAACTGCATTCCATTTTTATGGTAGGTTAAAAATGACCTACCAGTCCATTGATGCTGTTCTGGTGAACACTTGACGTCTATTTCTCTATCTTTGAATGGATACTATCCTTGTGACATGCTTTGACCAAAACAATATGGTAAAAGTGACTTTGGGTACTTTTAACCTTAGCCTCAGAAAGTCTTCCCCTACTGTAATGCTGCTTGATACTTTGGAGACAAGGACAGGCTAATCAAAGTGAGAGTGAGACATCGCTGGAGAGGAGGGCTGCTTGGAGGAGACAGACCCAGCATTCCCAACCATCCCAGACATCAACATTGGGTTCCAGGGACCAGTTGGACCCTCCAAGGCCAACTACCCCTATCCCATTCACTGACTGACTATAAATACAGGAGGAAACTCCAACAGGGTCCGATGGAACAGACAATAATCTCGAGTAAGCCCAAAGCATCAACTCACAACATCCTCGACAAAATGGATGCTGTCTTAAGTCAGTCAATTTTGGAGAAGTTTCTCCCAGAATGCTGATAGATAGCGGATACAAAACATCAATATAAACATAATTATAAAATGTTTCAAATCAATTTACAAAAAACTCTTTGTGATCTGAAGTAAAACTCGACTAAACCGGCACACACAGGACAGCTGCCACCAATACCAACTCTATCGGCAGCAACACTTGAGATTTTAAGAACATGATTATAATTTTTATTCAGCAGCCATTGACTCCTATTCTAAATTTGAAGATTCAGGCATTAAAAAATATAAAAGCATATAAAAGAGAAGCAGGAGGTGGTCAATTCTCTTTAAAATGAATGAACTCCTTCCTGACCAGACATGTATGGTGAAGTCTCCAGCTCTGCAGTACAATGAGCCTAATTTAATCTCTAACCTTGCTAGTTTTGAGAACTTGTTTTCACTTGATTTGCTACTTAACTCTGTACCATTGCTTGTAAAACAGGAGATAAGTGTATTCACTTCAGAGGGTTTGTATCACATTTAAAGATGTCATGCAGAGAATTTGCCCAATTCTGCATTACATGCTAAACAAAACAAGTTTCCTTCCCAGGTTATGATATGTTGTTGTTGTTAGGTCCCATCAAGTCGGTACTGACTCATAGCGACCCTACGCACAACAGAACGAAACACTA
>NW_006408539.1:28282942-28285062 GCF_000296735.1 Chrysochloris asiatica
TCGTTTTTCCATGGAAGAGTGGTAGTTTTGAACTGCTGACTTTGAGGTTAGCAGCCCAACTCATAACCATTAGACTACCAGAGCTCCTTTGTATTAGTTGTTGTTGTGAAATGCCATTGAGTTGGTTCCAACTCATAACAACCCTGTATAGGGTTTCTGAGGACCAAATTAGTGTGGTTGAACTGTCGATCTTGTAGTTCAAACCAACTTTGCAGTCAGGCACATTATCCCTCAGCACCACACCCAGACGCTTAATCAGTAGTGCTTAGAAAATATTAAGAACTCTCTCTACATAATCTCTGCATACCCTTCAAGGATCTCAGGAAAGCAGGTGCAGATACACATAAAATATTTAAATAAATATATGGCATAAAACTTAAAATACAAATAAAATTGTTGCTGGTGTTGTTATGGACCGTTGGGTTGAATCTGACTCACAGGGACCTGCCTATAGGACAGAGATTTTGGAGGGTTTATTCTCCCCTGGAGAGATTGCCGGGTCTTTCATGAAGTCTCTAGTAGGTTCAAACATCTGAGCACTTAAGTTTTGAGCAATGAGGCTCCTTATAAATAAAAATATGTAACTATAGAGAGGAGTGCAGTGACTTATATGATAAGCAATGGAATTTGAAGCACAAGGTCTGCGTTTGAGGCCACATCTTCTCCACAGGAAAAAGATGAGGCATTTTGCTCCCACACAGATTTATAGCCACGAAACCTTCTACAGGCTCACTATGAGTGGGAGCTAACTTGACAGCACTTAACAACAACAACAAATATATACAATTGTTCAATAATTAAAACACATAAAAAATCGATTGTTTAATAATAGATTACAATATGTTGGCAATGTCCCTTAAATAGTAGATGTGTTAATTTTTTTTTTTTTTTTTAAGTTCTTAAGGGTGAGAACAGTTCAGGTATAGCAGGTAGGTTGGCTACATTTGGATTGCAATACCAGATGTGTCTAAGCCATAGATAGGAATTAGGTACACCTTTCAACTCTTTTCCCAAAAAGAACAGGGGTCATGGGGGCATAAGAAGGTTGCACAGTTCAAATTCTCTTCCACCTGATACTGCAATGTGTGCTTCTAATTTGTTATTTTAAAGTCATCTTTTGGCAAAACTGATTTTCCCTCAGGTATCTCTCGAAGAGAACAAACAACAACAAAAAAGCATAGAAGAAAGCTGACAATGACGTGGAGCTCTTCAGAGGAATGAGTTTGCTTTAGCACCAAACCCCATGCAGCTGCATGTTCCTTTCACTCAATGCTCTGTGATCCTAAGCAGTGTGGTAGCTAATTGCTCTTGAAATGTTTGCATCAATTTTAAAATCTAGAAATCCTTTATCCTTTTTTCTTTAAAGTTTTTTTTTTGGGAATTGAGTCACAGCTTGCATGGGAGAACATCGGTTTTACACCATTGTTTCAGTGCAATGAATACTATCTCCTCCTTGCATTATCATTCAACAGTATTTCATTCTGTTCTCTCTGGTTTTTTTGTTTGTTTGTTTGAGAAGGGAGGGAAGGTACACAAAAACACTCAGGAATATATACTAATTTAAACAAACAAAGGGCACAGTCTGCAAACCTGCCTCCTGGCTGCCAGCTTTTAAAGGAACTAAGGAAGCCAGAATATCCAGATTTGTGGACCTAGAGTGGAGTCCTGGAGTCCTGGTGTGGTGATGCAGTTTAATGCGCTGGACTGCAATGTAAGATTGAACCACAAGGTCTGCAGTTCAAGCTCACCAGCCACTCCTTGGAAACTCTATACAGAGTTGCTATGAGTTGGAATCAGCTCAAAGGCACTCAACAATAACAGTGGAGTTCTGGTGTGGTGCTATAAGATAAGCACTGGACTTATGGTTTAACGAAAAGGGGGGTCATTCAAACCCACCAGCTGCTTCTAAGAAACATTGTGAGTCAAAACTGACTCAATGGAACTTAACAACAACAATCCTGGTGGTGTGACAGCTAAGAACTTGGCTGTTAATTGCAAGGCTGTTGGTAGTGGTCCCAAAGCAAGGACCACTCTATGGGAGAAAAGTCCTAGATTTGTTGCCTTAAAGATTTCAGCCTAGGAAACTATGTGGAGCAGTTCTACTGAGTTCTAGAGGGTCA
>NW_006408539.1:28286027-28303769 GCF_000296735.1 Chrysochloris asiatica
TTTTTTTTTTTTTTTTTTTTTAAGTACTAATGCAGCATCACCCTGGTTTAAGATGCTCGATAAGTATGTTGCAAATTTTAATTTAAGTGCATGTCATCCTATTCCTTCAGGCTACCCAAATAAATGACATTGAATTTCTTCTGGATGATAAGTATTCACAGAAGAAAGAACCCTTTCAACGTTTCTTTGCAACTCCTTGGATGTGATTATTTCTCTAGCTCTCAGATATTCCCATGAAATGCTCATTTTCCTTCTGTGTCATTTAGACCCTAGTTTACTTAGTCCTCAACAGCCAAAGGGACTTGATGGATCCAGTTTCTTCATCTCCAAGTAGTGTTTGTCTCCAAAGTGGGGAGATTGCTTGTAAAGTCCAGAGAGAGTCCAAGGGGATCCACATAGTGTATCTTGACTGGCATGATTTCTATCTAAAATTTAAGGCACACCGTAGACACCCACTCCTGGTGGAGACCACGTGTGTAAGAGTGGAACTGTGTTCCATAGAATTTCAACGGCTAAGTTCTCTGAAGTCCGGTCCCAGGCCTATTCTGTTAAATTCACTTAAATGTATTCCAACACATAGCCATGCCCTGTGACCGGGTAATTCTACCCCGTAATGTTTCCTAGATTGCTGACATTCTACAGTGGAGTCACTGATGGGTTCCAGTCTCTGACCTTTAGATAGCAGTTGAGTAATGAACCATTCAGACATACTGGCTCCTTAGGATCTGCAGTGGATTACCCAATTAGCAAGGTAAGCATGGGCTTCTTTGTGCTTACTTACTAATGTGTAATGAACAGTTTCACATAGGCTTCACCATGTGTTATGGTCAAAAATAAATGTAACTATTCACTATAGATTAGAAAGTAAGCACAAGTAAGCTTGTGCTTACCTTGCTGACTGGGTATTCCATTCCAGTCAGGGATTATACATTTGAAAAGAGGCTTTGATTCTGTGGAAGGTGGAAGAGAGGCAGATGCCAGCCAATCCTAGAAACATAATCTTTGAGGTGGTGAAAAATTGGATAATTAATCACTACTGATTAGTAGGCTGAACACTGGACCACAAGGTTGGTTTGAACTACATGGTCTATCATTCAAATCCACCATCCATTCCTCAGAAATCTTACCTAAGGTCCCTATCATTTGTAACCAGTTTGACAGCACTTAACAACAACACCAAAAATTAGTAAGTAAACACAAATGACCCCTACTTACTTGCTTATTAGGTACTCTGACACTGCTTAGGCCTGTTCTAAGAGAATTCAATCTCTATTTAAACAAGTATACTGGGAACTCTGAAACAAGACATCAGAAGATCCCATTATAAGACACATTGCCCTTGAAAAAGCCCCTGATGGGCTCCTTTTTTACCTTCCATTTGCAGCTCCTTTGGTTTCAGGAACAGTAAAAGTGTATCTATAGCCATTTTGCTGTTAAAAGTCACAAAGGTAAAAATAGAGTCTTTTTACAGCAAAGTGAAGAAGAAAGTCCTGGATAGGGGTGGGATGTGTCTAATGGGGTGACCTGAATGCAGGAAAGTCAAGCAAGACACCCCACAATGTCTCGGGATCAGGGAAATCCCTTCCAAGCCTCATCCATCATGTAAAACTCTGCAAAGGTACCTGGAGGGTGGGCATTAGGGCATTTTCAGATTGCAGAGAGTAGATTCTAACATAAACACCTGCCATGACCCAAGATCATGTTGTAAGAGACTTTGAAAACTACTGTCATGTACATTAGAAAGTACTTAAATTCTAAGTATGGGTTCTAAAGTCAATATTTATTTTAGAAAGCATTCATTGATAGTCGTTCTTAGAGAATATTATTTTAACAGGTGACAAGCATTTGTTCAGAAGAAAGCGTTCATAAATCTATTAGTGTCCAACTAGAAAGACGGCAAAAAAAATTGTTCTGTTTTGACTGAGTAACCCGCATCTAAATCAAAATCACCATAATCCATGTGTACTTGTTCTGCATCATAAATTGCTTGCATTTTGCTCCTAGAGTTGCTATGAAGAGAGGTTTGAAAATATCGTTTATGATATAGAGGCTAACACCAGTTCTCCTTAATAACACTAACGCTCACTGTGCACACAGACACATCCCATTCATACCAGGGATAATGATTCCACCTTTATTGATTTCCTCACCAAATGTGTTTGTCACTATTTATTAATGGATGAGAGTATGAGATATCAAGTGACTTCTTATGAGTTTGAAAAGGCAGCCTCTACCAAGGAGCATTAAAATTTAAAATGTGACTCTTCCATTTGGCATTGCCATGTCTTCAATTAATTTTTATTTCAACCATGCCATTTTGTAATGAGTAGCCAGCTTGTGTTTGAACGTGTGCGTTTTGAGCCCATTTTGTTTGTTTAATCTATATTTCAATGAGACGTATGTATCTGAGCTGGCTGTCTTGTTGTTTTCAGTAGTAGATTTTGTCTGGTAAAATGTTTGGTTCTGTGTACCATGTTTTATTTATGGTTAAGAAAACCCTTTAGATGGGCTGCAGCAGCATTACATTTATAAATTGTGTTAGTATTAATTCAGAAAGATAATTACTATTATGGAGGCCAATATTCCATGATGTTAAAATTAGTCTGTATCGTTTGGGGTAGGAAAAAGATGTGGAACATCCTAACATCATAAATAATGCATATTGCAATCAGCTCTCTACACACACAGGCAGTGGAGATAAAAGTCAGAAACTTGGGCCAAAAGGACTTCCCTGCAGGAAATAGTGGAAAGAAATCTTTAATTAAGGTAGCATTAGGGTTAATAACTTTTCTGTGGGCCGACAACTGGAGAATGAGGTATCTTGAAAAAATTGAGTTAGACCTAATGGCCCATCCAATCAGCAGCTGTAATGCACCCCTCAACTGATAGTCTGCTCATCTCTCCATCTTTAACACACATGCAAAACCACACATGTTCTAACCATGAATGAGTGAAGTGAAGTCAATGTCACTGAGTATCACTTACTCACATTCATGAATTGAAAATAAAGGAACTCCGCATAAATTGCTACAATAAAGCCAAACACTGTTCTGGTTCTGATACCTGCAGCCACTGAGTCACAGAGACCCCGTAGGACAGAGTGGAACTGCTCCATGGGGTTTCCAAGATTGTCACCTTTATAGAAGCACACTGTCTCATCTTTCTCCTTCAGAGTAGCTGGGGGGGTTAGAAATGCTGACCTTTTGGAGAGCTACCAGAGCTCTGCCTTTGGGTCTAGTGGCTATGGCTGTGGCTGTGTGCTGTGGAGTTGGTTCTGACTCATAGCGACCCTGCACAGGGTTTCTGAGGCTGTAAATTGTTATGGGTGCAGAAAGCCTCATGTTTCTCCCCCCGGAACTGCTGGTAGTTTTGAACTGCTGACCTTGCAGTTTGCAGCCCAATTCATAACCACTATGCTACCAGAGCTCCTTTTGGGTCTAGTAGACAAGTTAAAAAAACAACAACAACAACAAAAAAAAACATTTGTGCACCCAAATCACTCTTTTTTCTCTAACTGCAGAGCACAGTTGTTACGCATATTTATTTTAGGTTTTGTTAAAGCAGCACTGTTCTTCTCTGCCACAGAAACAGAAATATGAGCAATGAGAGTCGCCCCTTGTTGTTTCCCCATCTCTTAGTCCAGATGGGAGGCTCCTTTTCTGGTGCACTTGCCCCTTCAGCACTCCCCAGATGGGATGTTCCATTTCTGGTGCACCTTTATGTCCTAACTCACTACACCTCAGCACCTCAGCACCAAATCATACGATAAGTCACCCCAAAACCTGTCCTGTGTTACACTTGTGGCTGGTGTGTGGCGTTCACATCTCCTGATTCCTGTGTTAAAGATCTGCTCAGTGTTGTGCACAGACCTCCCTTTGACACACGATCATCTTTCATTTTCATTCACCCTGCGTGGTTTACACCAGAGCACATCTCAGACTTGACAGCTTTTTACACCTGCATCCTCTGAAACCTCAAGGCACTTTGACTCCAGCACCAACTTCCTTCTCCTCCACGTAGTTATTAGCAATCCATCAAGCATTTGGATGACACACCTATAGCCTTTATCACTGTGTCCTGCCCAGGATTTGAATCACAGCAAAAAAAAAAAAAAAAAAAAACCTGGGCAACCTCCCAGTCATTAAATTATTCATACCACCCCAAGAATGCCCTCAAGTCTCTTGTTCTCCTTAAACTGTTTTCAGGAGCAGATGAGGAAAATTCTTTTCATTCCTAACTGCTTCTACCATGTACTTGTTTCTGATGATGTTGTTTTGCTTTCAGGTATGCAAACCAATGAGATAAATAAAGACAGGTGTTCAGATGTTATTCCCCTGTCATGAGACATTCATTTACTCAGAGTTCCAGGAACAGTTGAAGAAATGTCTATGATCTGACTCTGGTGCCCATTGTCTCATAAAAAGCACAAAACTAATTTACACAGGTCAAGATCTGGGTTCCAGGAGTCAGCTCACCTGGGTCACAGCTGTAGTTCTTCCCCTGAAATGACCTTGACTGGGGATGTGTTCACATCATCTCTCATCTCTGTACCTCAATATACTCTTCTATCAAATCAGCAAGTCACCTTCCTGTGGCTGAAAACCCATTCTGCAAACACTCGGTCAGAACATGGATTGGTTTTTACCCTGTTCTGTTATGAGAACCAAAATCTCAAAGAGCACCGGTGGTGCAGTGGTTAAAGCACTCTGCTGCTAACTAGAATATTGGAGATTTGAAGCCACCAGGTACTATACGGGAGAAAGATCTGCTAACCTGATCCTGTAACAAGGGCAACCTAGGAAGCCCTATGGAGGAGTTTTGCCGAGTGACCTGGGGCCCTATGAGTTAGAATCAATTTGATGGCACATATCAACAACATAGGTGAGTGCAATACCAGCACAGCTGGCCAGGACAGACGTGTGGACAGAGTAAACCCCATCATCCCTATGGAAGAACACTAAGGACACACGGATTGTAGCCCTCTGAAAAGTCAATGTGAGGTGCTTTCATTCTATTCTCTCCATGCATTACCCTCAGACTTTCTTGAAAATGTGCTCTATGTTCCAACATTGTTATATGCTCTTACATTTGTTTACTCTGAAAACACAAACCACATATTGAATGTGTCAAATAAGCATGCTCAAACCCATTGCTATTCCTCCCTATAGAGAGATAGTCCATCTTCCCTCCCTAAATCTGTGATGACCTTCACGACTTGTTTGACTAACAGAACATAGATGATGAGATGTGACAAGACTCAGGCTCTGGGACATCAAGTTTGGGAGACCCGGCACCCCTGTAAGCTGTCCAGCTACCCCCAGGGAGGCCATCCTCCCACCATCACCACCACAGATCCAGACCAGAGCTCTGCTGACCAACCATCTACCAATCAAAAATCTCTCAAGGACATCTTTCAGTCCACACAGGACAGAAGAGCTACGCAGCTGAGTCCTGTCCATATTCTGGACCTACAAAATCCTTAGATGCTATAAAATGGTTATGTATTTAAGCCATTATATTTAGGAGTGGTTTAATATACAGCAAAATAGTTAACAGGACAAGATTTTATTTATTATAGGTCAGGTTTCATTTTGTTCTTGCTCAGTGCCGTCAAGTCAGTTCAGACTCACAGTGACTCTGTATAGGGTGTCTGAGGCTATAAATTTTTGTGAGAGAAGAAAGTCTCTTCTTTTTCCCACAGAGTATCTGGTGCGTTTGAACTGCCAACCTTGTGATTGGCAATTAGTGATTCTTCTCTAGAACCAGCACACACCCTGGTTTCATTTTACTGACCCCAATATCCGTCCCTATTCCGGATATCTTTTGCTGATCCTAGAGCTTGTTTGTTATTTTTGGTTACTCAATACTTGCTCAAGCCCATGCAGAGACATAGTCTCACTTCTGACTCTCCTCCCTGCCTTTTAATTTCAGTCCCTCAGTGCAGTGGGGAGAGAAAGAAGAAGGGGAAAGGTGGTTAGAGTGATCCCACATTAAGGTCATAGCATGTTGCTGATGGGAGTGAGTCTTGTTTGTGTGGCTCATGGTGATTCCACCCAGTGTTTATGGTTGTAGACCAAGGGGTAAATTCTCCACACCTCACAACAGGTCTATATGAGCATAAATTTAAGACCAATAGCATTGCTTCTTTTCAGACAGAAGTACAACCACAAGATTGATTATTCAGATTGTATCACATGGTGGTAAATCCCATGCTTGCTCTCAAAACAGGAGCAACAGGAGAGAGCACAGACAATCATGGGTCAAGCCCGTCTCCCCATTAAATAATCAACTGCATGCTACCTTGGGAGACAGATGGTTTTCCTTCCTAGGGGAGTCTGCTATCTTCCCAGAATTAGCAGGCAGCTGACAACACTGAATATGGCTAGAATCTAGACTTAAGAGGAAAAGAATGTCATTAGAAATATGGTGTGCGAGACAGACCTGACATGAGTTTTGAAAAATCAACAGCTGAAGAGCACACATGCATGTGGAATAGACAAGTACAAGAAGAATCCCAAATAGTCTCAGCTTAGCTCAAATAGTGATCATGATAACTGGTTTTAAAAATAGTTGTTTTTGAAACTGCTGTGTATCATTAAGTTGCACTGAGTCAGTTCCGACTCATAGCGACCCTGTATAGGGTTTCTGAGGAGTAGCCAGTGGGTTTGGACAATTAACTTGCAGTCAGCAATCCAGTGATTGTCCTACAGTGCTATATTAGGATTGCTTTTAAGTGCCAGTCAGTTTCATCTCATAACAACCTTGTATAGGGTTTCCAAGGAATGACTGGTGGGTTTCCGTTTGAATCACCGACCTTATGGTTAACAGTCCAGTGCTAGGATAGTATTTTTTAAAAACCAATAGATGAACCTCCAGGAACAACTGCTTCCTTTCCCATGAGATGAGAGGAACTGGATGGTGCCCAGTTACCATTATTGAATATTGGATTAAAGATTTTATGAAATATTGCAATCAATGTAGGAAAATGCAGAACAGATTTTCAAACGTTATGGAATCCAGACTTCCTGGAGTCATTGAGGCTATATTAATTAACTATTGCCTTGAAATAATATTTAAACCTTAAATCTTAAGCCAAAAGCATGTCCTGAAGCCTTCTTAAAACCAATCAATAACTTCTTACAACTAGTGTGCCTTGAGCTTTGTGCTCAGTCAAAGAACTATACAGATGGGATCAAATTGATGGCAATAGCTTGAAAGGTTGGATGGGAAATTTAGGAGGTAGGGAGTTTAAGGTAATGGAGAAAAATCATTCAGAAAAAGAGGGCGAGAATGGTTGCACAACTTGAAGAACATGATCAATGTAGAAACTGATGCATGTTCTGCTATGTACATTGTCACAATAACAAAAATGAATGAAATTGCTTATCATGGATAAATCTGGAGGACATTATGGAGTGATATACATCAATCACAAAAAGACAAATATTGTATGATATCACTTTTATAAAAAAAGAGGAATGCAGATAGAAATCAACATTCATTGAATAGTTACCAGGGATGGATGGGTGAGGAGATGGAGAAATCACTCTTTAGATATATTGTTGCTGTTGTTAAATGCTGTCAAGTCGGTTCTAACTCATAGCAACCCCAAATAGGGTTTCCCAGGAGAGGCTGGTTGGTTTGAACCACCGACCTTGTGGTTAGCAGTCCGGTGCTCTTCTTAAAGTACCACACAAGACTAATTTTAATGATTGTTATTATTATTAAGTGCCATCTAGTTGGCTCCAACTCGTAGTAACCCTGCATAGGATTTCAAAGGAGTGGTTGGTGGGTTTGAACAGCTGACCTTGTGGTTACCAGTCAGTGCCACACCAGAGCTAGACACTTGTTACTCCTGGTGCTAGAACAGGAAGAACTACATGTGGGTGAAGTACGCACAGCTTTGCTTCACCAAGACAAGTGATGGTGGCTCTGTGGAGAAAGCATTGGATGGCCAGTCACAAGATTAGCAGTTCAAATTCACCAGCCACTCTGAGTGAGAAGAATGAGGCTTTCTGCCCCCGTAAAGATTTACAACCTCAGAATCGTATATAGGGTTGCTATGAGTAGGAACTGACTTAATGACACCTAATAACAACAAATACCAAAAAACAAAACAAGGAAACTTTTGGTTTATGCTAGAATTTATGTAATCTTACAACAATTAAAAACTACACATGTGGTTACATATGCATGTATGTGTGCATATATGTTATCGGTATGTATATATGTGTACATGTATACTTGTATCTATATATGTATGGAGTCCTGGTGTGGAAATTATGATAAGCACTGGACCACAAAGTTATTTGAACTGCAAGGTTGGCAGTTCAAATCCAACAGCTGCTCCTTGGAAACCTTATACAGGGTTGCTCCTTGGAAACCCTATACAGGGTTGCTTGCTGAAAGTGAAGAGGACTTGAAACATTTACTTATGAAGATCAAAGAGCACAGCCTTCGATATGGATTACATCTCAATGTCAAGAAAACAAAAATCCTCACCACTGGACCAATAAACAACATTCTTATCAATGGAGAAAAGATTAAAGTTGTCAAGGACTTCATTCTTCTTGGATCAACTATCAACACTCGCGGAAGCAGCAGTCAAGAGATCAGACGACGTATTGCATTGGGCAAATCTGCTGCACAGGAAGTTTTTAAAGTATTGAAGAGCAGAGATGTCAGCTTGAGGACTAAGGTGCACCTGACCCAAGCCATGGTATTTTCAATAACCTCATATGGATGTGAAAGCTGGACAGTGAATAAGGAAGATCATAGAAGAATTGATGCCTTTGAACTGTGGTGTTGGAGGAGAATACTAAAAGTGCCATGGGCTGCCAAAAGAACCAATAGATCTGTTTTGGAAGCAGTGCAGCCAGAGTGCTCCTTGGAGGCCAGGATGGCTAAGCTTCGTCTCTCATACTTTGGACATATTGTCCGGAGGGAACAGTCGCTGGAGAAGGATGTCATGGTGGGTAAGGTGGAGGGTCAGAGAAAAAGAGGAAGACCCCTAACGAGATGGATTGGCCAGGTGGCATCATTGATGGACTCAAGTGTGGCAGCGGTCGTGAGGTTGGCCCAGGATCAGACATTGTTTCGTTCTGCTGTGCATGGGGTCGCTATGAGTCGGTTCCTACTCGATGGCATCTGACAACAACAGCATTAGGTGGAACTGACTCAACAGCACTAATCAACAATCAATGCATGTACAGACATGTATGTGTGCAGGCATATAAATTCATAAACATATAGTAAACCATATAAGGGACACAGTTACAGATACTCCTTGTTGTTGTTGTTGTTGTTATGTGCCGTGGAGTCGGTTCCGACTCATAGCGACCCTGCACAGGGTTTCTGAGGCTGTAAATCTTTATGGGAGCAGAAAGCCTCATCTTTCCCCCGAGGAACCGCTGGTAGTTTTGAACTGCTGACTTTGCGGTTCACAACCCTATCCATAACCACTATGCTCCCAGAGCTCCTTAGATACTCTTTAGACATAACCAAATACCCTATAAAATGAGTTTGCGGAGGTTGAAGCCTTAGGACCATCACCTAAGGGGTATCTAAGTCAATTGGCACAATATAGTTCATAAAGTTTATATTCTCCATTATAGTTTGGTGAGTAGTGTCTGGGGGTCTTAAAAACTTGTGAGCAGCCATCTAAGATACGACAATCAGTTGTAAGTTGTATCAGCTATCATTGTGGGATCATCAAATGACTTCTGGTATTTTTAATATATTGGCTTAATTTTAAAAGAAAGGTTAAGTGATTTTCCCCTCTAAGGAATTTATGCTGCGGAAATGGGGTTATAGTGCAGAATATAATCTGCAGTGCTTTATTAAAGTCAGTATATTATATTAAATAGAATGTTTTCTAAATCATATGTTCTAAAGCATCATTCTTCATTTTACTAAATAATTATTGGTCAAATATCTTCTGTCAGGCATTTTGCTGCTGAGAGTGGCATATAAGTATGAGTAAGATGTGATTGCTCACCCCCAAGGACTATGGATGCTGGAACCACTTAACATACCTAGAAAGAGTGGATAATACCACTCAAAGGAGAGAACCATTTATTATATAAAGAAAATTTTGAGAATATCTATAGACCAGGGTGTGGAAAAGTGGAATGGAAAGTTTCCAAAATTTTATGAAACCTGCTATATATATCTCCCTGAAGACTTTGTTCATCCAGGGAAGGGAGTTAGAAGCAGGTAATCTCCAGCGCAGATATCTGAGGATGGAGTGGCTTCAGAACAGTTCTGGGTCATCAAGGAGAAGTGCACCTAAAGAAAAAAACAGCAAGTACAGAGGAAGGGCATGCAGTTGCCTCACAGGAAGAAGGCAGAGATGGACCAGTCGCAGTGCATGGAGAGAGGGAGATTCATGCAGACAGAAGTAAGTCTCGGTCCAGAGAAGAGAGTGGCTGTGGCAGATCATACCTTACAGTTTCCATGTCTTAAGGAGAAGGCAGGAATGCTGGTGTAGGGGACAGCATTGAATTGGAAGAGCCCACCAGGACGAAGAAGACACAGAATATGTCTGTATCTTCTGGGGAGAGGGAGAGAAAGGAGGCTTTAGCAGACAGGATGTGTCTGCACAGCCCTCGGGGCTAATCTCTCGTATTAGAAAACAAAACAAAAACAAACTCTTGACTGATTGAGTGAAGATAATCCTGGTGCTCACGTTCCACTACCCAATGAATAGTTCCAATGCCTTTCTCACTGAACATGTCAGTAGCACTCAGCTTTGCTGACCACTCCTGCCTCCTTGCTGTTGTTGTTATGTGCCACGGAGTTGGCTCTGTCTTAGAGTGACCCTATGCACAACAGGACAAAACACTGCCTGTTCTTGTGCTATCTTCACAATTATTGTTACGCTTGAGTCCATTGCTCCTGCCACTGTGCCAATCCATCTCGTTGGGGGTCTTCTTGTTTGGTGCTGATCCTCCACTCTGCCATACATGATGCCCTTTTCTAGGGACTGGTCCTTCCTGGTAATATGTCTGAAGTCTGTGACATGAAGTCTTTTCATCCTAGCCAATAATTATTCAGTAAAATGAAGAATGATGCTTTAGAAAACATTCTACTTAATATAATATACTGACTTCTAAGAACACTCTGTCTGTACACTTTCCAATAAGAGGTTTGTTTGTTCTTCGAGCAGTCTATGGTACTTTTAATATTCTCCAACACCATAACTCAAACACATCAATTCTTCTACAGTTTTCCTTACTCATTGTCCAACTTTTTCTTGCCTCATACAAGTATCTTTTTCTTCTATGACATCATACTACTTCTCAGTCTGTTTTACTGACTCATGTCCTCCACTACCTCTAATATATGAAAAGTTCCTGAAAGTCCAATATTGGGAGTTTTTTCAATCCATTTTCATCCTGTGAGACTTCAGTCACTGCAAACAGCTGTCCATCCCCTTCGAATGTTGATAACCCACATGATTTTCTACTGTGTACTCTGGACCCTTTGTCCAGCCATGTCTCACATCTCCCTTTGTGAGGATCTCACAGGCATTCTCAAATACAACAGGTATTTTTTGGGGGGAGGGGAGGCAGAAGAAGAGTGTGAAAATATACAAGGAGCCCTGGTAGTGGAGTGGGTTATGCACTGGGCTACTAACCACAAGGTTATCAATTCAAGTCCCCCAAACATTTGGAAGGAAAAAGATGAGACTTTCTGTTCCTGTAGAGACTTTAAGCCTCATAAACCCTATACAGGGTCACTGTGAGTCGGAACTAACTGAAGGGGGAAAAACCACCACCACCACCATGAAAATATGCACAACAAAATATACACCGATTCAAACATTGTTACATGACTAGCCCATTGACAATGGCTACAGTTTCACCTTGTGGTGCCATTCCCACTATCTCTGTCTCTGTTGTTTCACTGCCATTAACATCCACTCTCTGCTCTAAACATTATCAGCAGTGCTTTAGTGGAACTCTTGTCATTTCACCCTCAATAGGGCACAAGGCTCAAGGCGGACACTCTTTATTTACTTAGCTAATTTTTTATTGAGTTATAGATGACTTCATGGGATAGTTTCTCAACCTCAAGTTTCAAAAGTTATTTGTAAGCAAGAGATTTAGAGGTCCCTCCAATGTCCTTGTGTTCAGTAAATATGGTTTCCAGTAAGAATTTGAAGTTCTATAAAACATGGACTCTTGATAGTGTATCTCAAAACCTGATTTTTCCATCTTCTGCATCACAATGAATTTTGAGTTCATCAACCCAGGTTGTCAGGATAAAAACCTTGTGGTTACCCTTGAGTTGTTTCTTTCCCTATCTTTCCATATTCCAATCCAAATATTGCCAATATGAATGACAAAATACATTGTTATCCATAGTGTTTCCTCCATTTCTTCAGCTGCCACGCTAGTGCAAGGGCAGCTGTCTGACAATGAAGGAGACCATTCCCGTCAACCTTCCATTGCCTTAAGTAGACAATCCCAAATCCTCAGCTTAGCCTGTGAGATATTCCATTCCTCACCTTCTCACCCTCATCTCACAAAAAGTAGCCACCTAGTTCAATGGTCTTTGGCATCATTAATATTTAAATTTTTCAAAAAAATAATTTGATATGGAATGCACTCTGACTCATGGCATCCTCATGTACGTTATAATAAAACTGTGCTCCATAAGGGTTTCAAAGATTGTGACCTTTCAAAAGCAGACCACCAACCTTTCCCTCAAGGTACCTCTCAATCAACCTGAACCTCCAACTATTCTGTTAGCTATCCAGAATATTAAAGGCTATACAAAAATATAAAACAATAAAAACCACAAAATGCCATTCAGTATGTTCCTACTCAGGTTGACTAAGGTTTTCAGTATGCTTAACTTCCCTCTACCCTGGAAACAGTGGAAAGCAAGATTAGACCGAGTCTGAATAAAGATGACGGCATAAACTAAAGTTAAAGAGACCTGACAGAATGAGAGTTAAAGATCTCAACTGTTAACTGAAAGGTCAGTAGTTAGAACCACAGTGGCTCTTCTGGAGACAAGTCTTAACAATCTATTTCCATAAAGATTACAGCTCAGGAAGTCTTGTGGGGCCCTTCTCTGTTTTATGGGTTGTTATGAGTAAGATTCTACTCAATGGCACACAGTAACGATGGTCTAAAGTTTATAATGTTTCCCATAAGACCAACTGTGATGCTTCTCATATTGTTCTTTCTGTTCCATTTCCATGGACAATGCATTCGTCATGATTTTATTCCTATTGACTTGCCTATAGGAGAGCTGTCATTCACAATGACAGCTATGAAACGTGTTCTGTCAACTCTAATTCTGGTGTCATATTAACATTTAGCTATTACTTATACAATCACATCAATTTTTTTTTCCCATCCCCTTAAAGGAAGTCAGAGAAGCTGATAATGGCTGACATTTCAAGTAGCTGTGTTACCCAAAATAGCATCTGGTTATTCAAAAGTGAGCTCAAGTTAGCTGGGGCCATTTCTGTCACCATGACTGAGGGAAATACTAAGGTGGAATTTGGTAAAATTGGACTTAGGTTCTTCCTCAGGTTCTTCTCAGACTTGGAAGTACTGGATCAGGAGGTGCCTATCCTCTTAAATATGAAATATCCTCAAGTTATATAAAAAATAAAAGCCCAGAACACTGAGAATTGAGATTTTGAATTTGGGGACCAAGCTTATGACTATAGTTTTAATGAGCTTCTAAATCCACTGGTTCCCCACAGTTTGTACCCACTGACATGTTACTGCCCACACTCCTACACATCTTTATCTTAAGGACACATTTTAAAAATCAAATCTTAAAAAAACAGCAAATGTAGGGCTTATAATTTCTTTAATTCCATGCTGACTATAAATAAAACAATGTTTTATTTTTAGGATCTACAAACATTTCTTAAATAAAAGTATTTCAAAAGCAGACACTTAGAATTAACATGCAAAGGCATGAAATAGTAGTAACATGGTTAGCCTGAGTCTGTGTATTTGTGTAAGAGAAACAGATAAAAGGAGAAAGAGAGGAAAGGGGACAAAGAGGACTAAAAAAAATGGGTTAATCTTAGAAGGACTTCCGATGTTTAAACTCTCCTCAGAGGTTATTTCTTGAAGTAGTCTGTGGTACATTGAGTAAGATGGTTTTCCAGAATAATTCTCTTATTTCTAATAATTTATTTTGGAGTCTTGGTGTGGTGCTGTGGGTTAATGCACTGGACTGCAAAGTTGGTTTGAACAGTGAGGCTGGCAGTTCAAGCTCACCAGCTGCTCCTCAGAAACACTATACAGGGTCACTATGAGTAGGAATCAACGCGACAGCACTTAACAACAACAACAAAAATAATTTATTTTAACTTGTCTGGAAGATATTGCTTTTTTAGCATGCCAGAAAATGTACTATTCTTATTACAGTGGTATTTTTCACTCATTCATTTATTTCCTCATTTAGCCAAATATTTGAGCACCTAGTGTGTGTCTTAGCTATCTATTTGTTGTTAGGCGCCATCGAGTTGGTACCAACTCATAGCAACCTTATGCTCAACAAAACGAAACACTACCTGATCCTGGGCCAACTTCACTATCATTGCCATGCTTGAGCCCATTGATGATATCACTGGGGGTCTTCCTCTTTTTCTCTGACCCTCCACCTTACCAAGCATGATATCCTTCTCCAGTAACTGGTCCCTCCTGACAAAATGTCTGAAATATGAGAGACAAAGTTTGGCCATCCTGGTCTCCAAGGAGCACTCTGGCTGCACTTCTTCCAAAATGGATCTATTGGTTCTTTTGGCAGCCCATGGCACTTTCAATATTCTCCTCCAACACCAAAGTCACTTGAGCTGCAAGGTCGTTGGTTCAAGCTCATCATCTTCTCCTTGGAAACCCTATACAGGGTTACTATGGGTCAGAATCGACTCAATGGCACTTAATAACAACAACAACAAGAATGGGAAAAATACTGAAAGAACACACAAAGTCACCGTACCAAAAAAAAAAAAAAAAAGTCAGTGTTCAACCATTTCAAGAGGTAGCATATGACCAAGAGCCAATGACCCTGAAGTAACAAGTCCAAGGTGCATTGAAGTCATTGGCAAAGAACAAGCACCAGATATACATTGAAATCCTTCAACGAAGTGAAGCGGCACTGGAGGCACTCACTCATCTATGCCAAGAAATTTGGAAGACAAACTAGCTGACCCACTAACTGGAAGAGATCTGTATTTGTGTCCATTCCAAAGAGAGGTGACCTAATGGACTGTGGAAGTGATCAGACAATATCATTGATATCTCATGCAAGTAAAGTTTTAACTAAAGGTAATTTAGAAACAGCTGAAAGCATACATTAAGAGAACTTCCATACGGTCAAGCCGGTTTCAGAAGAGAATGCAGAATGAGGAATATCATTGCTGACATCAGATGGATCTTGGCTGAAAGCAGAGAGTACTTGTGCTTTATTGACTACACAAAGGGTGTTGATTGTGTAGATCATGACAAGCTGTGGACAACATTGCAAAGTATGAGTATTCTGGGACACTTAATTGTGCTCCTGAGGAACCTGTACATAGACCAAGAGGCAGTTGTTTGAACAGAACATGGGAATACAGAATGATTTAAAATTAAGAAAGGTGTGTGCCAGGGTTGTATTCTTTCACCATACTTATTCAATCTGTATGCTGAGCAAATAATAAGAGAAACTGGTTTATATAAAGAAAAACGTGGCATCAGGATTGGAGGCAGACTCATTAACAACCTGATATATGCAGATGATACTACCTTGCTTACTGAAAGCCAAGAGGGCTTAAGATACTTATTGATGAAGATCAAAGACCATAGTCTTCAGTATGAGTTGCACCTCAATGTAAAGAAAGCAAAAATTCTCACCACGGAACCAATAAATAACATGACAAAGATTGAAGTTGTCAATGACTTCATTTGGATCAACTATCAACACTTAGGAAAGCAGCAGTCAGAAATTTAAATGACGTATTGCAGCAAACCTGCTGCACAAGACTTCTTTAAAGTGTTGAAGAGTAAAGATGTCAGTTTGAGGACTAAGGTGCACCTTTGTCATATTATTTGTTGGTTCCATGGTGGATATATTGTCAGGAGGGGCCAGTCACTGGAGAAGAGTATCATGTCTGGTAAAGTGGAAGGTTGGAGAAAAAGAGGAAGACCCCCAGTGAGATGCATTGGCACAGTGACAGCACCAATGGCCTCAAATGCAGCAATGTTATTGAGGTTGGCTCAGGATAGGGCAGTGTTTCATTCTGTTGTGCATAGGGTTGCTATGAGTCACTACTAACTCGATGGCACCTAACAACAAGGCTTCAAAGAGAAGGGAAGGATCCACTGCTGCACACCTAGATGGGGAGCATTAGGGTGAGAACCACGATGAGATTTCAGTAAGAGCTGGAGCTCTAAGGGTATGCAGCCAATCTGGAACTCTCACGACGTCAGAGAGAGTTGTGGGTTTCCCTCTTGCATGTCTGTCATTCCCTAATAGCCTCAAGGTCTCCCCTGGGTGAAAACAGCCAAAAACCATCTCACATAGAGCACAACACAGAGTCTCTTCATGACAAAGAACAACCATATGTTATTGATAATGTGCAAATTTATCGAGAGGTGGATTGGATTGCCATCAATATCTGAGGAGACTCATTAACAGCCTACATGTATTACAAGAAGTCCTGGTGTGGCACTGTGGGATAAAGCACTGGACCATAAAGTTGGTTTGAACCACAAGGTTGGCAGTACAAACTCACCAGCCACTACTAAGAAACCATATACAGGGTTGTTATGAATTAAAAATAACTCAATGGCACTTAACAACAAAAACAAAGAAGGATTCATGTGTTTGAATCATTGTGTTGGCAAAGAATATTGAACATGAAGGACTTGAGTCACCTACACAACTTTGTTTTAATAGGTAGCTCAGCAAAACTCTACTTCATACACTGAAAATACCCAGATTTTTAAGATACTTATGAAATGTGTAAGAAAATGATATATTTTTAGGTCATATGAATTATTAAATTCCAAAGAGTACAAATTAAAAAAGTCATATTCACACTCTAAATTCTGTGATAACAGAGAGGATATTTGAAAACACTTTTTGAGACAGTCATTGAATTAAAGAAAACCATAGTCTCTTTAGGAATAAACAACAAAGATGCTAAAATATATGGAATGTAGTAGGGTAAGCATTGGACAGCTAACCTCAAGGTGGAAGGTTCAAACCCACTAGCCATTCATCAGAAACCCTAAAAATATATCTAGAAGTGAATGATTAATATGAAATGTAAATGGACATTTTTTTTGTGGGACGTGTATTACAAAATTTGTTCCAATAAATGTTGGAAAACATAATTAGATCAATTCCCATTTCAAAAAGAAAACAACAACACTTAAAACATGATTTTCAGTTTTAAAGTTTTCTTTTTAAAATACTGTCAAATTTAAATATATTTTCCTGTAAATTTCTACTTTTAAGCAAAACATGATTTCTATATGACCTATAATATCTCATTACATATAACAAAGAACAAATTTTCCCAATACATTTTGTATCTTAGAAAGGAAAAAAAAAGTTAAATAAATATTAGGAGATTAACTTCTGTACTGTAAGAGACTGGAGTCCTGATGAGATGCTCTAGGATATCATTGGCTGCAAGGTCAGTTTGAACTAACAAGTCAGCAGTTTAAATCCATCAGCCACTCCTCAGAAACACTCCACAGGGTCACTGTGAGT
>NW_006408539.1:28310284-28311909 GCF_000296735.1 Chrysochloris asiatica
TGTTGATAGTTGATCCAAGAAGAATGAAGTCTGTGACAACTTTAATCTTTTCTCCGTTAATAAGAATCTTGCTTATTGGTCCAGTGGTGAGGACTTTTGTTTTCTTTACATTGAGATGTAATCCATACAGAAGGATGTGCTCTTTGATCTTCATCAGTAAAGGTTTTAAGTCCTCTTCACTTTCAGCAAGCAAGGTTGTGTCATTTGCATATCTCAGGTTGTTAATGAGTCTTCCTCCAATCCTGACGCCACATTTTTCTTCATAGAACCCAGCTTCGCATATTATTTGCTTAGCATACAGGTCGAATGAGTATGGTGAAAGAATACAACCTTGTCACACACCTTTCTTATTTTTAAACCATTCAGTGTTCCCATGTTCTGTTCAATATAGGTAGAGCACTATATAATTAGTGTCATTCTCAGGGTGATTGGACTTTTCTCTATAGACACTATGAAAGACCAAAGATGTTAATTTATTCTTCATCTCTGTAAGCAAATCTCTGACCCAGGTGTTAATTTTCTTCATCCTGGGTTATTTTAGCACATTTTAGTCTCTGGGTGGTACAAATGTTGAACACACTCCACTGCTAACCAAGGTAACTGAAACATAAATGAGTGGAGTCCCTAACTAATGATGCCTAGAAAGAAATCTCTTATAAGCTATCTATGAGGGTGAGTCAAAAATTATCTCCACTCTGGTTATATTAAAATGTCTGTCCACTTCCACAGTTGATGACAACATCGATTGAGCACTTAAAATGATTCTGTCAAACAGATGAGTGACAGTGGATTATGTGGCAAATCACTTGCAAATCAGCCATGGCTCTGCCTATGAAACAATCCATTACAGTCAGGTTTTGAAAAGTTTATGTGAGATGAGTACCGAAACAACTCACAGAAGAGCATAAACAGAAATATTTGGACATCTGCATACAAAATTTGGAACAATGCTCAAAGGAAGGTAAAAGTTTCTTTGAAAAAATTGTTAAACATGACAAGACATGGATTAATTTCTATGAGCCCAAGAGTAAAGACAGACTATGGAATGGAACAATTCTCAATTGCCACCCAAAAAAAGTCTGAAATTCAACCATCGGCTGCAAAATTGATGTTTTACTGACTTCTGAGACTCTCATGGGAAAGTATTAGAACACTATCAGGAAGAAGGTTCAATAATCAGTAGCGTTTGTTACAATGAGATGATCACTGAAGAGCTGAAGCCTAAACTTCGGATTGAACTCACTGAGGACTGCTATTAAAAGGCTTTGTGATCTGGCATGACAATGCATGTCTGCACGCCTCTGCCCACACTGTTGACACTCTGCAAAAACTTCATTTTGAGGTGTTACAGCATCCTCCCTATAGTCCTGATCTTGCTTCATCAGAGTTTCACTTGTGCGGTCACTTGAAAGCAGCCCTTCGAAGATGAAGGTTCACCTCTAATATGGCAAGACCTGGGGACTCCTGGGCCCAGAGACAGGGACATGACCATGGAGGACTAGAGTGGAGAGTGAAGTGTTCAGTTGATATGAAGTGAGGAGAGATGCACAAGAACACACATACTTGAAAATAGTATCCACTTGACCTGACTTCAATGGCTGGATGATCAGAACTTGACTAGAAGA
>NW_006408539.1:28312479-28314736 GCF_000296735.1 Chrysochloris asiatica
GTACCCTTTGGTTGTTTGATGATGCATGGAAGGGATTGTAATCATGGCAATGAAACTAAATACAATAGGATGAATGTAAAGCTAATGTTCTCTCATGTAAACTATCACACAATTCACAACAAATCTTTAAAAAAAAAAAGAATACATATGGTTTAAAATAATCATCATCATTATAATAATACTTAAAAAAAAGAAAGAAATGAAGACAGAAGGGCATTCATGGATCACAGTTCAGCCTAAAAGAATTTTTAATAAAAAAATATGAAAGCTTATTGAGAGATGGACAATGTGTATTGAAAAGCAAGGAGACTATGCTGGAAAAGGATGTTTGTCTTATATTAAAGTTGATTAAAATGAATAAACCAGAGTGCAGATAATTTTTGACTTGCCCTCATACAAAGGATCAATTGAGAACAGCAACTTAAAAGATTAGACATGAACCTTAGGGAGCAGTGCCTTTATGTTAAAGAGGGAATTACTGTTGTCATTAAGTACTGTTGAGTCAGTTCCAACTCATAGCGACCCTGTATAGGCTTTCCTAGGAGCGGCTGGTATGCTTGAACCACTGACTTTGCAATTCAAACCAATTTTGCTGTCCAGCACTTTAGTCCACATTTCCACACCAGGACTCTTAATGAGGGAATAACAATTTAGAAAAGGAAGATCAGAATGGCTGCATGGCTTCAAGAAGGTAATCCGTGTCACTGAGCTGTATGTGTAGAAATGGTTGAAGTGGAGGATGTTTTGCTGTATATAATCTCAACAATAGCAATGTGTGTGTGTGTGTGTGTGTGTGTGTGTGTGTACAGGAGTCCTTGTGTGATGCTGTGGGCTAATGCATCAGACTGTAAAGTAGTTCAAACTGTAAGGTCAGTGATTCAAGCTCACCAGCTGCTCCTTGGAAAGCCTATTCAGGGTTGCTATGGGTCAGAATTGACTGGACAGCACTTAAAAACAACAACATATATATACCCACACATATATGCACACACACCATATATACACAAATATAGATATAGATATATGTTTTGTTTTGTTTTTAAAGAGAGAGAACAGCATGGAACAACTTATCCCTAAAGATCCCAGTAGAGATAGCATGACCCTCCTGACATCTTCATTTTGGATTATAAGAATAAATTTCTGTTGTTTGAAAAAAAGCAAGCAAACAAAAGCACCTGTGGTATACAGTTCTACTGTCATACATACAGGGTCACCATAAGTCAGAAAGACTCAGGCAACTGGTTTTTAGCTTTATTTTAATACTACAAAATGATCACTCACTCTCATGTTTGTTATCAATGTTACTGATGTCCATTTTTACTTTGTTTTTTTTTTTTTCATTTGAGCACATTATTCTTCTCGAAACTGGTGACTCCTTCCCATGACAAACCCGATCTAAAACTACTTAGGGACTTGTTTTGCTTTGCTTTGTTTGTTTTTCCCCACAATGCTATTTTCCTAAAAATGAACAATAACATTAATGCACCAATTTTTTTTTCATCCTTTTCCTCTAAAATAAAATGCAATTGGAAAACTTGAGAAATAGGATTGAGGGTGGGGAAAGATACATCAAATAGGACTTTTATTTTTTGAAGTAAAAAGAATTTTGTATTTTACATACTTTTTAAAAAATCAATCAATTTGTAGAAATTGAGGTTAAACTGAGCTGGGAACAAAGAGGGGAGGAGGCTTCCTGAAGTCATGAGCTCATTTGGCAATGAGCTTTGCAAACTTCACATCAGATGTATAGATACACATATGTATATATAGTAGTGGTGCTGGTGGTGTGCTGTGAAGTCTATTCCAACTCTTAGTGACTCTGCATAGAGTTTCCAAGGCTGTAAATCTTTGCAGGAGCAAAAGCCTTACCTTTCTCATAGATATATATATAATGTAAATGTGCACATTTATTTAAGCAAAGGAAATTTGGATATGGCACCATAAGTGAATGAGTAGAGTGTTGGCTCTGCTTTTATGAGGCTGTCCTCCTCTCCATTTCCCTGTCTGTAAAACAGAGACACTATGAAAACTCATCCATCTCTCAGTCACATTGCTAAAGGGAGAGGACAGGGAATAGAATCAGCTTTTGTTAGTACTTACCAGGAGCTAACCACCAGGACCACCACTTTGTCAGGTTGTTGTACAGTGGCTTGTGTGTTTCTCTGATGCTGGAAGCTATGCCAACAGTATTTTAAATGCCAACTAGGTCAGATTTCAGCTGAACTTAAGTCAGACTAGGAAGAATAAGAGGTACACT
>NW_006408539.1:28315486-28319252 GCF_000296735.1 Chrysochloris asiatica
ATTAATCCAGAGCACCATACCAGCAATCAAGATGTACTGATAATTAATTACTGGTGGTTGAAATACAAAGGTTGGAAAAAAAGAAGGATCAATCGTTTGAAAATATGGCCTTGGTGATAGAAATTATATTGGAAATCGAATGTTAGAATGTTTCAAGATCACTGACTCCCTCATTGCATATACCTTTTATATATGGACCTCACCAGATGGAATACACAAAAATCAAATTGACTGCATTCATGGGAAGAGATGATGGAAAAGCTCCATATCATCAGCCAAAACAAGGCCAAGGGCAGACTGTGGAACAGACAATCAATTGCTCATAGGGAAGTTCAGGATGAAGCTGAAGAAAATGAAAACAAGTTCATGACAGTTAAAATATAACTTTGAACATATCCCACCTGAATTTAGAGATCATCTCAAAAACGGATTTGGTACATAAGACAATAATGATTGAAGACCTGAAAAGATGTGGGAAAACGTGAAGAACATCATACAGGAAGAAAGCAAAAGGTCATTAAGAAGACAAGAAAGAAGGAAAAGACCAAACTGGGTGTCAGAAGAGACTCTGAAACTTTCTCTCCAGTGTAGAGATTGCAAAGCAAATAGAAGAAAGGAAGAAGCAACAGAGACAAACAGAAAAATTTCGAAGGGCAGCTTGAGAAGACAAAGCCACGTATTATAATGAAATGTGGAAAAGCCTGGAGTTAAAAAACCAAAAGGGAAGAACATGCTTACCATTCCTTAAGCTGAAAGAACTGAAACATAACCCAAGCCTTGACTAGCAATGTTGAAGGACCTATGGACACCTGGTGTGGCACTGTATGATCAGCACTGACCTGCCAACTACAAGGTCAGCAGTTCAACCCTCCAACTGCTCCTTGGAAACCTTATATAGAGTTCCTATGAGTCAAAACCAACTCGACAGCAATTAACAAAAACAAAATGGACAAAATGTTGAATGATACAGGAAGAATTTTTAAAATGTGAAAGGAATAAACAGAGTCACTGTACCAAAGGAAAAGATCGATGTTCAATCATTTCAAGAGGTAGCATAGAAACAGGAGCCAACTGTACTGAATGAAGATGTCTAAGGTGCACTGAAGACATTGGCAAAGAACAAGTCTCCTGTAAACGATGGAGTAAAAACTGAAATATTTCAAGAAACTGATGCATCGCTGGAGGCACTCATTCATCTATATCAAGAAAATTGGAAGACAGCTACCTGGCCTACTGATTTGAGGAGATTCATATTTGTGCCCATTCCAAAGAGAGGTGATCAAAAAGAATGCAGAAATAAGAAGACAATATTATTAATATCATATGCAAGTAAAATTTTGCTAAAGATAATTAAAAACTGTCTGTAACAGTACATTGACAGGGAACTGTGAGAAGTTCAAGCCAGATTCAGGAGGGTGTAGAACAAGAGATATTATTGTTGATGTTAGATGGATCTTTGATGAGAGCAGAGAATGCCAGAAAGATGTTTACCTGAGCTTTATTGACTATGCAAAGGCTTTTGACTATGTGGATTATGATAAACTATGTACAACATTGCAAAGAATGGATTTTACTGAACACCTAATTGTTCTCATGAGGAACCTGTACATAGACCAACAGATAGTAGTTCAAACAGAACAAGTGTCACTGAGTGGTTTAAAGTCAGGAAAGTAAAGTTGTGTGCCAGGGTTGTATTCTTTCATCATACTTATTCAATCTGTATGATAAACAAATTATCTGAGATACTGTATTATATCAAGAAGAACATGGCATCTGGATTGGAAGAACATTCACTAACAACCTATAATATGAATATGATACAACCTTGTTTGCTGAAAATACTTACTGATGAAGATTTAAGACCACATAGTCTTCAGTACGGGTTATACCTCAATGTAAAGAAAACAAAAATTCTCATCACAGGGCCCATAAATAGCATCATGATTAATGAAGAAAATATTGAAGTGATTAAAGACTTCATTTTTCTTGAATCCATAATCAATACTCATGGAAACAGCAGTCAAGAGGTCAAATGACGTACTGCATTGGTCAAATCCACTGCAAAAGTCCTCTTTTAAGTGTTCAAGAAGCATGGTATTTCAATAATCTTATATGCATGTGAAAGTTGGACAGTGAATAAAGAAGATAGTAGAAGAATAAATGCACTTGAGTTACAATGTTGGAGGAGAATATTCTAAGTACCACAGACTGCCAGAAGAACAAACAAATCTGTGCAAGGAGAAGTACAACCAGGATGCACCTTAGAAGCCAAGACGGCCAGAGTTCAATACTCATACTTCAGACATATTATCAGGAGAGACTAGTTCCTGGAGAAGGACATCATGCTTGGTAGAGTGAAGAATCAATGAAAAAGAGGAAGACCCCCAACAAGATGGATTGGCCCAGAAGCAGCAACAATGAACTCAAGCTTAACAATGAGTGTGAGGATGGTGCAGGACTGAGTAGGGTTTCCTTCTGTTGTGCAGATGGTAACTATGAGTTGGAACCAGCAAGGTTGATCGTACAAGCCCACCAGCCACTCTGCAGGAGCTTAGGCTGTCTGCTTCCATACAGGTTTATAGCCTCAGAAACCACATAAACACTTCTATTCTGTCCTATAGGTTCACTATGAGTCAGAATCAATTCAATGGCAATGGAGTTTTTGTTGGTTGGTTAGTTTTAATATGATTATCTCTATTTTATATATATTAAGAAACTGAGATTTATTCAAGCTAGAGACGTTCTCAAGATCATGCTTGATGATACTACGGTTTGAAATAAGAACTCATGTTTCCATGAGTGTTGATAGTTGATCTGAACAAAATGATCTAAACAAAATGAAGTCTATGGCAATTTCAATCTTTTCTCCATTTATCTTGATGTTATTTATTGCTCCAGTGGTGAGGGTATTTGGTTTGTTTACATTGAGGTGCAACCCATACCAAAGACTGTGGTCTTTGATCTTCATCAGCAAGTATTTTAAATCCTCTTCACTTTGAGCAAGCAAGGTTGAATTATCTGCAAATTGCAGGTTGTTAATGAGTTTTCCTACAATCCAAATACCAAATTCTTCTTCATATAATCCAGTTTATTGGATTATTCCCTCAGCATACAAACTGAATAAGTATGGTGAATGAATACAACCCTGGTACACACCTTTCCTAACTTTAAAACATTCAGCAGTACCTTGCTGTGTTTGAATAACTGCCTCGTGGTCTATGTGCAGGTTTCTCATGAGCACAATTAAATGTTCCAGAATACTCACTGCCTGCAATAGTGTCCATAGCTTGTCATGATCCACACAATCGAAAACTTTTGCATAGTCAATAAAGCATATGGGAACATCTTTCTGGAGTTCTCTGCTTTTAGCCAAGATCCATATGACATCAGCAATGATATTCATCGTTCTATATCCTGGACTGAATCTGTCTTGGACTTCTTGCAGTTCTCTAGCTTTTCTTTGTTAATGTACTCTTGCAATATAAAGAGCAGTGGATGCTTTATGTTTTCTTCTTGTGTTTATAAAGTGTCTGCATATGTCTCTGAGGAATAAAGGGATATGAACACATATTCTTCTTATAGGTCAATCCTTTGTGTAACTTGTTATTACTGTGGTGGTGGTTATGATGGTGATGATGGTGTTGGTACTTGTGGTAGTAATGGTGGTGGTTGTGATGGTGGTGGTGATGGTGTTGGCTGTTATTATAGTGATAGTAGTGGTGGTGGTTGTGAGGATGGTTATGGTAGTGATAGTGGTGGCGGTGAT
>NW_006408539.1:28319533-28322043 GCF_000296735.1 Chrysochloris asiatica
GTGGCTGTGGTGGTGACTATGGTAGTAGTACTGGTGATGGTGACGGTGATGGTGGTGGTTGTGGTAATAATAGTGGAAGTGATCATTAGGCTGTGGCAGTGATTATAATAGTGGTGATTAAAGTCATGGCTACTGATTTGTGAGGAGACAGAAGTGAACTAGTTGAAGGGAGTTTGGATTTTATTTCTTGTCACTACTGAACCTAGAGAAGCTTCTGTGATCTACCTAGTTCACCTCATATTCTAGATCATTGTTAAAAAAAAAAAAGTATAAAACACAATAACACAATGATATACATATTCTTCTCAGCTTATTTGAAAAGGCAATTCTTTTTTCCTCTGGGTTTCCTCCCTAGTTCCCCTTTGAGAATACCCAGATATCCTTTTCAGGGTCTCCTTTTTCTGACAGTTATGGAGAGATTCAAAGTCTTCTTTTATAAGGCTAGGCTCCTTTCCAGGGATAGAAAGTTATACTGAACCTGTTACCAAAAGAAGGAAATTAAATGGGTGTTGATTTCTATGCATCATAATTCTATAGGACAGAGTAGAATTGCTCAGTGTTCCCTAGGTTATAATCTTTATAGGAGAAGATCACCAGGTCTTTTCTCCGGCAGAGCAGCTGGTAGAGTCAAACCACAGACCATTCAAGAGTAATTGACTATTTAACCACTGTGCCACCAGGGCTCCTTACAAAACAAACAGTAAAACTGGCTTATTTGAATGTATAAAATCTCACCTAAGTGGGCAACAGGGAAAGGAAGATGTGCCACTTGTGCATAGAACCCTGACCATCAAGTTAGGAGAGTGGTGTGTGATGTGCAGTTTGTGCCAGCAATGCAAATTGAGAATTAGCTACTACCCAATCAAGGAAATGGATTTAACAAATCAATAAAGTATGAGTAGAATTGATGGAGCTGGCATCCTCATCCAGGCACAGTATGTTACAGACGTTTATGACTACTGAACATTTGCAACAGATTTGTAGACAGGATTCAGAGTCACTTATTTGCTTGTTGTTCTTCCTGAGCAACAGAGTCATTTTGCCAGACCATCTCCTAAAGCTGGATAATTCAGCAAAGTCTAATGAGACATTAACTGCCATGTCCATTAAAACATAACTAGGTTAATGAATAAATACAGCATTTTTTAATACTACAATCATTTAAACTACAAAAGCATAAGAAAGTATGTGTTTAGTGAACAAGGAAATGTACTTCATTCAGCGTCATGGCTCAGTTCTCACAAGATGTTTATAGATTCATTCATACACCGTCCTTGAGTCAGGTCTCTCGGTTAGCTGAAAGATGCTAAAAATCTCAAAGAGCACATTGGAGCCCAGGTGGCCTCGTTTCAGAACAAATTTGGAGGGAGAGTTATTCTAGTTAAGGTCAATAGGAGTTTACACTCAGCTAGAGAACTCTGAAGCTACAGGAAAGAAAGGTTAATGTGGGAGGACTCCACAAACTGGTTTCCACTAGGGGCATCTTCAGGTTTCCCTTGGTCTTAGCGTTACATTGGATGTCTCTGTTGTAAAGAATCTATAGGACCTCATTCAAAATCCTCTTTGCCTAAGTGTGTTGAGATTCTTACATGCATGCATTGAAGAGGACTGGTGGATTCCATTTTACCCTTTCTTTTTGCAACTACAGGCAACATCTTCTATATGTGCAATTGCCTTGGTAAAACTAAAGGCTTTTGAAATATAAAACATTTAGTTTTACTGAAAATGTTCTGAAAGCACCCAGAGACTTACACAACTATGGTTGAAAATTGATTCAAAGGGTATCTTAGATTATCAAGAATATGGTTTATTCAACATTCTGGACAGGCCCCAACCAATGCAAGCAAGAAAATAGACTTCTCTTGCCTTCAGAAGTAAAAGTAAAGTGGAATGAAATAGCTTATGATTCCCAAATAAGGGAAACCTATATAAAGTATTACAAAAGTAAAGCATCTCAAAAAATGTCTCTTAACATTGTTACCAAGGCAGGTTGACAAAAGAAAAAAAAAAAAAAAAAAAACTTACACACTACACAAAAGAAGCCAGAAAATGATTCAGCAATTTGGATGCCAGGGCTGTAAATGACTTTGCATAATTTAATGAAATTTAAATACAGCAAAAGTGTATGTCTTTGAGACGCTAATGCCTATTTCAACATCTTGAGCTCTTAAGGTAGAGGGAAAACATCCACAATGACCTTGGTTAAATGTATATCTTAATAAGATTTTCTGTTAAATGAACAGTGGCCAGTATAGCTTTGGGAGCTTTGGTGGTGCAGTGTGTTAAGCACTGGACTACTAACCAAAAGGTAGGTGGTTCAAACTTATCAGTCACTTTACAGGAGAAAGATGACACTTCTGCTCCAGTAAAGTTTATAGTCTCAGAAATCCTACAGAGCAATTAATTCTACAGGATCCTACAAGGTCACTAAGGAGCTCTGGTAACATAGTGGTTATGAGTCAGGCTTCTAATCTCACAGTCAGCAGTTCGAAACTACCAGCTGTTCTGCA
>NW_006408539.1:28328908-28330636 GCF_000296735.1 Chrysochloris asiatica
CTTTCAGAATCACAGCAACTCACAAGCCACCACAGTATCACAAACTTAATTACTAGAGAATATAGAAGTTTGCAAGAGGCCATGACCTGGTGTCCAAGAAGGCTAAAGCACACACACACAAAAAAAAAAACAAACAAACAAGCAAGAACATCTGACAAATTAAAATAGACTCTAAGTTAAATCATGTTTGCAATATGGACAAAAAAACATGAATGAAAAGAAGTATCAGTGCTCAGATAGCAAGAAAATTCTAGGACAAAAGAAAAGAGTAGTTACTAATACCACAAAGGGTCAAGTTACAATTATAACCTGAAAAAATAACTTTATAGAATAGATACAATAGAAGATTTATATAACCCCACAGAAATGTTAGCACATTACTTTCTTTCACTTTATATTCACCTTGTCACCTCACCTCCAACCATGTGTTGGCTCTAGATGTGGCCTTTGGGAATGTTGGTGGAGTAGCAATAGGTGGCTATTTGCAGAATTCTGATGGTGGTGGTGGTTATGTGCCATGGACTTGGTTCCGACTCATAGCAACCCTGTACAGGGTTTCTGAGGCTGTAAATCTTTATGAGAGCAGAAAGCCTCATCTTTCTTCCATGGAGCAGCTGGTAGTTTCAAACTGCTGACCTTGAGGTTCACAGCCTGATTCGTAACCTCTACACTACCAGAGCTGCTATATACATACATATACCCATGGCGCTGTGAGTTAATATGCCAGACTGCAAAGCCATTTGAACTTCAAGGTCAGTGGTTCAAGGTCACCAGCTTCTCCTTGGAAACCCTACACAGGGTGGCTATGGGTTGGAATTGACTTGACGGCACTTAATAACAACAACAACCCCTACCTACTCTATTCCAGGTGTAGTGCTGTAGGATAAGCACTGGACTGCTAACCATAGGATGATGGTTAAAATCTACCACCTGCTCCTTAGAAACCCTATCCAGGGTTGCTATGAGTCAGAACTGTCTCCACAGCACTTAACAATAACTCTGCTCTTGCCCAGATTATTTTAAACATAATTCCAGATACCATATCTTCCTTAAGTATTACAGATATATCTGTACTCAAGTGCGAAAATCTAACTTTAGACAGTTTAAATAAAGTTTCAGATAAAGTACATGATTTGATCATTTCACTTTCTATCTATAGTAGATACCTTCTTATAATTTGTTTTCGGTTATTTTTGTTTCCTTGGGGTTTTTGTTTTGATTTTGCTCATTTGTTCGTGTGTTCCTCACAATTCATATCTGGAATAACTAAGTTTTTTGTTCTATAGAAATTCCTCGGGCTGAACTCTTGTTGATTGTATCACAGGGTTGTCTCATTCGCTACACACATATCAGTTTGTGTTCCACTATAATGAATGAAGCCTCTTCCTTTTATAGCCAAGAGTTAGTGTTACTTCAAGACTGTTTCACTCACCAGCTCCTACAGGAAGCTGTTGTTAACAGTCTGGGGGTCTACAGGATGCACCTTCTCTGGGCTCCTGTTACCTCCTGGGCTTTCCTCAATCACAGTATGATCCTAAAATGCAACAATCAGGTTCCTTTGTCTGTAACTGTCATGATAGGGAATATGTATGTATGTCAAGATGCTGGCACATGCGTTTAATCATCCAGTCATTAATTCCCCAAATACTAATGGAGAATTGCTAGATATTGTGTCAATACTGAGTATAAAAGAATGAAAAACTTTTCATGTGGTTTGTTGTTGTTGTT
>NW_006408539.1:28330736-28335939 GCF_000296735.1 Chrysochloris asiatica
CCCGTAAAGGTTTACAGTCTCAGAAATCCTATACAGGGTCACTATGAGTTGGAACCATCTCCACAGCACATAACTACCTCCACCTCCACTGGGTTTCCATGAGTCAGGATCAGCTCAATGACAGGGGTTTTTAATTATTTCTCTACATTGTTAACACACAGTCAACTTTGAAAAACACTTGGTGTTTTAGTACTTCTCTCGATGATTGTAAAGACCAATTCCATATATTAGGCAAGTCACTGATTCCTTAATTTCGAATACGACATTGTTGTTGATGTTTTTTGCTAAATGCGGTCAAGTCAGTTCAAACTCCCAACGCCTCTGTATAGGGTTTCTGAGGAGTTCCACACACTTTCCCTTCCTGTTATGCTAACTTGCGTACATGGAAGATTATTGTCATCACAGACAAACCACAGTGATATCACTGGGCCGTCACTTAGAGTAAGGACAGATATGGATGAGGTTGTCCTTGTGGAATCACATAAAAATGTTATTTCTGCAAGGCTATTTAAAAACACTCATTAGTTAATATTTTATTTCAAAACAAGCATATGTTTGTTGTTTTAACACACAAACTATAGATAGGGGACAAAGGTACCAAAAGTAGAAGGAAAAGGAAAGCACATATTCCCACCCACTCTGAGAAAAGCACTTCTGAACCTGAAGGTCAGGATATCCTGTCTGCTGTTTAATGACTTATCTTCCCTCTAGTATATTGTGTGCTGTAGGATAAGCACTGAACTGTTTTCCACAAGGTCAGTGGTTCAAACCCATCAGCCGCTCTTTGTAAATCCTATACAGTGTTGCTATGAGTTGGAACCAACTTGGTAGCACTTAACAACAATAGCAGTATATTGTGAATATCGTGCCAAATACAAAAGTCAGAATTTGTATTTCCTCTCCTCCATCCTAATGGGCCCAGCATACTACTGCCATGGGATCCTTCCCTATCCGTCTGCCGTTGAGCACAGAGCTCATCCCATTTTTTTCTCTCATAAACATACTGCCAGTGCTCTCTTTGGTGCTGCATCATTGCATGAACATCCTTAATTGTTTCTTTAAATCAAAACAAAACAAGCCCGCTGTCATCCACATTGATTCCCTTCAGAGTGATCTTATATGGGCTTTCTGAGGCTGGACATCTTCATTAGAGGAGCGTCAACATTCTCCCATAGAACAGCTGGTGGGTTTGAACTACAGACTTTGCCATTAGCAATCCAGTGCTTATCCTGAAGCACCACTAGGGCTCCTACAAGACAGACTAATATTACCTGTAAGATTCCCAAGGCTATTAATCTTCACAGAAGCAGACTGCCACATCTTAGTCTTGTAAAATGGCTGTTGAGTTTTGAACAGCCAGCTTTTCAGGGAGCAGTCAAACACTTAACTAGGGCTCAGTTCCTTAAATACTGTTTCATAGAAAAAGAATGGTTGAGTCAAGGGGTAGAGGCTTTTCATAAAATATTGCCAATTTGTGGAAAGTTTGTACAAACTTATTTGCCTACTGCAAGTGTAATAGATTTTTATTGCCCCATATTTTCATTGACATTATAATTAATATGCTTATTTATCTCTACCATACTGTAGGAGAAAATGTAGCTCATGCATTTAATTTCTACATCTTAAAGGTTGTTGTTGCTACTGCTAAGTGCCGTCGAGTGGTTCCAATTCATAGTGACCCTGTATAGAGATTCCGAGGAGCAGCTGATGGGCTTGAACCACCAACCTTGCAATTAGTAGTAGTCCAGTGCTTATCCTGCAGTGCCACACCAAGACTCCATCTTAAAGGTAACCTTGAACTCTTGTCTATATTAATTAGCCTTTGTGTTTAAAAGAATTGTGTAGAACATATTTGCTTGAATGGTGGTTGATATCTCTGAAAATCCCTGGAGGTCTATTTCCCACCAAAGAATATGAGAATAAAGAGGCTATAATTTTTCTAGGTGAGAAAAATTAGACTAAAATATGAATATTTAATTTTGGCAATAAAAACACAGATGTTTCCTACACATGTTTAGATATTCATTGTGTTTGGCTTCAAAGAAGGAAAATGTAGGCATAGAAGAGCAAAACACAGTTATTGTCTCTAGTAAAGGCATTTGTAAGTTGAAATCTAGCAAAATATTGGTGAAGGAATATAGACACATCAATAAAAGTTGCTGTAAAATTCAAAGCTTTAAAAAAGACCAGACTTACTGCTCTTATAGAGACCAGTAGAAACCCCCAAACTGGGATCCTTAGACATCCTTCAAGTCTAGAACTGAGCCCACCCTTGACATCAACTTTCAGTCACACAGTTGTTGTTGTTGTTGTTAAGTGCCATCGAGTCGGGTCCGACCCATAGCGACCCTGTACAGGGTTTCCGAGGGTGTAAATCTTTAAGGGAGTAGAAAGCCTCATCTTTCTCCCGCGGAGCGGCTGGTAGTTTCGAACCGCTGACCTTAAGGTTCGCAGCCCAATTCGTAACCACTACGCTACCAGTAGACAGGTCTTTAAAGAGAACAATAACACAAGAAAGGTTAATACCAGAAAGGAAAGTACTCCTCAGAACAATCAACCAAATGAGACCAAAACAGCAGCATTTACCCCCAAAAAGCTCAGAAGGCAGAAAGGGTCAGGGAAGAAGGACAAAAGGAAACAGGAATCCCAGGGAGAAATAGAGAATACTAGCATTCTATTGAGAGGATTGCAATGTCATGAAACAATGTGTATTAATTGCTGAATGAGAAATGAATTTGCCCTGTAAACGTTCAACCAAAATACAATAAAAGCTGAACAAAAAGATTGGGTCATCCCTATCTTGTGATATATGTATGTATGCTGGACATTTGGAAAGCCTAATTAGTTTCAGCATCCTTTTTAAAGATCATAACCAGTGAAATGTAAAGTCAGTTTAAACTACAAGGTTGGGAGTTCAAACTCAGCAGCTGCTCCTTGGAAATCCTATACAGAATTGCTGTGAATCAGAACCAACTTGACAGCACTTGACAACAACAATCAATGGAGAAGAGGCACCAATTTGAGATAGAAATACAGCAGCACTCATAATCTGAAAGGCCATTAAAGGTGCAGCATTAGGGAACTGACAACTGGTATGCCCACCACCCACAAGATACTAATCTGGAGAACAGGAAGGTCCAAGCCCATCAGCACAGTACCCTCACCATCCATTCAGCAGACAACAGAACAGGGGGGAAGCCAGTGTCTACACAGCTTAGCCCATCCTTTGAGGAGGAGAGAATGAGGGGAGCCGGAAAAGTCAGATGAATAGAAAGAAGAGACAAACCAAAGCCATAGACATCCAGTTGTCTGTGGCTCATAATTACTGTAAAAGACAGAGTAGGACTGCTCCCTAGGGCTTCCAAGGCTGTTATCTTTACAGAAGCAGACTATCTCATCATGAGCAGCTGGTGAGTTAGAACCATCTACCTTTTGGTTAGCTCTCCAATGCTTAACCCAATGCACCAACAAGGCTCTTTATAGAAAGAATTGTTGTTGCTAAGTGCCATCAAGTCAGTTCTGACTAGTGTCAACCCTATATAGGGTTTCCAAGGAGCTGCTAGTGACTTTGAGCCAACCTTGTGGTTAAAATGGACCTGGCAGTCCAGTGTTTATAAAACAGATGACATTAAGCTATCTTGCTGAGGCATATTAAAAAACAACACAGTAGCCAAAGAGTCCATTCTAACTTGTGGAACTTCCTTCTGTAGGATTTTCAGTGGTTGCTTGAAACTGACAGCAAGCTCTGTCTTCCAAGGACCCTCTGAGTGAATTCCAACCACCAAAGTGCAGTCAGCGCTTTCATCATCATCACCACCCAAGGATCCCAATAGAAAGGATCCCAGGCTAAAGTCAAGTCATGTAGTTCTCTTTATGTTTGAGTGATGAAGATTAACTGTCCATGTTTGGTAAGGTGGAGGGTCAGAGAAAAAGAAGAAGACCGCCAAAGAGATGGATTGGCCAAGGGGCAGCATAAATTGACTCAAGCATGGCAACAGTAGTGAGGTTGGCCCAGGTTCGGGCAGTATTTCATTCTGCTGTGCAGAAGGAATTTGTACTGACTTAATGGCACCTAACAAAAACAACATACAGCCTTTATTCCTCTAGAAAATATCCAATGAAGGAGCAAAATAACCACATTATTTTCCATGCATTTCATAGCATGTGTTTGACACCTGTGTATTAAGTGAAATTATTAGAGCTAAATTGTGAAAATATTATGACAGATGAAAAAGAATTTCTGCTTTGGCATAAAATTATAGTTTATAGTCCCAAGGGACAGTCACAAACAGCCTGAGTTTGTTTTGTTGGCTTGTTTGCATGATGTTATCAGTAGCACAGGAACCCAGAAAGGTGTTTATGAATTCCTGGGCTCCTCCAAGATACCCAGATGTGAATTCTTTCACAACAAGATGATTTCAAAATGTTAAATTACACAAAAGACCTAGAACTGATGACTTTATGCGATGGAAAGTAATGGAATTTTAAGAATAGAAGCTTATAAGGCACGAAGTGGCTGGCTTACAAGTTTTCAGAGACAGTTTAGTTTCAGAGTGTGTGTGGGAAGGTAGAATCCCCACTGAATAGTTTTCATCTTGTCTAGATGGATCAGGTGAAAGGAGATAGGGCTAACATTCTTATAAATCAATAGTGAGTAATTGTCATCGTGACTAATTGTGATTGTCATAACTGTAAAGGTAGAAGTTTTGTAACATAAAGGGAAGAGTAGTTAATCTTACACTCCAAGAACAGAAGACCCTACAGCCTGCAATGGAGATGAACATGAGTGGAATGTGGGACCTATTTAGAAAAGCAGCAACATCAGAAATGGAGGCAGAGGTGATGACATGGAGAGATAGAACAGCTAGGTGTTCTAGACTCATGGAAAGAGAAAGGCTGTGTGCTAAAGGCTAGGAAGCAGACTTGCAAAATGTGCCCTTTAGTTGTTTAAATGATTATATATTCCTGAGTTCTTTTGTGTACATCAAAAAACAAACAAACAAACAAACAAAAAACCCAGAGAGCATAGAAGCAAATACTGTTGAATGATTATGCATGGAGGGGATTGTAATCATTACGATGAAATGAAAGATGAGTGCAAAGCCAATGTTCTCCCATATAAACTATTTAAAAAATAATAATATAAGCTTATAATTTTATGAGAATGTAGTTGCAAAATACTCTCAGAAGAATGCATGAATTG
>NW_006408539.1:28336520-28337605 GCF_000296735.1 Chrysochloris asiatica
TCCGTGAGTGTTGAAAGTTGATCCAAGAAGAATGAAGTCCTTGACAGCTTCAATCTTTTCTACATTGAAAAGAATGTTGTTTATTGGTCCAGTGGTGAGGATTTTTGTTTTCTTGACATTAATATGCAATCCATACTGAAAGCTGTTCTCTTTGATGTTCATCAGTAAGTGCTTTAAGTCCTTTTCATGGGACCTCCTTTAATTCTTTATTTTTCCCTAATTTTGCTTCAAGTATACACAGCCAAAGATACACCACTTCAACAATTTCTATATGTATCATTCAGCAACATTGATTACATCCTTTGTTCTATCATTGTCATCATTCTTTTCCACAGTATTACACATCATTATCTTAAATTCATTGCCCCCTAAGCTTCCCATTCAACCTTTGAAGTCAAAGGATCACTCATAGACAATTATTTTAAAGAACACAATGTCCAAAGCAGACACACTTAACTAATAAAGATAAGTTAATGTTAGTTCAAAGAAGATTTCAGGGGAAAGTTTGAGGCTTAAAGCTTGAAGATTATTTTAGAGGCAATAGTTTGGGAATTCATACAGCTAGAGTTTTTGATCACCATTTTTTGAGTTGGGGAAACTGAGACCCAGAGTTGTTGAGTGGCTTATGAAAGCTCTCATCTGCATGACAAAGCTGGCACTCAACTACCAGTCTTCTGATTCCTTCTGAAAGGCAATGTAATTTTCATTACATCTTACCCAACTCACATTCAAGTAGAAATAAATTACAAAATACATTTCACTTGTATGTTTTGTCACTGTCTTCCCTTCCACAGCCAGCAAATGTATTTGTTGACTATCCCAAGTTACTAACTGCTTAAAAGGCAGAAAATTTGTTTTGACACACCCTCAATTATTTAGAAGCATAGGAATGGATTTGACCTTGAGGAATTTTCTAAAATGTCAAGTATAAAGATGCTTCATATTTCTCTTTTTTTTTGTTTTTTGGTGATGAGGTCACATCTTATGATGTAGAAGTGAAATTAGTGTAGCTGGTGGCTATATTAGGTAACTGTGATGTAATGAATTGTTTAATAAGTCCTTTCTAGCCTCAGTCTTTGTAACCA
>NW_006408539.1:28343205-28359119 GCF_000296735.1 Chrysochloris asiatica
ATTCGTAACCACTACGCTACTACACTCTAATATTTGTTCAACCACCACTCATTTGTCTATTTGATGTACTGGAGAGGCATGCGAGTTGCTGTGATGCTGAAAGCTCTGCCTCCGGTATTTCAAATACCAGCGGAGCCACCCATAGTGGACAGATTTTAGCAGAGCTTCCAGACTAAGACAGACTAGGAAGTCAATTAACTTGCAGGAAGTTGTTATTACATACCATAGCGTCGTTTCTGACCCATAGCGATCCTATGTACAACCAAATGAAACACCTCCTGGTCCTGCCCATCCTCACAGTTGCTACTATGCTTGAGCACATTCCTGCTTCCACTAAGCCAATCCAGCTCATTAGGGGTCTTCCTCTTTTTTGATGACCAGGCATGAGGTCCTTCTCCAAAGACCGGCCCTTCCTGATAATATGCTCAAAGTATTAAAAACAAAGTCTGGCCATCTTGGCTTCTAAGAAACATTCTGGTCATACTTCCTCCAATACAGATTTATTTGTTCTTTGGGTACCTTTAATATTCTTCTCTAACATCATAACTCAAATACATCAATTATTCTACTGTCTTCCTTATTCATTGTCCAATTTTCACATGCAAATGAGACTATTGAAAATATGAAGGCTTGGATCAGGTGCACTTTAGTCTTCGAAATGACAGTTTTACTCTTGAACACTTTAAAGAGGTCTCATGCAGCAGACTTGCTCAATGTTTGATTTGTTTATTACCACTTCCAGGAGTGTTGATGGTATAGCCAAACAAAATGAAGTCTTTGACTATTCCCATTTTTTCTCCATTTATCATGATGTTATTTGTTGTTCCAGTGATGATGAGGATTTTTGTGTATTCTTTACACTGAGGTGTAACCCATACTGAAGGTCATGGTTATTTATCTTTATCAGTAAGTATTTTAAGAGCTCTTCTCTTTCAGCAAGCAAGGTTGCATAATCTTCATATGACAGGTTGTTAATGAATCTTCCACCCAGCCTGATGCCAAAATCTTCATATAATCCAGCTTCTGAGATTACTTGCTCAGCATAAAAATTGAATAGTGATGGTGATATAATACAATCCTGGCACACACCTTTCCCAATTTTAAACCATTCAGTGTCCCCTTGTTCTCTTCAAACTACTACCTCTTGGTCTATGTACAGCTTCCTCATGTGCTCAGGAGTGCTTATTCTCCACAATGTTGTCCACAGATTATCATGATCCACACAGTTGAAAGCCTTTGCATAGTCAATAAAGTACAGGTAAACATCTTTCTGGTATTCTCTGCTTTAGGCCAACATATATCTGACATCACCAATGATATCTCTCATTCCATGTCCTCGTCTGAACCCATTTTGAACCTTTCACAGTTCCCTGTCAATGTACCGTGGCAGCCATTTTTCAATTAATCTTTAGTAAAATTTTACTTGCATATGTTATTAATTGTATTTTATGATGACTTCCACATTTCCTTGGGTCATCTGGCTATGGAATGAGCACAAATATGGATCTCTTCCAATCAGTTGGCCAGGTAGCTCCCTTCCAAATTTCTTCACATAGATGAGTGAGTGCCTCTAATGCTATATCAGTAGGCGAGGGTTGTATGGTGTTCTTGATATCATCCTACAACACTTCTGGTATTTGATAATTTGTTCTTGAGATAATCTCTAAATTCAGGTGGGAAATGTTCAAAGTAATTTTTTGGCTCTCGTGGACTTGTTTAATTTTCTTCAGCTTTAGCCTGAACTTTCTTATAAGCAATCAATGGTCTGTTCCTCAGTTTGTCCCTGGCCTTGTTTGGCTGGTGATATGGCGCTTTTTCACTATCTTTTCCCACAGATATTGTCAATTTGATTTCTTTGTATTCCATCTGGTGAAGTCCATGTGTAGAGCCAACTTTTATGTTGTTTAAAAAGACATTTGCAATAGATAGATACGTCATTTGGTCTTTCAAAATTCTGTAATTCAATCTTCAGCATCATTTCTATCACCAAAGTCACATTTTTCAATTACGGATTCTTCTTTGCATTCCAATCATCAGCAATTTTCAATATGACATAAGTCATTAGATTTTACAAACCATTAGCTTAAGGGAAAGAGTTTTCATTTGCTTTTATTTTCAATCTAAAAATCAGATTTGGGCTATATGGAATTGTCTCTAATATTTAGGAGATAGAAATCAACATTTCATCCTGTACTTAGCAAATGAGCCAGACTATAAAAAGTTTGCAATACACATTTGAGTAAGTGTTGAGTTGTCACACATATTGATTCTGTTTTCTGAGCCCTTTAATCATACATAAAACATAGTTCTCAAAGAACCTTCTGTGCACGCCAATTATCTTCGGAGTTCTTTCATCATAAATCAAAATATCCTTGAAAAGGTGCTCTCTGTACATACCAACTATCCTAAAATCTTTGCTATTGAAGTTAAATGAATTTTCAGACACTACTTTAAAGAGCAAAAACACCTTTGTAAAAATTTAGTAGAAGCACTGTGTGATGATGAAGTGAAAATAGAATACAGTTGGGTTACATATGTTGGAATCATATGCTGAAAAATATGTCAATTACATTATTTCATCTAAATTGGGCAGTTTTCACCTTAAGATTCTTCTTTTGTTATGTATCGCTGAAGAGAAGAACAAACTATGATATATATCAATCTTTTAACAGCGATAGCTGTTGTTGTTAAGTACCATGGAGTAGGTTCTGACTTACAGTGACCATGTATACAGGTTCTAAGGAGGAATTGGTGGGTTTGAACCACCAGTCTTGTGGTTAGTAGTCCAATACCAGGACTACAACAGTGTTGTTGTTGTTAAGTATTGTCAAGTCAGTTCCAACTTTTAGAGACCCTGTAGACAGTGTCCAAGGAGAAGTTGGTGAGTTTGAATCACTGACCTTGTGGTTGAAACCAACCTTGTGCTTTATCCCAATTGTATAATACTTGCCCTTAGAATAATTTGGAAGAGTAATATAGAGTATCATCAATTGAAAAGATCATCAACATCAAAGGTGAAGAGTAATATAGAGTATCATCAATTGAAAAGATCACCAACATCAAAAGTGAAATATGACAGAGAATTATAAAGTAAGTGCCTTATATCACTGCTTTAAGCATCAATTCTCATTAAAGAGTTGAAAGTATATACTTTAAACTGAAAAGCTTCATTGATCACAACTGACAATATAAAATTGCTTTGATGATAAATCTAGTCCACTCAGATACACAAAATTTAATTTTTCCTGTGGATTCTCCTAACTTTAAATGACTTTTTTTCATTTAAAATAGTCTATTAAATAAAAAATTCTTCCATTTAGAAGTAGTGATATATCACATTACGTTGTGTATTATTTGATGCTATTCATTAATTATCTGATCAAAGACAGATGCTATCAATCCATCATTGATTTGATATATTATAAATAAGTAGACTACGATATGCTCTTGATATTAAAGCTCTTTTGTGGCATCTACACTGTCTCTATTTCTCTTATTTTTCTACACAGTTTTAGATCTAAATCATGTCACTTTTATTTACTTTCCATGATTTATTCAATATTTAGACCAAACACTACTTCTTTGGCAATGTTCAATGTTTTAAACTCAACAAACTAGGTGAATCAACAAGAATGTGAGAAATTTATTGTTATTTGGCCTGTATCCAAAACATTTCATTTTATCCCATTCAAGTACAGCAGTCTATGTTAGCAAATAATGAATTCAGAAACAACTGCATAAACCATATGCTGATTCTAAAACGGTGGCTTGAAACTTCCATTTAAATATAAAAGGTATTACAGAATATAAGCAAAGTGAATTTTTTACCCCCTTAAATTAAAGCAAAAGAGTGTTTTATATATCATTGCCAAATCTACAATCAAGCTGATCTCAGTCAAATAAACACAGGTAAAGATGTTGTTAAGTGCTGTGGAGTTGATTCCTACTCATAGCACCCCAGTATAGGGTTTCCAGGGCATAGCTTTTGGGATTGAACCTCCAACCTTTAAGCTAGTTTAATAGTACAGTGTTTATCCTACAGAGTGACATCAGGACTCCAGATAAAGACATAGATGCAGGTAAACACACACAGATTCTAATCAATGTTTAAGACACAACATCAAATGGATCTGTCACTGCTTCTTCAACTGGGTTTTCTGTAATCACGGGGAGTACAGTGTTGCTTCTTTCCATGTTATATAAATTGATGCACTATTTCTATTAATACAAAGGTGTTATGGTTCACACATCACTACTGGACTTCTAATTTGGCACTGTGGGTTAATGCACTGTACTGCAAAGTTGATTTGAACTACAAGGTTGGCAGTTCAAACTCACCAGCCATTCCTTGGGAAACCCTATGCAGGGTCATTATGGGTCAGAACCAACTAGAAGGTACTTAACAACAACAGCAACAACTGGACTTCTTGTGTGGCACTGTAGGATCAACATCAGACCCAGAAGGTCAGCAGTTCAAACCCACCAGCTCCTCCTCAGAAAACTTATGCAGAGTCGCTATAAGTCAGAACCTACTCAGTGACACTTAGTAACTACAACATGACACCTTCTTGGCTTGAGTCCAGTTGAACAATATTCTCTTCTAGTCCATAGGGTTTTCATTAGCTAGTTTTTTTAAAGTAAATCACCAACACTTACTTCCTACTCTATCTTGGTTTAAAAGTTCTACTGAAACCTGCCCACCATGGTGAGTGCTGGTATGTGAAAAGCCAGCATTGCAGCAACATAGGAGCCACCACACAATGACACAACTATGGATGGGTTAGGATACTAGGCCTCTTCTAGTTACTTCCTGTACATCAACTCGTTTTGTTCTACAACAATGTTGCCAGAAACTCCTATGATCCCATTTTCAGACAAAGGACATGAAGCACCAAAAGGCAAAGGAACTTTTGTAAAGATTCACAGCTGAGCTGAGATATAGATCCCATACATGTGAGTCCAGAACTGTTCTAATCTTTATGCTATTCACCCTTTCTATAGATCAGCAAGAAATATCTGCTGATCTAAGAATTTATATGGTGAGTCAAGTTATATGTCACAGATATTTGTTCAAATTATAATTAGTACTAGCATTCAGGTTCTTCACAAACATGTAAGTTGTGCCACATCCATACTCATGCGATCTATTAACAGACAGCCACACCAGATCTCTCATGACTTACAACTTACCTAATATAAATGAGGAAACAAAGATACCAGCATCACTTTATAGACTGACCAAGGTTGTGTATTAAAAAATGATATTACCTAGATAGTGCCTGGAGTCCCAGTGTGGCACTGCATGATAAGCACTGGATTGCTAATTGTAAGGTTGGTCTTTCAAGCCTACCAGCCACTCCTTGGAAATCCTATGCAGGGTCACTATGAGTCAAAACCAACTCAATGACACTTAACAACAACAGCAGATGGTGCCTGGGTACCTACCACTGCCAACTGCTGCTCTGAAAGGAATCACTTTAGAATAAAGGGTCCCGGATAGCATGGGAGAAAATGAGGACTGAAACTCAAAATCATATCAAAGACTAGAATTATTGGTCAGAAAGAGACTGGTGGAACCCCCAAGTTCATCAGTTCTAGAACTAAACTCAACCCCATGGCTCAATTTTCATCCAAACAATGTTGTTGCTGTTAAGTGTCATTAAGTTGGTTCTGACACATAATGACCCGGTGTATTATTTCCAAGACCAACTGACGGCTTTGAAATGTCAACCTTGTGGTTAGCAGTCAGTGCTTATCCTACAGCACCACAGGTCTATCCGGGAAACAATATCACTAGTGCGGTATGAATATTTTAGAATACTAACTATTTAGATCAAAAGGGCAGCATATACCCAAGGTCAAAGTTCAGAAGTGTTAGGAAGATTGGGAACAGGAAACACAGGGAGCTAGTGGGGTCAGTTATGTTACATAGAAGGGATTGCAGTCAATGATACAAAACAAAATACGTAGGAATTGTCAAAAGTAAAATGAAAGAGCTACTCTTTAAAATCTTCACTCAATTCACAATAAAATGTTTAATAAAGAGGGAAGGAAAGAACTAACATTAAAATGAGACAGCAATCCGCAAGTAACCAATTCAAGTTACCTTACGAGCTTCTGTGGGAGCTTGGTGGCTCCATATAAGAACTGAGCTGTGTTGGTGGTTTGAGCCCACCATCTACTCCATGGGAGAAAGATGAGTCGTTTTGCTCCTGAAAAGATGTACAGCCTCAGAAACTCTAAACAGGGTTACTACGAATCAGAAATGACTTGAAGGCACTTAACAGCATTAACAACAGTGAACGTCTATATGAGCACTTAACAACAATACAAAAATAGTTGCTGTCAAGTTGTTTCAGACTCATGATTAACCCATGGATGTCAGAGTCGAGCTGCACTCTCTGGAGTTTTTAATGAATGCTTTATCCTAAACAGATAACTAAGACTTTCTTCTAAGATACCTCAGAGTGGACTTGAAGCTTTAATTTTTCAGTGAGCAGTCAAGTGCATTAACCATTTACTTCTCTCAGGAAGCCAGAAGTTAACATAGAGTTCCCTCAGGTCTCCTCCTTGTCATAGTCCACTGGCTGACATCAAGTTGTCTTACCTACCTCACAAATTTGGTACAGATTGAGGAAATATGGTGGTGGTTATTTGCCGTGGAGTTGGTTTCGACTCATAGCGACCCTGTACAGGGTTTCTGAGGCTGTAAATCTTTACGGGAGCAGAAAGCCTCATCTTTCTCCCACAGAGCAGGTGGTAGTTTCGAACTGCTGACCTTGCAGTTTGAAGCCCGATTCATAACACTATGCTACCAGAGCTCCTTTGAGGAAATATACATGTAGGTATAAAATCACAATGCAGTTATGAGGTAGCAGCATTGCTCTGATAATTGTTATGAAAAGAAACAGTACCATATGAACAAAGGGAGGAGAGCCCCTCCCTTACCTTGTTAAACTGAACATTGCATTGCTAAGAACAAGGTTCTCCTGACCATTGAACCACAAGTGTGTTAAATATTAGAGAGCAACGCTGTTAGAACTCAGTGGCAATGTTGTGGTGCCTGAGAGAAATGAACTCTCACAATGCAGTGTTTAATGTTGCCAGCATCAGTGGGGTACTGTTCATTATAGACTCAATTCTTTTTTAAAATATAAATGTGTTTTGCGTCTTTGTGAATTTGCTTTATTCTAATTGCAATTGAACTACTGTACTAGCGAAGAATATCAAATATACCACAATCTGTTTTAGAAGAGCAGCCAGCGTGATCCTTAGAAGATAGAATGATGAGACTTGTCTCCTGTACTTTGAACATGTTATCAGGAGTGACCAGTCCTCAGAAGAGGACATCATGTTTGATACAATAGAGGGTCAGCAAAATAAGAACCTGAATATGTGGATTTACACAGTGACTGTACGAAAGGGTTCAAACAATCACAATGGTTGTGCAAGGATGGTGCAGTACGAAGTTGTGTTTCATTCTGTTGTACATAGGATCACTGTGTGTCAGAACAAACTTAATGGCACCTAACAACAGAACTGCGTATGATCTAAGGGGATCTTACTAAATTGTCATTCTTGACATTAAAAATTTTGCTGGCTCAAAGACAACTAGGAAACCACATGTGACAAGAAGTCTCCACTCCACAAAGCAGATCCTCCTAGTAGACTGCTGAAGGCAGTACAGTCATCTGCAGACGGCCCAGGCATTGGACCACTCCTTACTTTGAGGATCACCACTGACTAATGTTTGATACTTCTACATCTCATCTATTTACTAGGCAATTACTAGGGAAAACATCCAAAATTATATACATTTTTTGCTGAAATTTAGTACTATTAATCAACTTCAAAAGTGAAAAGAAAAAAAAAAAAAACCCTAAAACTAAAATGTCATATTTCTGCTAGGTAATTATCCAGCATTTGTAACAAGCATGTTCATTTATCATGTAGCTCATTGTCCTGTTTGTTCCCCCAAAACCCCCATGTCAAAATGCTTCCATCTCAAATGGTTCTGATGCCTTTCGCTGACCTGAGCTTAAACTGTCTCCCTTCTCAAATTAAAAGGCCTGAATGCAGGGAGGCAGGGTGTGAGCACACTAACTCGACAGCAGGATTTGATGAGTGCAACTGAAGCTAGAAATGAATAGGGTTGGCACTTGCTTTGGATACTGACTGCAAGAAAACCAACAGACACTAAAAAAAAGAAAGAAAATCCGTTAGCACACAGCTGTACAGAAAAGAGTTTAAAATAGTTTATCAGAAATTACTCATTGCCAATATATTTCAATAAGTTTCACATTGAAATTATAATAAAATTTTCAAATGACATTCACACTGCCTTTCTGTTTACATATAAAAACACCAAAAACTTTACAAATGAACTAATAGTCAGGATTGAATAAGAGGCTGGTCAACTGTAACTCTTCAAGTGGGCTAGTACAGTAATTGTAGTTGTCTCTTTGTTATAAATAGTGTTGCTTGTCTGACTTGGGGACCCCATTTGATTGATGAGTGGAAAGTAGTTTAAAACATTAAGCTAATTTCAAATCTTCCATACCATGAATGATGCTCTTAAAATGATGGTCAAATCCAGGGTTTAGAATTCATGGCCAAGATTGCTGGTCTCTTCTCAAATACTCTTGCATCCTAACTATCCACAAGCATGGCACCCCAAGATGGGAACAAGTCTCCACGTTCTGAGAGCAATTGGAGACTGCCTGGTACTATCTTGAGGTTTGACTGACCTTCATATCTGTGCATCTTAAACTGGTTCTCGTTGTTTATTGTAATTGTTGTTCTTGTTAAGTGACGTTGAGTTGACTTTTGACTCATAGTGATCCTATGAACAACAGAATGATGTAATGCTCAATCCTGCACCATTGCCACAATCCTTGTTACACTTGAGCTCACTGCTGCTGCCGCTACGCCAATCCATCTCCTTGAGGAGCTTCCTGTTTTTCGTTGACCCTCCATTTTACCAAGCATGATGTCCTTCTCTAAGACCTGATCCTTCCCGACAGTATGTCTAAAGTGTGAGAGATGAAGTCTCAACATTCTGACTTCTAAAGAGCATTCTGGCTACACTTCTGACACAGATTTGTTTGTTCTGACAGTCATGGTACTTCAATATTCTCTTCCAATATCATAACTCAAATGCATCAATACTTCTATCGTCTTCCTTATTCATTGTGCAACTCTCATATGCATATGAGGCTTTTGAAAATACCATGGCTTGGGTCAAGCACACCTTAGTCCTCGAACTAACATCTTTGCTCTTCAACACTTTAAAAAGGTCTTGTGCAGCAGATTTGCCTAATGCAATATGTCATTAGATTTCTTGACTGCTGCTTCCATGAGTGTTGGTAGTGGATCCAAACAAAATGAAGTTTTTTATAACATCAATCTTTTCTGCATTAATCATTATGTTACTTATTGGTCCAATTGTGAGAATTTTTGTTTTCCTTACATTGTTTTTCTTACTATCCCACAAATTGTCCTAAACTTAGCTTACTGTCATTGTGTCAATTCTGACTCATAGCAGCTGTACAGGACAGAGTAGAACCCTCCTATAGAGTTTCCAAGGTTGGGGTGGCTCTGTGAGATAAAGCCCTGGACTGCAAGGTCAGGTTGAACCACAAGATCGGTGGTTGAAACTCACCAGCTGCTTCTCAGAAACCCTTTACAGGGCTGCTATGAGTTGGAACCAACTTGAAGGCAATTAACAGCAGCAGTCTGTATTGGGGCAGGCTCCCACATCGATCTGGTTTTCAGGTAAGGACTCCTTACCCTAAACTCAGTCTGTAAAACAACCATGGCCTTACCCTCATGAATCCCGTGGGCTAGAATTTCAAACAGAGGTTTGGCTCTTCTACACATACCCAAAGCCTAACAAAACTTTTGGGGTGCAAACAGCAAGCTCAGTTGCTCACTGAAAGGATGAAGTCTGAGTCCACTAGAGATGCTTAGGAAGAAATGCTTGGTATTTTCTAAAAGCCAGCTATTGATAATCCTGCAGAACACCAGTCTACTCTGATAACTGTGGGTCATCATGAGCCAATTGACACAGAGCAAGTTGGATTGTGATTCCCCAAACCTGGCCTTGGTCAGCATATGAATGTTGCCATCCTATTTATTGTTAAGCATTGTCTAGTAGTGTGGTGCTGTGGGTTAATGCGCCAGACTGCAAAGCCATTTGAACTGCAAGGTCGGTGGTTCAAGCTCACCAGTTGCTCCGTGGAAACCCTTTACAGGGTCGCTATGGGTCGGAATCGACTCGATGGCACTCAGCAACAACAACAAGTAGGTTCTAACACATAGTAAGCCTGTATAGTGTTTATGAGGCTGGAAATCTTTGAGGGAGCAGAAAGCCTCATCTTTTTCCAACTGGTAGGTTAGAATTGCCCACCTTGTGTTCACAGTGCAGTGCTTATAGCACATAGACATCACACTCCCCCAAAACAGTTATTTGTTAGCAAGTGCTATGGAGTCAGTTCTGATTCAGAGCTACCCTGTATAGGATTTCTAAAGCTGTGCACCTTTACGGGAGCAGAAAGCCTCATCTTGGTCCTGCAGCAGTTAGAGTATTGAAGACACCAACCTTGTGGTTGGCTTGTTGTTGTTAAGTGCCATCATGTCAGTTCCAACCCATAGTGACCCTATGTACAATAGAATGAAACACTGCCAACCCTGCACCATCCTGACAATTGCTGCTGGTTTGGAGCTCATTGTGGTTGCTACTGCTGTGCCAATCCACCTTGCTGAGGATCTCCCTCTTTTTACTGTACTTAAACTTTGTCCTTCTCCAGGGACTGGTCCCTCCTAATAACATGTCCAAAGTATGAGAGATAAAGTCTGGCCATCTTGGCTTCTAACAACCATTCTGGGTGTACTTCTTTCAAAACAGATTTGTTTGTTTTTCTGGCAGTCCAGGACACCTTTAATATTCTCCTCTAACACCGTAACTCAAATGCATCAATTCTTCTATGGTCTTCCTTGTTCAATGTCCAACATTCACATGCATATGAGGCTATCGAAAATACAATGGTTTGAGTCAGGCAGACATTAGTCCTCAAATTGACATTTTTGCTCTTGAATACTTTAAAGAGGTCCTGTGCAGCAGAATTGCCTAATGCAAAACATTGTTTGATTTCTTGTGTGATGTTTCCATGGGTGTTGATGGTGAATCAATGCAAAATGAAGCCTTTCACAACTTCAATCTTTTCTCCATTTATCTTGTTGTTTATTGGTTCAGTGGTAAGGACTTTTGTTTTCTTTACATTGAGATACAACCCATACCAAAGACTATGGTCTTCAATCTTCATCAGTAAGTATTATAAGTCCTTTTCGCTTTCAGAGAGCAAGGGTGTATCATCTGCATGTTACAGGTTGTTACTGGAGGTTGGAAGTCAAGTGCTTATCATATGAAGTCACCACACTCCCTTCACCATCTTATAGATGCCAGACAATTAGGTATTCACTTTAGTAGCCACCAAACTGTGATTGGCTGCCACGAAGCATCATTGAGCCATAGATATAACTGATGCTGTTGCTGTCTGGACTCATGGTGACCCCACACACAAAGTTAAACTCCTATGATCCACAGGGTTTTCATGGGTGATTTTCAGAAGCAGATGGCCAGTCCTACTTTCTAGTCTGACTTAGTCTGGAAGCTTCATTAGAACCTATTCAGCCTCACAGCAATATATAAACCTCTGCTGATAGGTGAATGATACCAGGCTTGAGGTGCATTGGCCAGAAGCTGGATTCTGTTCTCCTACATCATCAGAAAGTCCTCTAAACAAACATGTGCCAGAAGCTTCACTTACCCATGTTGGGTGCTCAGCAGCTAAGATGTGTTGTTGTGTGCCTCTTTTACTGGCTCCCTTGCTCCCCAAACAGAGGCCTATATGGAGACCCAACAGCCAGCTTCTCAGGACAAGTAACAGACTGACTTGATTTCTGCTAATCAGTTAGCTCTCATCCTACCTCCATAGTGAATCCAGGAGACCAGAAGGCTGCTTGTATCTCTTAAGGGAATTCAGTGTAGATGTCACTAAATCTATCATGAATATTCAGGAACATCTGGAAAACTGAATATGGTCCTTTACATACTAATGGTTTCCCTTTACACACAAGCAGCCATGCTTTATGAAAAATTTAATCTGAAGCTGTTGTTGTTGTTGTTAAGTTCCGTCGAGTCGGTTCCGACTCATAGCGACCCTGTACAGGGTAGCTTTGGTTAAATTCTGAGTGATAACTACCAAAGCTGGAAAAATCGAGACTGACGTATTTTCCTTTCTTGAAACTACAGTTTGTACATTATTGTAACAGAAGATGATTTGGTTTATAGGGTTTGATTAGAATTTTCACTAATTGCTTATGTTGAACCTTAACCTTGGTGAACTTAAGACTTCCAATGAATTTGTTTTTCTTTTATTTAAAGGCCTTCTGACTTATTTTAGATAATAGAAAATGTCTTCAGGGTATTCATTTCACAATAATAGCAAGTGTATATAGCTAAGAATGAGATTATGAGTAAATAAGCACAAAGAATATGAGGAGACATCAAAAAGTTTGTGGAAAAATGGAATTCTTCCATGAGCTTTTTTTCTCCCTCCCCTACAATAATAGGGTTTATTAAGAAAGTGAATAGGGTACAATTCAGGATCAGAAGCAACTCAGTATTCAGCAGTTCTCCAGTCAGGAACGCTTTTCGTCTGCCATACTGCAGGCACACCACTCTCTTGTCTTTGACCTCTCAGTCATGTGGCCCCATGGCCTCTGCCCTGCTTGGGCAAGTGTTACCAAGCTCTTTCAGCCAGTCTGTAAATGTCCAAAGCAAGCCTTCTACTCATAGTCCCTCAGCTGTACTCAGCCCATGGGCTGTGAAGTCCATGGCTTCTCTGTGTCTCCATACCACCATCTCTGCTGTCACTGCTTTTCTAGGTAGAGATCTCACACTTTGGTTTTGCTTTTCTTTCTTAAAGGTCCTGGGGTCATCTCTTCCATGAAATTTTAAGGCTCCCTCATATGTTTATAAAATCAATGTCATGGAAATATTAATACAATGTATAATATCACATAGGAGCCCTGGTGGTACAGAAGATTAAGCATTGGGCTGTTAACCTTGAGGTCCGTGGTTCAAACCCTCTGCAAGAGAAAGATGAGGCTGTGAACACCCGTAAAGACAGTCTCAGAACCTATAAGGAGTAGTTCTACAATGTCTTACAGGAACTTTACAAGTTGGAAACAAACATGACAGCAGTGGGTTTGGTTTGGTTTAGAATATAGCAGAAATGTCTTCTTGTTGTTTTGAAGTGCCGTTGAGTCGATTCTGACCCATAGCAACCCTGTATCGGGTTTCCAAAGAGCAGCTGGTAAGCTTGAACCACTGACCTTGCAGTTCAAATGACTTTGTGTTCTGACACATTAGCCCACATTGCCACACAAGGACTCCAGAAACGTCTTAGACATGTCAATTATGCATATATACTGGGATTGAGTTCAGTGTCTTGACTTATAAAATCCACATTATGAAGGACCACGTAAAAATGGTGTCAAGTTCTCCATGAGGCCTATATGATGAGTCATTCTAATAGGATTTTTCTGGATGATTTTATTTTTTCTTATTTTAAATCTCCTAGTTGACTTGCGGTTCACGTTCACAAAGCATGTGAAAAACAAACTTCTGGAACATAGATTACTATTGTGTTCAGTTTTGAAATGAAGGCTAACTAGAAGCAAGCTTGCATTACAATCTGCTATTGAAAGGTTAAGAGTAAAAGAAAGGGTGTAGAAAGATTCATTCAATCTAGGATAATTTACAAAATGTTTGCTCTCCTTTTCCTTCAGGAAAGGTATTGGCTTTCAGAAGTAGAGAGTTGTCAGTTTACAACGCCCTTACAGTTAGTGTTCATATTAAAATAAAAGATAAAATGTGGGTTAGTACTTGAAAGGCATTAATCCTATTATAAGAGACATGTCATTTGTTTCCAAGGACTTTGTAATCCTGTCATAGTGAATGTGATTATTGGTAGTGGGGTTTCTGTTATTATTATTATTGTCATTACTTCCATTATCAGACAGAAAATCAATGTTATAACATAGAGTTTAAAACTCTAAAACTCTGAAAAAGTACTTAATGATTCTCGTTATATTGAATTCTTTCCCCATAGGAGATGGAGCATAATCATTAAAACAGCAATTGAAAAAAACAACAGAAAATAAAGGCATGCAAGAAATTTTCAGAGATGAGAGTGTGCATTCTGAGTTGTTTTCATGTTGCTGAGTGAAAGAGAGGTGAAATTTCTATGGTGTGTTTCCCAACCCTGAGGTGACCACGGGGTGTAAGAAAAGGTGCCACGGAGACCATACAGAGGCAGCCTGGGGTATCCCCTAGGTGAATCATCTACGATGGGAAGAAATGAAATGAACAAGGCTTGTGAGGACAATGTTGAATGCTGAGAGAAGGAAATGGAAATAGGCACTGAGTCCTAAAATTACATATAGAAGGGCTTCATTAGTTCTTAATAAGCTGTGTTGATGGAACTGAAAATTACCCATACATATACATTAATGAAGTAAAGTTTCAGAATTGAATAAAGGTGATAAAATATGTGCCAATGTTAGAAACAACTGGGAAATTTTACACTCACATGCTCAGTTATCCAGAAGGGTACTGAAATATTCCAAATACATAGGCCAAAGTGATGCATTTGTCAAGTGACTCAGAGAATAACTTTATAACAAGGCTACCGAACAGGTTAAAAATAGATTGAAATCCTCTTTCATAGATTTTGCAACGATATAAAAAATGTATGCTCTGTAATATGCAGAATATGATACCATCTAAAGTCTAATGTTTGCACAGAAATTGAGCAAATAATTATGGATAACTATTGGCCAAGTATGAGACAATAGAAATTATAGGTTTCATGTATGCATAGCAATGCTTGAAGGAGTGCTGGTGGCACAATGGTTAAGTGCTTAGCTTCTAACCGAAAGGTTGGAGGTTTGAACACATCCAGCAACTCCATGGGAGAAAGATTTTGAGATCTGCACAGTACAACTCAGGGACACCTTGAGACAGAATCAACTTGATGGTTTACAGGGACACTCTACACTCAGCCCTCTCCTTTATACTCCATGAGCCTCATCCAGTCTCCACCACAGGTTGATCTTTCCAAATAAGGAGCCCATCAATGTTGCTCCGGTGTCCCACCCCCTCATCCCATTATGTACAATAGATGTGAGTGATTGCTAATGAAAGACAAAGGAAATAATTCAACAACATCTGTCAGAGCTGGAACTTGATGGGCTGGCCTTATTTTGCTGGGTCTAGAAGTTCTCTACCTTTCATAGACCCTTAAGACGTACTTAGAGAACAATACACATTGTTCTCACTGATTATCCTTCTTTATTACACATTATTATTACAAATATTACAATAAAATGTGCAAAGATCTGGAATCAGAAAACCAAAACGGAAGAACATGCTCAGCATTACTCAAGCTGGGGAAACGGAAGAAAAAATTCAAGCCTCGACTTTCATTATTGAAAGATTCTCTGGGCAAGTTATTGAAAGATGTAGAAAGCATCAAGAGAAGATGGAAGGAATACATAGAGTCACTATACCAAAAGGAAATGATTAATGTTCAACCATTTCAAGAGGTAGCATATGATCAAGAGCCAATGATACTGAAGGAAGAAATCCAAGGTGCATTGAAGGAATTGGCAACAAACAAGGCACCAGGAATTGATGGAATAAAAATTGAAATCTTTCAAGAATGTAATGTGGCACAAGAGGCACTCACTCATCTCTGCCAAGAAATTTGGAAGACAACTACCTGGCCGACTGATTGGAAGAGATCCATATTTGTGCCCATTCCAAAGAGAGGTGACCCAATGGAATG
>NW_006408539.1:28360221-28367028 GCF_000296735.1 Chrysochloris asiatica
CAAGGAAAAAGAGGAAGACCCCCAATGAGATGGATTGGCCAAGTGGCAGCATCGATGGACTCAAGTGTGGCAACAATAGTGAGGTTGGCCCAGGATTGGACATTGTTTCGTTCTGCTGTGAATAGGGTCGCTATGAGTCAGTACTGACTCAATGGCACCTAACAATGACAGAATTGTGAGGGAGCTATGATACATATGCCATGCAGGCTCAGCAGTCAGTGGAAGGACTTTTGCTGGGATAAGTAGGGCAGCATTCCAGGCCCCATGACCTTGTGGAGCTGAAGAGACAATAGCTCCTAAACTATGTGGAGATGATGCACTTTACTAAGCTCTACAGGTATTAAGGTGTGGTGTGAAAACAAGACCATGAAGTCACGGTGGTGGTGTTGGAACTGTGACATCACATAGTATACTTAGCACCATTGTGACCAGGTTCAACTGAAATCATGGATTTGAAATGAATGTGAATGGTCAAGTGCTTTAGGGTTGTTTAGTAATTGAATGCTCATGGCCTGAGTCAGGACTGTACCTGAGTTTAGGACTTGAGATGTAATGGGTATGGTTAAGGGAAATTTCTAACAACCATGAAAGGTGCTATGTGATTTTAACACACCACTAAATTGTCTCCCTATGCTGTTATTACTCAATGTGAAGTATCAGCTAATAATGCATTTTGTGTTCATCCTGATCTCCACGGCAACAAAGTTGGAGTTGTGTGCATGTCTGGAACCACACAGGCATGGTTTCAGTACCAATTCCTCAAATGCACTTTTGAATTTCAGGTGCCAACAAAACACTGAAGGCATGGGCGGGTTGATGGACCTCATGTAGAAACTGTGCTAAAAACTCCACTGGAAACCATCACTCAGGCATTGGGTTGTGTCAGAGTTCAGTCTCCTCAGATGCACATGAAAGCTGGACATTGAATGAGGAAGATTGAAATCGAATTAATGCATTTGAATTGTGTTGTTGGTAAAGAATATTGAAAGTACTGCCAGAAGAATGAACAAATCTGTGTTGGAGGAAACATAGCCAGAATGCTCCTTAGGAGAAAGGATGGTGAATCTTTGTCTTTCATGCTTTTGACATGTCATCCAGAAACCCAGTTCCCGGAGAAAGACATCATGCTTAGTACAGTAGAAGATCATCAAAAAAGAGGAAGACTTTTGATAAGATGGATTGACATAGTCGCTGTAAAATGGGGCTCCTGCATAGCAACAGTTGTGAGGGTGGGATAGGACTAGTCAACATTTTGCTCTGTTATGCATGGGGTCACTACAAGTCCAAAACAAAGTGACAGCATCTAACAGGAACAACAGTGGTGACCAGTACAGGCTGTGATTTGAGTAAATTGTCGATGTCATGGCTTATCGTTGAAGGGTCTCTAATACTCTGAACATCACACCATAAATCTGAGTGGTTGTGTGTAATCTGTCTTTGCTGACAATCTTGAGATACGTAAAAAGAAACTGTCAAAATGTCATCTAAATGCTATGTGTCTGAATAGCACTGCAGAGCCTGAAATATAACTCCATAGCCATTCCTCATTCATTTGTTATCCTAGACAGTTTTACTGGTGGCTTTGGTGTCTTGAAGTACTGAAAGGCCAATGGTTTGAACACTCCAGCAGCTCCACAAGAGAAAGATGAGGCAGTCTGCCTCCATAAGGATTTACAGCCTCACAAACCTTCTGGAACGGTTCTCCTCTATAAGATAGGGCTGCTGAGTCGAAACTAACTCAACCAAAGTAGGTTTAGTTTTTAAGGTTGGATGTTGGATGTGCTAGAGGCTGTTTGAAGCTCTACATACAGACAAGTGCCTTACCCTCAAGGAGCTTGTGTTCCAGTAGGCTATCCTGATCAGGAACTCCATAGACCATCACTGGCTGTGACAATGCTTCAAAGACAACACAAGGGGAAGCAGAGACTCCCCCAGACAGTAACTTGTTGTTGTAACTGTGTGCCATGGAGACAATCCCAACTCAGACTCCCATCCCTGTTAGACGTCGTCACCTAGTCTCTGCCTCACAGTGAGCCTATGCATAGCAGAGCTTATGAACCAATTCCAACTCTTAGCAACTCTCTAGGACATCGTAGAACTGCTCCATAGGTCTTCCAGGGCTATCATCTTTACTGAAGTAGACTGTCACATGGTTTACCTACAGAGCAGTAAATGGATTTAAGCCACTGACCTTCCAGTTTGCAGCCAAGTGCTTCACTACTGTGCCTCCAGAGATGGAGGTGATAGCTGCTCTGGACCTGCAGGAGGAATGGAACAAGCAGCAAGGCATCCTGGCAGAAGGAAATCCAAGTATGGAACTGGATGCATGGTGGGTCTGGCATTTGGGATGTGGAGAGATCAGGGTAGTAAGGGTTCCTAGTTAACAAGGACAATGGATCGAGAAGGGAAACATCAGGAATAAATGATTATATGTACAGGCTCTGATGAGGGTGTCAAATTTTATTCTAGCAAAATGATAAGATGGAACTCCCTGGGTGGTTAAATGTTTGGTGGTACAAACTCAGCTGCTAAGACACTGATGGATTTTCAGAAGACAAGTAAAATAAATTGATTCAACACTGAAAAGCATGCTAGAGTTGTATGTTCATAATTTTTCTTTTAATTAAGAACTGTGGGAGGAAAATCTCTGTAGAAAAACTCAAGGAAATTGAGGTTCAGAGAGGGGATGTGTCCTGTCAAAGGAAATCAACAAGTCAGCGCCAGCTAGCATGGAGCCCCAGTCTTCTCATTCACAGTTCCTTGCTACTTTCTCTCCATCTCCACTTGTCCTCCCTGTCTCCCTATCACTGAGTTATTATTGTCTGCCTGTCGCTGAGTTGTTATTGTTAGGTACTGTTGAATTGGTACTGACTCATAGGGACCCTAAGCAAAATAGAACAAAACACTGCCCAGTCCTGTGCCAACCTCACTATTGTCACTCCACTTGAGTCCATTGCTGTTGCCACTATGCCAGTTTGTCTCATTGGGGTCTTCCTCTTTCACTGAGTTTTCACCACAAAATAAAATGTCAGATGGGAGTATTGTCTTCAAACGTCCATATGACTAAAATTATTTCAGACTTTGTTTATAGCATGAGGTAGAAATGATGAGAAAACAAAAGCCTGGGTGAACATGCATTTATAAATTCCCTCTCAAATCAGATAAGGAAATGGTTTAAATAAAAATATGTAATCTCACTGGCTTAAATGAGGTACATGTGATTTGGATGACACGGATGTATTTAAACATTCAGCCTAAATGTTATTTCTTTTGATTCTTTCTGATGATATCAAGCAATCTATTTTGAGTGTTCCCAACAAAAGGCTAACTTCTACTTAAGGTGGGTCACCACTCTGACTTTAGGGTTCACAGTACAGGTCTTCATATTACCTCCATCTGCTAATGAGCTGCCTACTATGGGAAAAGATTTAGTAAAGATTTCTAGAAGTAATGTAATTGCTCCAAATGCATTAAATTTGGTGAGTAGTGACTTGAATCTTAAAAGCTCATGAGCAGTCATCTAAGGTGCAATTACTTTTCTCTCCTTGTACAGGAGAAAGAAAAACCATGAAAACTGAGGATGTTTGAAAACAATTCATCCACTTTCAATCAAGCAATAGATAGGCATATAGCAGGCACACCACCAACAACACTAGTGAGGTCTGCATACCATAGAATGGTCAACCATTTGAGACCAAATGGGCAGCATTTACCCAAGAACGAAATTCAGAAACGTTGGGAAAGAAGGAGAAATGGAACCAAGAAGCACAGGGAGGAAGTGGAATGAATGATACTACATGGAGGGGATTGCAATCACTGAAATGAAAGAAAGTGTGTGGTTTGTTGGATGTAAAACTGATCATCTGTTCTGTAATCCTTCACTCAATTCACAATAAAAAGTTCAACAAAAAAGTAAGGATATAAATAGAAATTTGAAGAGCATTAGAAATTTCTAGGTCATGGTCCAGAAAATATGACTGGAACAGCAAATGAGCAAATACGTGAGCACTGTAATCTTGTAATCAAGAATTATTTTTAAACTCTATACAATGACAACAAAGGTACATATTATGACATACCTAATGTCGTAGACTGTGGTAACAGTAACAGGAATCTGTGAGTGGGCACACAAATCTTCAAATTATAGCAGGTAGGAAAGTGAATGGGACACCCATGTCAAACCGTACATTTGACAGAATATTTCTACAACAATAAAAGCATGGCATATAGATTCTAGACAATGCCTTAGATTTGGGGTGGAATTTTACAAGATTTATAACCCCAAAACCAATGCCATCGGGATTCTTTGTCTCAGTCAGTGAGAACGGCTTCATAATACTTGTCAGCGTGAAGAATGCTGAGGTCCTTATTTAAAACTGCAACATCTTCTTTACCTCCTCATTGCTGGCACTCTGTGCTTTGCTATGGTTTTATTAGTAGCCTAGTGGTTTATGCATTGGGCTGCTAACCAAAAGATCAGCAGTTCAAATCCACCAGCTGATCCAAGGGAGAAATAAGAGACTTTTTGGTCCTGAAAAGATTTGCATCTTCAAAAACCCTATACAGGATCATTATGAGTTAGAACCAATTCAATGGCATACAATCACCACCACCACCACCACCACTGATACTATCTTCTATTACTACACACTGTTGCTGATATTGTTAGATGCGGCAGAGTTGGTTCTGACTCATAGCAACCCTATGCACAACCTTATGCGCTGTCCTGCAACATCCTCAAAATCGTTGTTAAGCTTTTTCCATTGCTGCTGATACTGTGCCAATCTATCTCATCGGGCATGTTCCTCTTTTTCACCAACCTCCACTTTACCAAGCATGATGTCCTGCTCCAGAGACTGGTTCTTCTGATAACATGTCTGAAGTATAAGAGTAGGAGTCTGGCCATCCTGACTTCTAAGCAGCATTCTGGCTGTACTTCTTCTAATTCAGATTTGTTTGTTCTTCTAGCAGTCCGTAGTACTTTTAATATTGTTCTGCAATGCTATAACTCAAGGGCATCAATTATTTAGTAGACTTGCTTATTCACTGTCCAACTTTCACATGTATATGAAGTTACTGAAAATACCATGGCTTAGGTCAGGCATACCTTAGTCTTCAAACTGGCATTATGATATGAAATAAATTCATATTGTGGAACACTAAGGTAAGCAGGGAGGGGTGCTGATGGTAGAGTAGGTTACTCCTTGAACTGTTAAGCACAAAGTCAGCAGTTGGAATCCACCTTTCACAGCATCACTATGAGTTGGAACAAACTCGATGACATTTAACAAGAATGCATGCAGGGTCACTATGAGTCAGAACTAACTCTATGGCACACAGCAATGTAGAATAAATAGTAAACACAAAAGCAAGTTGTAGAGGAACACATGAACTATAATTCATTTATATACGTTCTACACAGGAAACATTGAGTGACCATTTCCTTCCTGATACATAGTAACACATGAAGAAGAGCAAGATCTTGAGAACCCACACAGCAGCTTGCTAGGAGCTATAAAGAATGGCAAGAGGGAGGGGAAAAGTGATTGTTGTAAAGACTGGTTACCATATATGCTTATATTAACCCAACTTTTCTTATTCTGAGAGGATATGTGGAAGATAGTTAAACAGTTATCATACATGCTTTGTTGTTTAAATGTTGTCAAGTCAATTCTGACCCATAGTGATCCCGTATAGGCTTTCCGAGGAGCAGCTGGTGAGATTGAACCATCGGCCTTGAAGTTCAAATGGCTTTGCAGTCTGGCGCATGAACCCACAGCATCACTCCAGGACTCCTGATAAATGCTTACACTAACCTAACAGAAACCAGAAGAAGCTCTAACATTAAAATGGTTGTTGATGGTGATGTCAGCTGATTTCCAGTTGGTTCCAATGCCTGGCAATCCCATGTGTACAGAGTAAAAAGGCTCCATAGGGTTTCAAGGCTGTGCCTTTCAGAAGCTGACCACAAGACCTGTCATCTAAGACACTGCTGAGTAGATTTCAACCTCCAACCCTTTGGTTAGTCATCTATTGCTTTACCATTTGTGTCACACGGGGCCTGCATGGATTCATATCTCTTATTTCATTTCAGCCAATTAACAAGAAACCTGTAAACTCTTACTGTTATTCCCATTTTTACATATAGAGAAATAAAATTAAAGTGGTTCCAGTTCCTACATCGTGTGTCCCAGAATTCAGAGCTGGAACAGACCTTCCGACGTCAAGGCTGGTACTGTGCAGCCGTGTCTAAGGTCCAGTGTGGAAATGAACGGATACGGCGCATCACTTACCTGACCTGTCCTTACAACAAAGCACAACAGTGAAAAAGCACTAGTATTGTGCTTCCTCAAACTTTTCACCATCTTTTTAAAGTTTTTATTGTGAATTAAGTGATAGCTTTCATGGGAGAACATCGGTTTTGCACTCATTCTATTGTATTTTGTTTCACTGCAATGATTACAATCCCCTCCATGCATCATCATTCAACAGCATTTGTTTCTATTCCTTCTGTTGGGGTTTTGGCTGTTGTTGTTGGTGGTGATTTGTTTTATTTTTTGATGTAACAAAAACATGCAGGGATATATAATCATTTAAACAACCAAAGGGCACATTCTACAAGCCTGCCTCCTGGCTGCCAGCACACAGCCTTTCTATTTCCATGAGTCTAGAGTCCTTAGTTGCTCTATCTCTCCATATCATCTCTGCCTCCATGTCTGGTATCGATGCTTCTCTGGATAGGGTCCTACATTCCACTCATGATCTTATTCCTTGATGGCCCTAGGGTCCTCTGTTCCTGGGATGTAA
>NW_006408539.1:28387165-28407264 GCF_000296735.1 Chrysochloris asiatica
ATGTGCCTGCTAATGAGACACGCTCACTTGCACTGTGTTTTCATGGTAGAGTTTTCACCCATCACCACTGTCTTTTTTTTTTTTTTTGTAATTTGTTAGGTCATGTTTTATGTCCCAGAATGTGAACTTCTTTTTTTAATGGCCTATGTGACTTTGAGAACAATGTGCATTTTGCTATTGTTGGATGGAATATTATGTGTGCTATTTAGACCTCATTGATTTAAGTTGTCCAGGTTAATTCAGCTTAGCAGAGGACCATGAGTTCTCTCAGAAGTGGGTGTGGGCTTTGGGGACATTAGTAGAATCGTCCTGTTCATGCTCTAACATTCTTGGGAGATCAAAGGCTTCCTGTGCTCAGAATCAATGAACATCAACAAAATAAGAAGAGTGGCGTGAATCACCAATTCACAGAGAGACCTATGACAAGCGAAATAATGATCTGGACCAGCTTACATCTCTAGATTGGTCATTTTGTTTCCTTGGCTGTTACTTAGAATAATCATGCTTTTAAGGATTTCCAACTCTTGAGTCCATTCTAAGATTTCATAAGCACAGCTCAATTAATTTTCATGAGAGATCAGTCCATACCTGTAGTCTCAGATTTCTTATGCCTGTTGCCTCCCTCTTCACTTTCCACACTATTGGAATCTAGCTTTCACTCTTATCACACCACTGATAATGCTGGCAATAGCTCACATTATGGAACTCAATGCACACCTTTGCCTTGGCTAGCTCTCTGCTGTATTTGGGGTCCATGTCTTTTGAAATCCCTGCTTCCTTGATTCCTGGCCTCTTCCTACACAGCATCTGGTTCTTTGTTACCCTTTGTGTGTCTTTACAATTTATTTGTCCCTTTATCAGTTGTACTTCCAAGAGCCCTGCCTTTGATCTAGTGCCCCTCTCTATGTATAAAGGCAAGTGAAAAACAGTATTTCAACTAGGCTTCTGGTTCATACATGCACTGTTTCAACATGTGCCTGCAATCAGAGGGTAACTGCAGATAAGTTCTCTCAGAAAACATTGTCTTAGTCTCATTGTTGTTGTTGTTCAGTGCTATTGAGTCAGTTCCAACTCATAATGACACTGTATATGGTTTCCAAAGAGTGGCTGGTGGGTTTGAACCATCGCCCTTGTGGTTCAAACTGACATTACTATGCAGTGCTTATCCTACAGTGCCACACAGGACTCCTGAGTCTTGTTGTTCTTGAGGACCATCGAGTTGATTCCAACTCATCACGACCCTGTGAGGATGGCTCAGGACCAGGCAATGTTTCGTTCTGGTGTGCAAAGTGTCGCTTTGAGTTAGAACCAGTTCAACAGCACCTAACAACAACCTTACTTCTAATCACTTCTCTAATGTCAAGCCTGAAAGTAATTCCATATTGTCATCTTGACAATCACTTTAATCTCAGAAACTCCCTCTCTCTCTTCCTTCCAAGTTCTTGAAGTGGCATTTGAGTCATAGCTGAGTCTGCTGAAAGCCTATGTTCTGTGGAGAATCAGAAATACCTTGAATAGAAAATTGCTTTGTTTCCTAATGTGGACAAAACGAGCGTAATGGTCTCTGAAAACATCAAATAAAGAGAGCAGTAATTGCTTCCTGTTGTTGAGGGTAGTGATCTCTGAAATTGGATAAAATAAAACCGAGGGATCAGCTGCTCTGACCATCATCATCATGTTGAAAATGTGCAGACTGTTCCTAGCACAGGAAGGAACACTCATCACATATTGGAGGCACTCTATGCACGTCAAACAGTGTTGCTTCTTTCACTGTGGTTGGTGTCTTCAAGTCAGCTCAGACTCTTATAGCGACCCTGTAAAAGGTTTCCCAGGAGCAGCTGGTGAGTTTGAATCACCGACCTTGTAGTTCAAACCTGCCTTTCGGCCCAGTGCATTACCCTGTAGTGCCACACCAGGACTCCATGTCAAACATTGTCGCTGTTGTTAAGTGCTATTGAGTTGATTATGACCCATAGGTACCCTGTATAGGGTTTCCAAGGATCAGCTTGTGAGCTTGAACCACTGACCTTGCAGTTTAAACAACTTTGCAGTCTGACGCATTAACCCACAGTGCCACACTTATAAACACTGATAAATATTAATAACATATTATTGGTTAATATTGAAATGAGTTCTAATATATTTCTAAACTAGCTAACAAAATGCATTGAGCTATTGATTTTAGCATGTCTAGTGGAGTCCTGCTGTGCCGTTATAGAATAAGCACTAGACTGCTAACTGTAAGGTCAGAAGTTCAAATCCTATACAGGATCTCTATGAGTCTGAACCAACTCAGTGGCACTTAACAACAACACGCAACTTAGGTACTAATTATCATATGACTCAATGGAAATGAGAAGGGAACATTTACTTCCTTTTGTTAAATGTTGCTTTCATACTTTGAATTACATCCTATGACAATGAAGCGATTTGATCATGGTGAACTTGAGATACTTGCATTATTTGGAATACTGTAACGTTCAATTGGCCTTCTGCTGAATAGTAAATGGCTCTAGTGTTGATACTCACAAGAAAAGATGCTTTATTTATATTATGAGGCCTGATGTGGTGCTGTGGGCTAATGCATCAGACTGCAAAGTCGTCTGAGCTGCAATGTTGGCGGTTCAAGCTCACTAGCTGCTCCTTGGAAACCCTATACAGGGTCACTATGGGTCAGTATCGACTTGACAGCACTTAACAACAACAATATTTGGATATAAGGAGTTCTGGTAGCATAGTGGGTTAGGCTGTTAGCTGCAAGGTCAACAGTTTGAATCTACCAGTTGCACCATGGGAGAAAGATGAGGGCTTCTGCTCCTATGAAGATTTACACAGGAAGCCCTACACAGGGTCATTATGAGTTGGAATCGATTCCAGGGCCCTTCACCACCTCCACCACCCCCACTCCCACTTACTTTAATATAAAACATAAAAGGGGTAACCTTTGATATTTTAACTTTGAAACTTCATTAGTGATAAATTTATCAACTCCTGAAAATAAAAATAGGAAGAAATGACAGACTTTTTTTTTTCTTTTTTTAAAAGCAGAATGACTTGTAAATGCCTATAGGTTAACAAGAACATTGGCAAATTCATCATACAGATTTAGTATTTTATTGTACAAACATAATGTTCTTTTTCTAAGTAATAGAAGTTCAGCTCACACAACCAACGCTCATTTGCTCTAGACCACTGTCTTCCAAACAAACTTAAATGCACTTTCTTAGGAGAAAGCATGATTTCTCTAGCCCACTAGGTTCACTATAGTACTATCTAGTACAATACTTCAGGCAACTGATAGTTCACTAGCAAAAACTGAAATTAGACTTTGCTTTGTATTTTATGTTTTGTGAGGTTTATACCCAGAAAGGTCTCCTGAGTTTAGTTCAAATAAACGCTTAAAATTTTTTTAATGAGAGCAAATTAGTTTTACAAATGCACATACAGATTGAACATAAAATCAGCTGTCTTTAGGGACATCATTCCAACAGACATAATTAATTACAGCCATGAAATACAATACAAATAACGCACATTCACATTTTTCTCATTTTAAAATGAAAGTGCAGACATGTTTGATTCATTCTACCTGACAACCCAGAACAGTCCCAATCAAGGCCAGCCCATTTTATTACAGAGCAATCAGCTCTCTAATTAGGACTGACATTCTCACACATCATCTTCCTATCATTGCTATTGCAGCTTGTGCTTTTGACAACCTAGAAAAAAAGCTGGGTGGAAAAATAACAGGGATAGAAATGACTGTTTTCAAAAAAAAAAAAAAAAGAAAAGAAAAACCTCTGATGATTAAACCAGAGTTCTAAAACTCCAAAGAATTTCAAAAGACAAATAAGGGTTAATTGCCACCAACTGAATTTTTTAGAAAGGAATGTGAACCACCGCACCCCCTTCATGTGCTTCTCTGCTAATAAAATGTCTGAAGGTTCAAGTTCACCCATAGGTGCCTAGGAGGAAAGACCTAGGGATCTCCTTCCAATAAAATCACAGCCAGTGAAAAGCCTTGGGTGCACAGTTCTACTCTGATTCTGATATACATGGTGTCTTCACCAGTGCCAATGAGGAACTCAACACTAATGAGTCTGTAACACAGTATTTTACAGTTGGGTTGCTAATCCCAAGGCCAGCATTTAACACATACCAGCAGCTCCACGGGAGAAAGATGAGGCTTTCTTTTTCCGTAAAGATTTACAGCCTCGGAAAGCCTATGCAGGGTTGCAGTGAGTCAGAATCGACTCCATGACACATCTGCACCGCCACCACCATTCTTCTTTATTTATGTAATCATTTTTGGTTAACTCAAACACCATGATTAGAACCAGAAGTCAGCTTTAGTGATCATTTTTTATGCAAGAACTTCTAAACCTCTGGTTTCACAAACAAGAGCTCTCTTCTAAACTCAGTCCTGCAATTTCAACTGTTTCCTGAATATCTTCACTTAGAGATTCTCTTGACACCCAGAACTTAGCGTGACAAAGCTAAACCATCCCAGTCTCCCCTAGAATTTCTTCCCTTGAGAAATGGTACTACCATCCTTCCATGTAGTCTCTCTTGAAAGTTTAAACTCAGCTGTTAATCCCATCAATTCATTTGCCAACCTAAGAACTTCCTATCTCTACAATATTGTCCCTATTGCTCCTGTCTATGTCCATAGATCCCACCCAATTGCATGCCCTTAGGATCTGTCCTCTGGAGAACCAATGGCTTCTTCACTTCTGAAGATGAAGTTCCCCAACTCTACCCCAGTCTTCTCTCAATACAGTTCCCTCTTCTCCAGGCCCTGAAGAAGTACTTTCCAAACTGTCCAGCGTATGCAAAACCAAGATGCTACCTTGAATTAAAAGAAAGGGAGGGTTGGATTCTGTGGTCGTGTATTTTAGAAAACCACATGAATCAATAGAAATAAGATGCTTTCATACCAACCTTCACCGTCTTTAATGAAAGAATGTTCACTGGGTATTTCCTAGAAAGAAAATTCAATGTTCCCAGAACTTTTTTGACCACAGAATTGTTTATTTGGTTTTCCAAATTGATTGACTAGAGAAATACACTTTGGAAGGATTATCTTTCAGGATTATTATAAGTCCCTGAGTTTAAAGACTTTTCTCTAGAATCACAGATCAGTAGAATTTGAGACAGTTCTAGAAGAAAGGGAAAATGTCAACAAACAAATTCAGCAAAAAAAAAGCATACTGACAGAGAGAAAAATAGATATTTAGAAGTGAGAAAGTGCATCTACTTTGAGTAAGTATTTGTTGTCATCAAGGCTATTCACTATCATTGTGCCTGCTGTGTGGTTTATAGAATGTTTCTTGATCACAGAAAATTAGAATAGGACATTGGAGGGAAATAAGGATGTAGGTCAATTCTTCCCTGCCAAAGTGTGTATCTGTCCCTTTAGAATACTTCTGCACAAACAGCTCAGATAGAAACTTAGAGATGGTTTAAGCAAATAAAGGATTGTAGTTTTAAAGTCAGGAGTCCTTGGAGTGCAATAATTAAAGAGCTCTAAATGTTCAGCAGCGAACTGAAAGGTCAGTGGTTTGAACCTACCCAGTCACTCTCCAGCAGGAGAATGACCTGGTGATCTGCTCCCATAAAGATTTCAACCTGGGAAACCCTATTGGGCAGTTCTACTCTTTCACAGAGGACAGACAGAGTCAGAATTGACTTAAAGGAACAAGATGGATACTGTGCTTTCATGGATGGATCACATCAAACACACAATTACTGCTCAATACTGAGCAACATACACCTGACATTCTTCCTCCTCCACCTTTGCCCTTTGTTCTATCTCAGTCCTACCTGATCCCAACCCTACAGGTGTGGCTGGTAGTGGAGACCAAGTATAACTATGCCTGTTTCCAACACAGCTTGGAAATTTCCTCAGAAGCTGAAATCATTTATGCTTTAAGTCAAACCCAAAATGACTCTTCATCCAAACGATAGAGTTACTCACATTGTTTTAAGCATTGAAAAGTAAAGCATCCACAATGCCACTTGCTCTTGGTTCCACCATCTTGCATTTTTGTGTGTGCGTATAATCATGATGTTAATTAAAATTGGAAGCTTACCCTAATGCCAGACAAGGAGTGTACCTCAGTGCATATTTTATGTCATTTAGTCTCCCCAATTACTCTATTTAACACATGTGGACACTGTAACAGAGAAGGTGAGGTGATGTATCAGAGAGAGACCTCATGGGAGGGGGAGCGAAGACAGGACAAATTATCTGATGGTAGAGCTGGAGCCCTTAACCACATAGAGACAGCACCCTCCACCTTTGCCCCACGGAGGAGGTAAGCACATCATTGTATATCCCCAAGCCCAATGTTCAGTAAGACTGCACTGAACATTATTTATCATAGGTGTTCAGCATTACATAAAAATAAAGGCTAGTCCTCATGAGGAAATGTAACCAGACATTATAGCAATAGCCAGCTTTAGTGATGTGGGTTCATCTCAGCATCATGATGAACCCCACCGACACAAGTGGCCACTTGCAGTGAGGGAAGGACAGCCTCCTTTGAAAATGTCTCTGTGCTAATCCCCTCTGTGAATCTGCTGCGTTGTATATACCCATCAGACCTGATCACCCATGGCAGTAGGTCATTGTGGGAAACAGAAATGTAGTTCATGTGTTTTCTCTACTTTATAGATTCATTAAAAGTGACCATTCTAGTTGCCTTTGACCCAAGGCTTTGAACCAGTTTATTCTGGTTTGAATCCCTGGTATGAATTTACATTTCCATTCCAGAGATACTAAATCAAAATCTACATTTAACAGATCTCCCAGTGACTCTTCTGCAGACATAATGCCTTTAACTACAGAAGATGACGTTCCCCCCACTTCCCCTCCCTCTTACCTTACTGTTGTTAATGTATAAATGAGAATTACCTGGAGGTGTTTAAGAATCACTTGGGAATCTGTTAGAATCACCTGAGGCTCTTTAAGAATCACCCAAGGATCTAAAGGAATCACAGAGGGATCTTGTTACACTGCAGGTTCTAATTCAAGATATGTGGGATTGTGGTTGTTGTTATTGTTGTTGTTAGGTGCTGTCCAGTTGGTTCTGACTCATAGCGACACTGTGCACAACAGAATGAAACATTGCCCAGTCCTGAATCATCCTCACCACTTTGTTAAGCTTGAGCCCATTTCTGTTGCCACTTTGCCTATCCATCCCCATTGAGGGCCTTCCTCTCTTTTACTGACCCTCTAACAAGCTGATGTCCTTCTCCAAGGACTGGTCCTTCCTGATAATATATCCAAAGTGTGAGAGAAACCTTACTATCCTGACTTCTAAGGAGCATTCTGACTATACTCATTCCAACACAGATTTATTCACTTTTCCAATAGTTCATGTTATTTTAAAAATTCTTCTTCAACACCATAACTCAGATTCCTCAGTTTTTCTATAGTCATCCTTATTCATTGTCCAAAGGTAACTTATCAGCAAGTGGCTGAATCAGAATGAACCAGTTCAAAGCCCTGCTTGAATCTTTTCTTGGGTTTTTGTCTGAATAGCTGTTGTACATTATGGTCTCAAATGAATGAATTTCAATTTAATAGAATCAGGGGGATCATATGAAACAAAGAAATCTGTTGGGGCAGCAGGTGTAGATTCCCACAGTGTAAGACATAGATCCCAGGGAGCTTTTAAGGCCAAGTGTAGCTTTCAGCATGAAGGGAACCTCTAATTTCAACTCTTGGGGTCTGAAACTGTTAGACATTGTGAGGGACAAGTAACTTGGGGGGTCAGACCTCAGCTAATAGTCTGGCAGTGTTTTGCTTTCTAGGGGACTCTTTAGCAAATATTTAACTTATCCAAATGTCCAAAGTTCCTGGGTTTTGTTTTTTTTTTGTTTTTCCTTTGAACCACAAAAAAGTCCATTTAAAACTCTGGAAGAGGCAAGTAATTCTTCCATGCACATAGTAGATAAATATCACCATATTTAGAATGCTTCCCTTTAAAGTTAAATATTTGAAAGGTTTAGTATAAAAGAGCAAACATGTAGGGAAATTAAGTAGCTTGAAACTAAACAAATATTTCTGCAAGGACAACTATGTGAGTGGTTGTTAATGCCATTGGGTTAATGGATGCAAGATGGCGGGCGGCACTTTGTAGTCATTTGAAGCCCTCCGTTTTGTTTTTCCTGACCTGCTTCAGAACATTGCCGCCTCTTCAAATTGGGCACCAGAATGCCTGGCAGTACTTCCAAGACTCATCAGTGAAGGTCGTCTTCTGGCACCAAGCAGAATGGCATGAACAGCCCACAGCTCACAAAAGGGCTATGATAGCATCAGCTGTTCCAACATGGAGAGCTAGTCACACTGACATTTGTGACTGTTGAAACTAATAACCCCAGGTTTTTTAACCTTGCACTACCAAATGTTCAAATTTCCTTTTGATGAGGTGGTAAGGGAGTCTCCTTGGTTTCAGTGAGCCATGATTAAGGCCTTTGGCACAAAGCTCCGCATTCATGCAGAGAACACTTATGAGGAAAATGGAATGGCATTATTCCCTCATAGCTGGTTGGGGTTTCTGATTCCCTATGTGTCTATTATTCTCCATAAACCTTTATAAGCTTCATTACTTCAGACCCTTTAATCCTGCCAGTAATACAAGGTTACATAGAGTTTCTCAGGCCACATTAAATCTTATTATAAACAGCCTATTGTTAGAAGGCATGCATCACAAAGACAGTTGCCTATTGATACCACTGGAGTTAAGGTTGAGCTGCAGTTTCTGTTTAAAAACCCCATCAAGGGTTTATAACTGAGTTGTAGAAAATTGCTGCAAACTAAAAATTGGTACTTAGATTTCTAACGCGTCTATTATAAACTTTTTAAATGTTTAACTCTAAAGGGAAGCATTCTAAATATGCTGATAGTTATCTGTTATGCATGTAGACAAATCATTTGCCTCTCTCAAGTTTTAAATTTACTTTCTCCTGGTTTGAAAGGAAAATGAAACCAAAAAGCAGGAAATTTGGGCATTTGGGAAAATTTTTAGTAAGAAATATTACCATCTAAAGGAGGTCTAGTAGAGTAGTGGTTATGAATCGGGCTGCTAACCTCAAGGTCCACAGTTCAAAACTACCAGCCATTCCGTGGAAGAAAGTTGAGGGTTGCTGTTCCCATAAAGATTTACAGCCTTGGAAACCCTGTGCATGGTCACTATGAGTCAGAACCGACTCCACGGTACTCAACAACAACAACATTGCCATCTAAGTAGTTCCCTAGAAAGAAAGGCACAGCTATACAGTTACATGAGTTCTGACCCCAATGTACAAAATTGGAGAAAATTTGCAAATTAAAATACTCTCAGCGGACTGCCATGTATTATAAAGAGTCCTGGTCAATAGTTTGAATCTACCAGTTGCTTCACAAGAGAAAGATGAAGCCTTCTGCTTCTGTGAAGATGTACAGCCTGGAAACTTAATATGGGCTTGTTATGAGTAAGAACCAACTCAGCAGCACACAACCACCACCACTAACATGCATTATAGTTTCCAACTGCACTTTCGTTTAGAAAATCTGAGGTCTCAGGATGTACTTATACCAGATGTTTGGATACTTACTAGATCTAGTCCATTATCAGTTATATAAAAAAAAATTATCTTTTCATTCCATTTGCCACTAGCTTTTTGAAGTTCCTAGTATGTCAAGGGTGGGTAGTAAAAATAGTCTGTGCCAGGTTCTTAGAATGGGAATGGGGCAGGGGATTATTAGTGGAGAATTGAAAAACAATAATTAAATTGACTAAAATCTGTCTGCTTTTTATTAGCACCATATACTGACAACTCTAAGCAAGGTCAATGGTACGCTATTATGGATTGAATTGTAGCCCCCCAAAATCACACGTCAACTTAGCTAGGCCATGATTCTCAATGTTCTATAATTATCCTACATTTTATGTTCCGATGTCATTATTCTATGTGTTGTTAATTTTCATCTGCATGATGTTAGTCCTGATGTGGCACTGTAGATTAAGCACTAGGCTGTTAATCACAAGGCTGGTGGTTCAATTCTTGAAAATCCAATACAGGGTTGCTATGAGTTGAAACTGACTCAATAGCACTTAACAACAACATAATATTAATGAGACAGGATTGGAGGCCATTATGCTAATAAGGCATGATGCAATTCCTAGGACTAGGTTGTACGTTGAGACATGTACCAATGTCTTTTGAGATATAAAATAAATTAAACAAGTGGTCAGAGATGAAAGGGACCCATGACCACAAAGAAAGAAGAGTTGGGTGTGATGCATGTTCTTTTGTACCTAAGTTCCCTGAGCCAGGAATCTCCTAAACCCAGAGCAAGACTGATGTTAAGACACATCAGAATCTCCTACAGATGATGTGGGGAAACAAGAACCTTTCTCTAGAGCCAACAGAGAGAGAAAAGCGCCCCCTACAGCCAACACCCTGAGTTCAGACTTCTAGCCTCCTGAACTGTGAGAGAAAACATTTCTGTTTGGTAAAACCATCTACTTGTGGTATGTCTGTTATAGCAACACTAGAGAAATAAAACAGTCATTTTTGTTGCTCTAAGTTCTCTTCCAGAACACTTAATTGTGCTCATGAGGAATCTGTGCATGGATCAAGGGGCAGTTGTTCAAACAGAACATGGGGACACTGAATGGCTTAAAATTAAGAAAGGTGTGTAACGGGTCAACCTGTATGCTGAGCAAATCATCCAAGAAGCTGAGTTATATGAAGAAAAACGTGGCATCAGGATTGGAGGAAGACTTATTAACAACCTATGATAGGCAGATGATATAACCTTGCTTGCTGAAAGTGAAGAGGACTTAAAATATTTACTGATGAAGATTAAAGGCCACAGCCTTCAGTATGGAAAACAAAAATCCTCACCACTGGACCAATAAACAATTCTTATCAACGGAGAAAAGATTGAAGTCATCAAGGACTTCATTCTTCTTGGATCAACTATCAACACTCTTGGAAGTAGCAGTCAAGAAATCAAATGACGTATTGCATTAGGTAAATCTGCTGCACAAGACCTTTTAAAGTATTGAAGAGCAAAGATGTCAGCTTAAGGACTAAGGTGCACCTGACCCGAGCCATGGTATTTTCAATCACCTCATATGCATGTGAAAGCTGGACAATGAATAAGGAAGACCATAGAGGAATTGATGCTTTTGAGTTGTGGTGTTGGAGGAGAATATTGAAAGTACCATGGACTGCCAAAAGAACCAACAGATCTGTGTTGGAAGAAGTGTAGCCAGAGTGCTCCTTGGAAGCCAAAATGGCCAAACTGCATCCCTTATACTTCAGATATATTGTCAGGAGGGACCAGTCTCTGGAGAAGGATATCATGTTTGGTAAAGTGGAGGGTCAGAGAAAAATAGGAAGACCTCCAGTGAGATGGATTGGCAAAGTGGCAGCATCAATGGGCTCAAGCGTGGCAACAATAGTGAGGTTGGCCCAGGATCTGGCAGTATTTTATTCTGGTGTGCATAAGGTAGCTATGAGTTGGTACCAACTTGATGGCACCTAACAACAACAGCAACAAGTTCTAAATAATTGGTGAGGTTGCTACTGGCTTGTAATAAGATATGTAAACGTTATTGTGTCCCTAGGTTCTGCAAATAGTTAACATGCTCAGCTGCTTACCAAAATATCGAAGGTTCAAACCATCCAGAGTTGCTCTGGAAGAAAGACCTGAGCATCTACTTCCGAAAAACCATCCACTGAGAACCCTGTGGGGTACAGTTCTTCTCTGAACACACATGGGGTCCCATGAATGGAATCTACTCATGAAAAATCATCCACTGAGAACCCTGTGGAGCACAGTTCTACTCTGACACACACAGAGGCACCATGAGTGGAATCTACTTATGAAAAATCATCCTCTAAGAACCCTGTGGAGCACAGTTCTCCTCTATCATATATGAAGGGTGCCATGAATGGGATCCACTTATGAAAAATCAGCCAGTGAAAACCTTGAAGGACATAATTCTATTCTGACATACATGGGGACATCATGACTGGAATCTACTTATGAAAACTCAGCCACTGACAACTCTGTGGGGTATAGTTCTACTCTGACACACATGGGGGTGTCATGAGTAGAATCTACTAAGAAAAACCAGCCACTGTAAATCCTCTGTCACACATGGTAGTACCATGAATAGAATCCACTTATGAAAAAACAGCCAGTGAAAACACATAGGAGCACCATGAATAGAATCTTCTTGTGAAAACCCAGCTACAGAAAACCTTGTGGAGCACAGTTCTACTTTGACACACACAGGAGCACCATGAGTGGAATCAGATTATGAAAAATCAATCACTGTAAACCCTGCAAGACACAGTTCTGTTCTGACATACATGGGGACATCATGAGTGGAATCTACTTATGAAAAATCAGCCACTGAAAACCCTATGGGACACAGTTCCACTCTGACATGCACAGGGGGCCCATGAGTTAGAGTTGACTCAGGGCAGCTTGATTTAAGGTACATATGAACACATTTTTATTACTCACCTTTGATAAACATTATGGTCTACATGGAAGTAAAATGTAGGTGTTCCCATTATACATCTGTCTCCTGACCCCCATGGAATCAGAGTTGCTTTAGGAATAAGTTCTGGAAGTTCAGAACTCTTCAAGCTTGCTTTGGATTCACTGTGTGCCCTCTAATCCTGTGTATACAGTGCTGTGTTCTAAGTGTGTTTGAAATAAATAGCCAAGTAGTAATAATAAAGACTCAAAAGCAGAAGTGAGTTGCTTTGGTTCTATCATTCTATGGGACTGCTTAGGCATTTTATTTGTGTTTATATTTCAATACAGTGTGATTTGTGAAGTGCGATATTTTGTTGGATGAGCACAAATTTTCAGTTCAAACTTAAAAGATACAGAAAACATGTTACTGGGTTTGATTTTTGTTGTTATTGGGTTGCATCGAGTTGATCTTGAGACACAATGGGCCCATGGAACAGAGGAGAACTGCATGCCAGGGTTTTAGGCTGTAATCTTTAGTGGGTTAAATGTCGGGCTACGAACTGAGAGGTGAGTGATGTAAACCCACCAGATGCTCAGTGAGAGAAAGGTGAGGCAGTCTGACCCCATGAAGATCAACAGGCTCGGAAAGTCTACGAAGCAGCTCTGCTCTGTCCTGTACTATCCCTATGAGTCAGAATCAACTCGATGGCAGAGGGTTAGTTTGGAGTTCATCTTTACAGGAGCGGATCACATCAGCAGGTCTTTTCTTTTACGTACCCACTGGGTGGGTTAGAAACAAGTGCTTAACCACCGAGCAACCAGGGCTCCTTCTGAGTTTGCTATTACCTTTATCATTGAAAATGAGTCTACTTTTATACTTGTTCATTTTTGTTTTAAAACAAAAGAATGGACCAAGAAAACAAAGTGTGACATTATTGTCATCTGGTTGAATCTTTGTCTCATTGTCATATAGAAATAGGTTCTAGGGAAAGATCTGCCCTGCCTGTCAGTCATACAACATACACCTTTGTCTTCAACGTTTTTAAGTTATTGAATTTGAAAAGGTGAATCTCTTTCCCTGCAGAGGAAGCCAGAGTTCTCCATTCTAGCTCAGAATCATTGAGCTGAATTAACCTGAAGACTCAGAAAATCTCTGTGTCAATGAAAGTTGGCACTCAGCATCTAAGCTGAATCTTGAAAGCATGATGTTTCTCCATAACTATAAGAGTTCTTGGAAATTATACCGTTTGTGTGATTGTCATTGTTGTTGTTAAGTGCCATTGAGTCAGTTGGTTCTGACTCATAGCCACCCTATGTAAGGCTTCCAAGGAGTGGCTGGCAGGTTTGAACCACTGACATTGTGCTTAGCAGTCCAGTGTTTATCCTACAGCGCCATACCAGGACTTGTGAGTGACTGAGAAGCTTGGTCTGCTGTCTCATATCTTCTACCTACAATACTTTTTGACTCAAGCGAGGTTCAATTAAGCACCATACCAAAACCAACTGCCATCAAATCAATTCTGACTCATAGCCACCTTGGACGACAGAGTAGACCACTCCATGGGGTTTTTAAGGCTGAAACCTTATGAATGCAGACAGCCACGTCTTTCTCCTGCAAAACTGACTTTGACCATTTTGTTACCAGGTGAGCACTTTGACCACTGTACCATCAGGACTCCATAAGCATGATGGGAACAAACACGATTGATAGAACATGTCCAGTTCTCCAGGCAATGTGCAATTTCCCCAGACATTGGGGTCTTCACTAAGGATAAGGGTCAAAATAAGGATAAGGGTATTTGTGGAGTCCTGGTGTGACACCATAGGATAACCACTGGACTGCAGATTGGTTTAAATCACAAGGTCAGTGGTTCAAATTCACCAGCCACTCCTCAGAAACCCTATACAGGGTCATTATAAGTTAACACTGACTTAACAGCATATAACACCAACACCAACAACAACATTAAGAACTAAGAAGCCCTGGTGGCACAACAGTTAAGCACTTGACTGCTAGCCCACCCAGCAGCCCTGTAGGAGAAAGGCTTGGCAACTTGCTTTCATAAAGTTACATCCTAGAAAAGCCTCTGGGGAAAGTTCCATACTGTTCTGTTTCTACGAGTTAACACTCCACCCAACAGCACCAAAACCCAACACATAAAATTGCAGTAAGAATAGCGGGTACGTTTCTCAAAACCCATTTTGTGCTCTTAAAACTAGCCCTGCATTTGCATCAGGATTAAACTGCACAGCACACAAAAATGCCATTTATTTCAAAGGTAGAGAAGTGTAGGAAACGAAGCTCCTTACTCTTTCGTCTGCGTATCAAAACCATTGCTAGGATTTGCACTTACAATGAGATTTTATTTCTGGAGATATCGAGATTTGCAAGTGAACTGCTCGCTTCTAAAGATTAAATATATATTTAAAAGCAGGATATAAAATACAAGTCACGGCTATCCCCAAAACGCTAAATAGTCATCAATCCACCATGAGGACAGGCATCCTGATAAATCTGAAGATAAGATTGAAAAAGATTGTAAATATACCCTTTTATGCATAAGCAATGTATATAAGTGCGTAGGCATTCATATCAACTTCCATATCTTACAAGACAAGCCTATGTTTGTGCCTAGGTAGACAGTTTACGTTTGTGGATGGACAGACACTGTGAGTGGCAGAGTGGCAGTGTAACAATAGTTGTGAAGATAGCCCTGAACTGGACACGCTGCCTGAGATTCAGGACCCACTTGACCGTACCTAACAACAACAGACAGGAATGAGCCCACTGTTGTTTGGTGGATTCTAGCTCAGGTGGCACAGTGGTTAAAGCACTCTGCTGTAAACCAAAGAAGAGCTATGGTGACACAGTGGGTTTAGCATTGGGCTGCTGATCACAGTCTCTGGTTTGAACCCACCAACTGCTCCAAGGGAGAAAGAAAAATCTGCCTATTTATGTAAAAATTGATGGTCTTTAAACCGTAAAGATTTACACCCTCGGAAACCCTGTATAGGGTCGCTATGGGTTGGAACTGACTCGACGGCACTTAACAACAACAACAACAAACCCTTATGAGGCAGTTTTACTCGGTCTTATGGGGTGGTGCTGTGGGCTAATGCATAAGATTGCAAAGTCATTGGCACTGCAGGATCGGTGGTTCAAGCTCACCAGGTGCTCCTTGGAAACCCTATACAGGGTCACTATGGGTCAGAATTGACTCGATGGCACTTAACAACAACAATAACATACAGTTGCTGGACTCCTGGTGTGGCACTGTGAGCTAATATGCTGGACTGCAAAGTCACTTTGAACTGTAAGGTTGGCAGCTCAAACTTACCAGTCACTCTTTGGAAACCCTATACAGGGTCATTATGGGTCAGAACAGACTCGACGGCACTTAACAACTACAGTTGCTATGAGTCAGAATCAACTTGAAGGCAGTAGGTTTAGTGTGTGCTGATTATGGAGCATGTTGTCGCCATACCATAAGCACTAACTGAATGTAAGCCACAAAGTTAGCAGATCGAGCCTACAGGTGTTTCAAGAGAGAAAGATGAGGCTATCTGCTCTGCAAAGATTTAAAACCCTCGGGAACCATGTACAGGGTCTCTATGAGTCAGAATCGACTTGAAGGCACTTTACAACAACAACCATTAGGTCGACAGTTTGAACCTACCAGTCATTCCATGGGAGAAAGACAAGGCAGTCTGCTTCCATGAACATTTACCACATCAGAAGCCCAACTCTATTCTGTCCTATAGAGTCACTGTGAAACCTGTCAAGGCAAACAAACAGACATAGAGCTACCATGATTTATTGGTTAGATGCTCCTCAAACACTTTCACATCGTGTGTGCAGGAAGCAGGTCCATTTCAATGGCATGACTTCTGTAAGACAGCCCCTAAGATCTCACATGTTTCCTGACTACTGTGTTGCAAACGTCCTTCTGCGTTCTGCACTTTTCACCAGGTCTTCCTTGTGAAAAGCTCTGCTTCTTTGATAATCTTCCTCCGCTTCCATTTCTCCTTCACGTACACCTCCAGTTCTTCCTTCCCCTTAAGCACCCCACTCCCCGCAGTCATGGTTTCATCTTGGCCTTCTGTCTGTCCAATGTCATACTCTTTCTGGGAAATAGTCGCTTGACTCCATGTCTACTCCTGACCTCTCCACAATATTGTAGACTCACATATACACGTTTCAGAGCATCTCCTTGGAACCATTTACGGGCACTCAAGGTGACTCTAAACTAAACTCTTTGTCTTCCTTCTGTGGGGCTCTGCTTTCTCAGTGTCCAAGAGCAGTCAGTCAATTTTCCAGAACAGAAGTCTAGGACAGAACCAGTCTGGAGAAGACCTTCTCTACCTCCTTCCACTGCCCTGCAGCCTTACCTCCTCTGGGCTCTCCAAAGTCTGTCTCTTTTCCTTCGCCTCTCTCATTGTCCTCCTTCTGCACCCACATAATATCTCACCTTGATGCCTGCAGTCAGCCATAGCATATCTTCTTGCCTTTAGTCTTAGGTCTTATCTTCAGAATTATCTAAACACAAAGCTCGTTACAGCTTTCTACTGATTAAAACCCATTACCCTTCATTGTCCAAGATAACTTTTCTCAGTAGACAGAAGGGTTGCCCTTTTTGAAAACTGTGAGTGGCCTTTTGGTTGTTTTGATGATGAGACAGTGATTATGGCTTTTAGTGGGGTTACCAAGGGTGTCAAATATTCTACAACAGGAGGGAGAGTTCCACACATTTCTCCATAATCACCAAGTACTGGTTGTACAGTTTTAATAAACACTGATTTCTCTCACAATGTATCTACCTTTTAAAACAAGTTAAGGTTGCCCTTTGTTTTATTCTGAAAAGTGCCAAACAGTATTTATCAAGTTAGAAAACTCATAGCATGGCAATGCTCTTGTGGCACTGAAACCCCCAACATCACCCACGTGTATCAATCTGCATCAGAGCTGACATGGTCACAATGAGCTAGTCTAAGGTTTAACTTAAGCATCTCACTGTTGTATCCCTAAGACCCTCTCCAAACATTTATCTAGTTAATGGGGTGTTTATTTTCTTTTCTTTTCTTCATATTATAGTAAAGACATTATGTTAATTTTTTAGTTTCTGCTTGAAGATAAGTTATGGGATATGTAAGTTTCAAGGCCGTGAAGACAATATTACTAGATGTTTGATTTAGAACAGAGAGGAGGTGAAACAAAGACCAGGGAAAGGAGGAGATTAGAAGAAAGACACATAAAGTCAGAAATATTACTCAATATGATGAACTCAAACTATAGTGGTGGTGATTATGTGCTGTGGAGTTGGTTCCAACTCATAGCGACCCTGTACACGGTTTCTGAGGCTGTAAATCTTTTCAGGTGCAGAAAGCCTCATCTTTCTACTGTGGAACATCTGGTAGTTTGGAATTGCTGACCTTAAGGTTCACAGCCCGATTTGTAACCACTATGCTACCAGAGCTCCTCAATATGCCATCCCTGTATGTAAGACAGATGCTCTGTATTTACATACTGGTAAATAGCTTTGTGTGAATTGTGAGATGATAGCTGTGTGTACATAATACTCAAAGTCAATAAGCTCAAACGATTCATAAAAAATTATCTTTATACATTGTTGCTCATCTCTCAGTTTGTTGTACTGTGGGGCTTACATGCTGTTAAGATGCCGGTAATGAAGCCACTGGTATTTCAAAACCTAGCAGCGTCGTCCATGGTGGACAGATTTCAGTGAGGCTTTCAGACAAACACAGATGAGTGAGAAGGAAGAGACGGTCCAATTCTAAGAGATTCACCACTGAAAAGCTTATGAATAGCAGTAGAACATTGTTTGGTATAGTGCCAGAAGATGAACTCTTCAGGTAAGAAGACACTCAAAATACAACTGGAGAAGAGTTGTCTCCTCTAAGCTGAGTTAACCTTAATGACATGAATAAAGCTAAGCTTTCCAGACCTACATTTGCTGATGAGTCACAACACAAAATGAGAAGAAACAGCTACAAAAATCCATTAATAATCAAAATGTGGATTGCACAAAATATGAATCTAGAAAAATTGGAAGTCAACAATATCAAGAATATTAATTATCATTAAATTTTATAATGACTAAAAAGAAATTGTGAAAAATGAAATGGAGCACATAACATCAGTAAATATCCTAGGCATTAGTGAGCTGAAATGGACAGGTATTGGCCATTTTGAATCTGACAACCACATGGATTACTATGCCAGGAATGACAAATTGAAGAGGAATGGTGTCACATTCATCATCAGAAAGAACATATCAAGATCTGTCATGAGGTACAAGACTGTCTGTGATAGGATAATATCCATGTGTCTACAAGGAAGACCAGTTTAATATCACTATTATTCAAATTTACATACCAACCACTAAAGCCAGTGAGTTTGAAATTGAAGAATTCTACCAACTTCTTCAGTCTGAAATTGATCAAATATGCAGTCAAGATGTATTGATAATCACTGGTGATTAGAATGCAAAGGTTGGAAACCAAGACAACAAATCAGTAGTTAGAAAATATGGCCTTGATGATAAAAATGATGTTGGACATCAAATAATAGAATTCTGTAAGACCAATTATTTGTTTATTTCAAATACCTTTTTTTAAACAACATAAAAGACAACTACACATAAGGACCACCACTCGTCTGTCACTTTGTTGTACTGTGGTGGCTTGTGAGTTGCTGTGATTCCAAAAGCTATGTCACTGGTATTTTTAAATACCAGCAAGGTCACCCATGGCAGATAGATTTCAGATAAGCTTCCAGACAGAGACAGACTAGGAAGAAGGAGTGACGAACTACTTCTAAATATTTAGTCGCTGAAAACCTTGTGAATAGCTGTAAGAGAAACACTGTAAGATTTAGTGCCAAAAAATGAGCCCCTCAGGTACGAAGTCACTCAAAATGCAACTGGGGAAGAGCTGCCTCCTCAAAGTAGAGTTGACTGTGATGATACAAATGGAGTAAAGGCCATAACAGAAAAGCACACGGGACCTTCATTTGCTGATGAGGCACAACTCAAAATGAAGAGAAACACCTGTAAACATCCATTGAAAATCGGAACATACGAAGTATGAATCTGGGAAAATTGGAAGTTGTCAAAAATGAAATGGAACGCATAAACATCGATATCTTAGGCATTAGTGAACTGAAATGGACCGGTATTGGCCATTTTGAATCTGATGACCACATGGTTTACAATGCTGGAAATGAGAAATCGAAGAGGAATGGTGCTGCATTCGTTGTCAAAAAGAACATATACAGATCAGTCATGAGGTACAATGCTGTCTGAGATAGGATAATACCCATGTGCCTACAGGAAAGCCCAGTTAATAATACTATTATTCAAATTTACACATGAACCACTAAAGCCAGTGAGGATGAAATAGAAGAATTCTACCAAATTCTGTATTTTGAAATAGATCAAACATGCAATCAAGATGTATTGATCATTACCTATGATTGGAATGTAAAGGTTGGGAGTAAAGAAGAAGGATCAGTAGTTGGAAAATATGGCCTTGGTGATAGAAATGATGCTGGAGAATGCATGATAGAATTATGCAAAACCAATGATTT
>NW_006408539.1:28411224-28419555 GCF_000296735.1 Chrysochloris asiatica
GCCTGACGCAAGCCACGTTATTTTCAATAACCTCATATGTATGCAAAAGCTGGACAGTGAATAAGGAAGACCATAGAATAATTGACACATTTGAGTTATGGTGTTGGAGGAGAATATTGAAAGTGCCATGGGTTGAAAAAGAACCAACAGACCTGTGTTGGAAGAAGTTCTGCCAGAGTTCTGCTCCTTGGAGGCCAAGATGGCCAAACTTCGTCTCTCATACTTCAGACATATTGTCAGGAGGGACCAATCACTGTAGATGGAGATCATGTTTAGTAAGGTGGAGGGTCAGAGAAAAAGATGAAGACCCCTAATGAGATGGATTGGCAAAGTTGCAGCATCAATGGGCTCAAGCATTGCAATGACTGTGAGGTTGGCCTAGTACTGGTCAGTGTTTCCTTCTGTTTTGCCTAGGGTCACTATGAGTTGGTATTGACTTAATGGCACCTAACAACAACAACAAAAATAACAACAAAAAGATAAAAACTTGAAGTGAGTGAATGCATATGCATGAATATGGCAAAGTATTTTCAATCATCTCATAAGGATGAGAAAATTGGACAATGAATAAGACATACTAAAAAAGAACTGATGCCTTTGGACTATGGTACTGGCAAAGAATATTGAGCGTACTGTGGGCTGACACAAGAACAAACAAATCTGTCTTGGAAGAGGTATCCCCAGAATAGTCCTTAGAAATAAGGATGGGGAGAGTTCATCTCACATACTTCGGACATGTCATCAGGAGGGACACATTTCCTGGAAAAGGATATCATGCATGATAATGTAGAAAGTCAGCGAAAAAGAGAAAGAGCCCCAGCGAGATAGACTGACCCATGCCTGCAACAATGGACTCAGAAATACAATGAAACTGAGTATGGGCACAGAACTGGATGGTATTTCTTCTATTGTACATAATGTTGGTATAGCTTAGAACCAAGTCTACAGAACCTAACAATGACACCATAAATGATTGTCCATTGACTATTGTTAATCTATTTTAAATGGCATCTCTAAAAAGCCAATATTTAACTTTAACATGGTCAGTTACATAAGAGTTTATACACAAACAATCAGCCCTTGACTCAAAGAAGCAATTATGTTTTCTAGAATTCTCATTTTATGAAATGTTAACCGTAATTTGGTATGATACACTCTGTGGCATCATTGGAATATTTAAATCACAGATGTAGTTTGCATTATATACTGTTGACCTAGAGAACTGGGTTTCAGATCTAGGTGAAAGGGAAAAAGAGATTTGACGTTGAAAGGAGAAGAAAATAAAGACTTCTGAAAGAATGGATGTTTTCCTGAGTTTAAACAGGGAGTCAGACTATGAAAGGAAAAGATGGAAGGGATTTATAAGAAGAGCATGGAGATTCAGTCTGCATAAGTTCTTCCAGATGAAAAGGGCCAGCTGGACTGAAATCAGCATTGGACCCATGAAGGGCAATGCTCATATAACCAAGGACTGGGCAGATACCCGTAGATCACCAAATGTTCACTTGATTAAAGATTTGTCTTCATTGCCCCAGACTCTAGGTTGCTGTTAGATTCCATTGAGTTAGTTCCAACTCATCATAACCCTATCCACTGGCATGTAGTGCATGCTTTGTTTTTAGCATCAAACATATTCAGGAAACTGGATTCAGCCTTACACACACCAGGATACCCATAATCATAGGGAAATCTATCTTTTATGACTGAGTCCTATGTGGCTATTTGGATGATGGTGGGGAAGATGATGATGTTGGCAGAAGATACAAACTGTGCATGTCAGCAATTCCTAGTTGGCACAAGGACCAATGACACCCCAGCCACCACTGATACACACCCAGAGTCTGTTAACATAATTTCCAGTTTACCAAACCCGGGGGATGATCCTATCTCTCTAAGCAGAACCGTCCAAAGCCCAAAGGCAAGGTTCTACCACTGGTGTAGCGCTGTAGGATTAGCACTGGACTGCAAACCACAAGGTCGACACTTCAAACCCACCAGCTGCTCCTCAGAAACCCAGACAGGGTCATAATGATTTGGAACCAACTTGACAGCACTTAACAACAACAACAACTTCTCAATTAAACTAACACTTAATCATTAAAGAACATGAGCTCACAGTGTCTTGGTTGTTTGGTCCATAAGGATGCTTCTCCCCATTATGCGTATTTCTTTCTCCCCTGAGGCTCTCAATTGCCCTTTATGTCTTTTAAATACCCAGCATGATGCCCACAGCATACATGATGCTCCACAATTGAGTTATCATGTAGGTGAGACCAGTCTCAAATCCCCCATCCCTACTTCTGCAAAAAATGCTGACTTATTAACTCTGACACTGTTGTTGTTGTTAGGAGCTGTTGAGTCACTTCTGACTCAGAACGACCCTGCAAAAGTGTTTCTGTGGAGTGGCTGGTGAGTTTGAACTGCTGACCTTGTAGGTCAGCGTTTTTCCTACAGCGCCACACTAGGACTCCCACTTCCATAAACAATGATGACTTATTTTATCTCCATCTAGGGACATGTCTGTTTCTTTGGGATAACAGAGTCAAGGTTAATCCTGGTAGAAGACAACTTCAATCCCTATAACTTTGTACTTTTTGCAGGAAGCCCTCCTTGCTCTTCAGTTAAAAACAACAAAAACAACCTGTCTATATGGCTGAGCCACCCACCAGCATTCTCACTTCCCTTCTCCAGGACAGCAGTCGCTGGTTGTACATGCACAATCTTAGCCATATAACAGGCATCATTGAAATGCTAGGTCAGTTAACTCTTTGTTAGGGGTGCAGTTGAAAGGTCTGTCCTGTGTATTGTAGGATATTTAGCAACATTTCTGGTCCCTCACAATAGATGCCAATAGCATCCACAGATCCCCCTGAGTTGTAATGTCCAAAAATGTCTCCAGTCATTGCCAAGTGTCTCCCGGTATTTAAATCAAGACGCAGTTGAAAACCACAGTTGTAAAGCAAACAGGCAGGTAAGATATAACAAAGAGGAAGTATTATCTTGTACCAGGAAGTGAAAAAACTGACATGAGATGGTAGGTGAAACGCAAAGAGTCACTAAGTCCAAAGCAGTGGTACATTATCTTACAAATATTCTGCTCTCCAAAACAAATCTATCAGTGCAAATTATAAGACCGGAAAAAACAAACAATAACCTATTGGCAAATCAGTCAAGCAGTTGTTGACCTTGACCCGTGTCGGAGCGGAGTACAGAAAGAAGTTTAATGTACCATGACTGGCTGACTCATTGCCCTCACCCAAAGCTCATGTGTCTCAGAATAAAATAAAATAAAAAAAAAACTCCCTCTCTGTGAGCTCCTAATAGAATAATGGGATTAGCACTGCCCTGCTCATGTTTAGTTATTTAAATGCACTTAAACTTCCAAAGACTTCAATGCACAACCAATTTATTTATAGTAATTTCTTCACAGTGTGGAAACAAAAACATTACAAATTCTGCTTCTAGTTCATGATTCTGAATGAACTCCAAAAGTTTCAAAATTGGGCAAAAATCCCAAATTCCTGTTGCCAGAGTTCAGAAAGCCTTTGTCTCCTATATGGACAATTTCGTATAGTAGATGCTGCCTAATTCTCTTTTAAGGAACCTCTGGAACATTTAGAAACAAGTCACCTAGCGCCATGACGTTTGGAACTTGACCTGCCAAACAGAAAACCTTTCATCTCTTTAACTCCTAGTGCATCAGGTGCTTGAGAACATTTAGCAGTAAGGGAATTTTACTTAGTTCCAGAGTATGAGAGCTGGATTATATTGGTAAAACAGGTATGTAATTTGTGGGGATGACTACATACTCTGTATAGAAAAATCATTAAGAATCTCAAGAGGGTGACAGGAGAGTGTTAAGCCAAGCACTGCAGCCTTTTGATTGACTTCACAGATCAGACTCCCATGAGTCAAGTTCTGCTTATGATGCTGAGTCAGCATTGCCATGGCTTTGCTCTTTGGCTCTGGGAAAGTTCCTTAACCCCTGCACATTGTCCCATAGCTTAATGAACACAGAGAAAATGATCCCTTGTTAGTCCAAGTCTAATGGGCATTAATAAAATCAGTAAATGTAATCCTTCTGGATTTGGAAAGCTCTGTCTCAAAGACTAGACCAGAATATTTATGAACATATATGAGCAGATTTCAAGAATTTCATGGATAAATAGATTTGAAAGAGAATGAAATTTTTCCATGAATTTTTCAAAGTTCCTTCATATATCCAAATCAATATTAGTTCTGCCCTATCCCACTTCTACCTGGTTGACATCAATTTACCTTCCAAACAAAGGCAGGATTGAGTGGGAGGTTGTCCTTATGGTATGAGCATATTTTACCTGTAAAGTAACAAGATTGGTTTTCCTAGTCTTATTCTTACACAGACATATGCACACAGATACCATTATTTTGGAAGTTAAGGATGCCTATGCCTGTGAGCGTTTTTATTATGCAGAAAAACAGTGAAACACTGAGAGTGACCCCAGTCATGAGAAAGAGCCTGCTTTGAAAGTGGATAGTTAGTTGCAGCCCTTGGTTAAAGGTCAGTTTGCTCTGTGAGCCTCTGCAGATGATAATACTGCAAATACAAGCTTTCCTGAAAGAGGAAATAGAACTTAGAACTCTCAAGATTCTTTGGGTTTGATATATGCTTTGTTAAGAGAACTTAGAACTGCTGTAAAGTCTCTTAGATCCATAGTTTGGGTATTATCCAGAGAGTTGCCAAGGTGGTAGAAATGGTTAGAAGAGGTATACAAAGACCAATCATAGTGACTTGCTGATACTAAGCAGTCTGCATGTTGGCCTCCCTGCCCCACTTCCCAGAGTCAGCTCAAATTCAAATTCAACATACCCAAAGTCACTCATATCATCTGGGACCCTCTCCACATCTTCTCCAAATCCACCAGTGGCCCTGTGGTAGAACCCATCTAGAAAATTGGGAGCTCTGCCGATGCAGTGGTTAAATTACTAAGCAGGAGAAAGATGTAGCTGTCTGCTTTACAGCCTCAGAAGCCATTTGAGAAAGTTCTTCTCTGTCCTACAACGTCACTATGCATCAGAGTGTTCAGCAGCTCTGGGCCAGAAAACTGGGAATGACACTGGACACTTCCCTTTTTGTGCCAATGATCTTCTCAGGGTTTCTCAGATCTCGCTCCCTGTCATCCCACCATCACCGTCTCAGTCCTCATCATGTTTCATCTTTGATTCTTCCAGCTCCCTCCCATTTTCTCTGTGTCGATAGATTCCTGTGTCATTGGGGGATCCCCTGTAGAACATCAGTGACCCCTTCACAATGTTGTATGAGAGCCTCATGTCTGAACTCTGTGCTCTTTCTACCTTATCAGTCACTGCTCACATCACCTGCCCCAATGCAAGCCTGTGCTCCACCAGACACAAGGTACTCATTACCTTTGCTCAGCATGTCTCTCCTCTCCCCTTGGGCTTCCTGTCATAAACCCATTTCCATCTTGTAAGAAACTTCCGCTGCCTGTGGCCCTCTCCAAACCAGCAGATGTCTCACTCATGTGTCCCCTGAGTGCCCTGCCTTCCCTCCCCACTTGGGACTGTAAGAAGTGGCTCTAGGGTGCCCACTATCTAGATGCAGAGGAACTTCCTGGTCTCCTACTAAATTAGGCATTAGGCTTTGTCTACACCAACTGACTGATCTCTAGGACAAGGACTTTGCTTCTCTCATTAAACCACCAGCACATAGAGTCATACTTAGCATAATGTAAGTGCTTAGCAAAAATGTGTTAAATAAACCAACATTGTTTCTATTGTTGTTGTTAAGTGCCATCAGGTTGAGTCTAATTCACAGCCATCCTGTATAGGGTTTTGGAGGCTGTAAATCTTTTCGGAAGCAAAGACCACCATCTCTCTCTCTCTCTCTCTTTCTCTCAGAGTAGCTGTTGTGCTTGAACCACCAACCCTGTGGTTAGCAGTCAGTGCTTATCCTACAGAACCACAGTGCTCCTAAATCAAAAACATTAAAAGTCATATTTATTAAAAGTAAGTGCAAATGCTATTACTTATACTCCTAGGAATGCTTTCAATTTAATTCTTTTTAACAGTGTAACGTCTTAACAAACCCAAGTCCACTGCCACTGAGTCAACAGTGACCCATAGTGTCCCTAGAGGAAAGACTACAACTGCCCAAGGCTGGCATCTTGATCGAAACAAACTGCCACATCTTTCCCACATGAATTTGAACCACCAATGTTTTGGGGTTAGCATTTGAGCACTTAACTGTTGCACCACCAGGATGCCTTCCTCAAAATCAAAAATCAAAGAGACACAGAAAGTAATCTTTTTAATTGAAAGTATAGTTCTCAATGATTACTAATGAAAACATCTGAGGGATCCTTACATTGTATCAGTTCCTTTTTTAATAGTTATAAATACAGCTTTAAACTTTTGCCTAGAGACTATCAAGAAATTGTGAGGAGAAATGACAATAGAACAGAAATTTTACAGGGCCACAGAGTTCACAATCTTTACAATAGCTTCCTGTTCTTCTAGCTCAAGCGACAAAAAAGAGATTCTGCCGAAGGATAATTATAAAATGAATTTCCTATCCTGCATTATAGTTTACCACTTTGGATAATCACATATAAAAATGCCTTCTTGTAATAAGAGAAAAGTCTCAAAAGATTTCAAGTGAAGAACAATTACTCTTCAGTTTTTTTCCTCCAGAATAAATGCAGTCTTCCAATTTCTTCCATCTTCTCTATTCAGGTTTGGGGATAAAAATCAGTGTAGTGATTAAATAACACTCCACTGTCTTCTGTTAGGGTTCACATGATGGCTGGCACATTCCAGCCAAGATGGAAGGTGACCCAGTGGACACATTTGTTGAGAGTAAAAGGGAAGCTAGCACTTTCCTCTGAATCAGCAACATGGAAGTAAATGCAATTTTTATGACAAAACTCATTCTTCGCATCTCAAAATACCATTCCAGAAACTGAAGAAATTATAAAGAGCATACACTCAGTAACTGTTTACTAAATGAATGCACTTTAGCCATCCATTTTCAAGACCCTTCTATGTTCTCCATAAATAGGTCTACAGTGTCATGTCCCAGGCACAGAGAGCCTTTTAACAATTCAGTGTCAAGAATCTACCTTTAGAAAACTAAAGATGGTTTAAGGGATGAATGGAAGCATCCCTTAAGCCCTACTTTCAGTATACATTAAATGAGATTAGAATTAGAGCACCGTTAGACTCACTAACTCATGAAGTTTATCCATCCTATTATATATCATTTCATTGTCATGGTTACAATCCCCTCCATGCATCATCAGCCAACCAAAGGGTATACCCCAAAAGCCTGACCCCCGATCATCAGCACACAGCCCCTCTCCCTCTCTGGGTCTAGAGTCCTCAGCCATTCCATCTTTCCATATCATTGTCTCTGCCTCCATCTCTGGCGTCTCTGTTGCTCTGGGTAGGGTCCCGCACTCCACTCTTCTCCCTTGATGGTCCCAGGGACCTCTGTTCCTGGACGGCAAAGTCAATCACTCCACTCCTTTTGCTACAAAATGTCTACCTTTACATTTCCAACCCTCACAAGCAGTCCTGATAACAATCATTCACTATTGTATCACAAGAAACCCATCCTCATCTCCTTTCATCAGCCCTGCCTAGACAGATTAGATACAACTCAGTGGAGAGTCTACCTTCCTCCAAGCCCTCTGGTTGAGGCTCCCTCTTGAAAACTTGTAAGCCAATCACTTCTTGCCTTTGTAGCCCCCCACCCCCATTTTGGGTAGACAATGCCCAAGTTGCCAACCCCTGTCTACTCTATGTATGGAGGGGTGGGAATGATCCTCACTGTAAAGATTCTTCCCTCTTTTGAGGTACTGCATCCATAGGTGTAGGTCAAGTTCATCAAATTGTAACAGATAACTCTTTTTTTCCTCTTCCTTATTCTTCTAGTTGAGCCTTAAGAGATGAAGCTTTTTAAGAGTACTTGTCTTCACCTTTCTGTTAAGCAGAAATACCAGGGGAGCTTTGAAAGGTCGTGGGAGAATGTCATTGTCGTTTCATCTATTTTTTCCACAAATGTTTTGAAGACTCTTGTTTGCAGAGGTCACCAGTAGGAGGTGGGACATTTGACGGGAGACCTGTCTAGAATAAAATCATTCTAGTAAAATGATTTTGGTGGCCAAAATTTTAACACTGTGAAAATGGAATGACCAATGGAGAGAAGACATAATAAAAATTCAAAGTTAAAGGTTCTCCAACCCTATAGGAAAACAAGTCTATGAGAGCCAAAATATTACCTTGAATTTATCCCTCCTGAATTTAGAGATCATCTGAAGAACAGATTTGATG
>NW_006408539.1:28421507-28454224 GCF_000296735.1 Chrysochloris asiatica
GTCGCTATGAGTCGGTTCCGACTCGATGGCACCTGACAACAACAATAGGAAAACAAGCTGTAGCTTGGGAAAAGCAAGCTAAACAAGTTAAGGGGAGTTAATAGGATACCTAATTTTATTTTCATCAGTTAATTTCTTCTAAGCTTGCTCTAAATATCAACTTTATTTTTATAAATAAAAGTTTTATTTTTATCACTTTCTTTGACTAAGAATTTTTGTTCTTGTTAATTACTGCACTGTATAAAGGAGGAACTGAATCCCTGTGGTTTGTTCAAAACTAATCTTTTTTGCTATTAAGGGAAACCCTCATTAAGTGAGAATTTAATAGAAGTCTAAGCAAATAAATTTGGAGGGTACAGTGGATTTTTCCCTGCTTCACATTATGTGTGGTATGTGGGTAAGGGGTGCATGTGTGTATGTAGATACATGGATATCGCCATGTAAAGGGTACACATGTAAAGGAACCTGTGCTTATGTGTGGACACATGGATGATTGTGTGCATGTGTACATGTTGTAGAGTGTGTGCTTATGGGCACATGGATGTTCAAGTGTGTGCATTTAGAAAAGGGATGAGGGTATGTACGCATGTGGACATGTGGAGAGTGTGCGTACGTGGACTTATGGATGGCTGTGTTCATGTGTGTGGACATTTAGATGCATGCATGTGTGCACATCTCTATATATGAATGAGTTTGTGCATATATGGACAGGTAGATGCATGTGTGCATGCATGTGAACATGTGGATGAGTGTGTGCATGCAAATGGACACATGGATGAGTGTGTGCCTGCAGATGGACATGTGGATGAGTCTGTACATGCATGTGGATGAGTATGTGTGGATATGTGTAGACGTGTCTGTCTGCATGTGGCTATATGGAAAACCAGATATCTGTGTGTATCTGTTTGTTTCAATGCCTGCTCACACACCTGATATGCTTTTTGTCATAAGATGAACTCGTATTCTCTGGTGCTTTTCGTCCTACATGAAGTGCAGTTTCCTCTCCATTCTGCATGTAGTTGTTCATAGTAAACAAGCCAGCAATGGGACATCTTTACCTACTGAATATGCCTCCACCTATTTACTGGGGACATCTGATAAGAGCTATGATTAAATGCTAAGGTCTCCTCAAGAGTTTCCCAGGGAGTCTGTAGTGGGCCCAATGGGGGTCTGCCAAGGACAGCTCACTTGTAGCATCTTTACCTGGGAACTCAGCCTCAATCCACAGAGCCACAAGATCAGCTTGGCACAGAAGTAGCAACTAAATCAGCTCAAAGTTAGACCGATTGTGGTGGTGTTGTCAATTAAATCTTCTCTCCCAAAATAATTTGGCAAAACAGAAATGAATGCAAATCAGTCTCTTCTAGCAGCTATTAGACAGTTTTACCACCCACTCTTGCTGCTACTTCAGAGCTCTGGGTAGGGGGCGGTGGTGCAGAGGGTTATATAACAATTTTTTTGTAGCTAGACTATAGTTCCTGAAGTTTCCACATTCATCTTAGAGAAACATAGGCAGGCCATCAAAAAGCTATAATTGTGGTTGGATGCTGTAGAGTCCATTTCAGCTCAGACTCCTTCTAACAGAGTAGAACTGCCCTATAAAGTTCTCTGGGTTGGAACCTTAATGGGAGCAGATCGCCACATCTCTGTTACCTTGAGCCCACTGGGTGGGTGCCAACTGCTGATCTTTCAGTTAGAAGCCAAGCACTTAACCATGGCTCCAGCAGGGTTCCTTAGAAATGTTACAAAGTGGCCCATAAATGAAGAAGTGAAAGAATTATTTCTAAAGCAAACCAAATCACTCAGGACTGTCATTGATTTTCCCCACATTTTTCTTTCTCCAATGTTGCGCCCTATAATTGAAGAGAACTCAGGTTGAATCTTGCCATGAGATAGTGTCAATTCGTTTTCATTTGTCAGATTGTCGGTACCTACAGCCTGAAAACACTTGGTATTTTCTGTGTCAGAGTAGGCTCTCAGCAGATCTCTATAGCTCTACCCCATCAATAAACACCCTTGTAGGAATTACGAAGAATGATGTAGTGTTTTTTTCTGATCCCATGGGCTCTGACTCGGTGATGAGAGGCCAGGTTGAGTTTCTGGTCCGTTCATCCCTCTTCTTACAAGTTGTGAATTGCCCAGACATATCTCTCTCCTACCCTCACACCTACACAGTACCAAGATTAACCTTCATGAAACTTGCCGTTGCAAGTTTCATCCTATCAGCCCCTGACTCCTGGTGAACAATGGAACCAAGCACTGCCCAGTCCTACTTCAGATCCATAATCAGCTACGAACTGGGCATTTGCAATCCATAAGGTTTTTCTTTGCTTGTGTTTGAATAGATCACCAGGACATTTCCCCTAGTCTGTCCAACTTGATGACAACTAGCAAGGTAACAACAGAGGTTCCAGCAATCTGCTTATGGACGTTTGGTAGTGGAGTGTGTGTGTTCTTCAGCAGCTGAAGGGAATGCCTCATGGAAAGTGGTGGTGGTGACAATGGTGGAGATGGTAAAAAGAGGTCCAATTTAGAATGTGATCTGAAGATTACTCCAACAAGATTTGCAGTGCTTGGATAGTTTGGCTTAAAGATCTGGGATGAGAAAAACTAGACCCTGGTGATGCTCTTGCTGAGGCAGGCAAAACAGAGATGATGTAGGTTGGAAGGAGCTATTAGAATGCATGACAGGTCTGCTTTGAAGATGTCAGCTTTGAGATGCTAAGTGGGCAGTCTAAAAGTTGAAGAAAAGGGTGATGGCAGAGACAATGGGGCTGGAGGTCTACATTTATGATTCATCTGTAGCCAGATTACATCTAAAGCCCTAGTCTTAGAGAGATCACGTAGGCAGTGAACATCACTAGCAAAGAGAAGCGAGCAATGATAAGCATTTCAATATTTGGAGAGAAAGAAGAGAAGGCAGGACTGCCAACGAAATAACAAGCAGTGAGGAAGAAAGCAACCCAGGGAATTGTGGGAACTAAGCAAAGAAAACACCCCCAAATGAAGAAACTGCATCCAAGCTGCTGAGGGGCAAGCACAAGAGATTGAAATCTGCCAACATGGAATTTTGGTTACTTCAGTGGGAAGTAGAAATGAAAGTCCATATTGTGGAAGCAATCCAAGTGTATATTTTACACACTGCATGCACTTAGACACTTTCTTGTATGCATTATATCGTTACCCCATTTAGACAACCATGAAAAGAGAGTTCAGAAAGAGCACATCCATGGTGAGTTCAAGTACTATCAAGGTTCACTGTATACCAGATGTCTGCCTATAACTAAGAGTCAACAAACTCCACAGAGAGCCCCCTGAGAAAGCTGATATTCCTGAAAGAAAGAAAGCGAAAAAAAGAAAGAAGAGTTCTTGTCTCATATTAACACATTTTTAAAATTCAGACTGAAAGGAACACGAGGAGAGCTTGGTCTTGAGACCTGAATATATATGAGGGTCTCTACATTTGGTGTCTCTATGCAGCACCTGATATTGATCCTTAATAACTAGCACTGTTGACCAAATCAAACAGTGAAGGTGGAGAAATCCTCCATATAAGAGTATTGCATCATTGCCTTGATCTTCCTTGTAAAGCAAACAATGGCAATAGCATTAGAGCCCACCTCCCTTTTGTAACTTTTCACTTTGAAATAATTACAGATTCACAGAAAGTTGCCAAGAAATGTACAAGGAAGCCATATCTACTCTTCCCCAGCCTCTCCCAATGTGAAGATCTTATATAACTATAATCTAATATCAAAGTAAAGAAATTGACATTGATCCAATTCCTAGAGCTTATTCTGATCTCACCATTTATTTCACCATTGCTCTTGTGTGTGTCTGTGTGCATCATCATGCAATTGCGTTGTCTGTGTAATCTTGCATAAGTATTCCCACAATCAATATACTCCCTCTTGTCACCACAAGAGTCCTTCTTGCTCCCCCTTTACAACATCACCCATCCTAACTTGTCATCATTCCTATCTCTTTGCAAACACTACCTTGCCCTGTTCTTCAGAAGTTATGTGACATAACAACATCAACAGAATCAGTGCCTGATATATTATAAATATTGAATGATTGGATGAAGGAATGATCCTACACTGATCAACTTTTTTAAGACTAAGATGATTCTACATTTATAAATTTAAATTGCCACACACAGAACAAAGCCTCCTTCAAGTTTCCTTTTCCTTTCTGTCACAACTAAATAAACAAGTGTTTAAGTCAGTTAGAAATTTGAACATAAGAGGTTGATATTTTTGCACTGAATCCCTGAGAAAATTAAGAGATGGTTCTTCATATTAAAGGATTTGGCAGACCAGATTACATCCCCGAATTGAATTGTCAAAAGACAGCAGCCTTTCCGCTGATGTGGGCAGGCTCCCCCTCCAATGCACCAGGTGTTTTTGTGATATGACATACCTGCACTGTACCTTGGAGGTCCATTCCTATGCCCTGTAGCAGCTGGGTGTCAATGAAATGACTTGAATACTAGAGGTGGATTTCCTTCCGTTGTTTTCCCACCTCTCCTGAGTTATTTTTAAAGAATAATGAGCCAAGATGACTCACCCACACCCTGCAGGAGAGGAACAAGTGGCATTAATGTATGGTTCACAGAGCCAACGTCTGAGAAAAACCAACCCACCCTGCTCCTCTGCCTCTGAAAAGACATTAAACCTCCATTTTCCTTCTTTCTTTCTCCTCGTCTTTTCTTTCTTTCTTTCTTTTCTTCCTTTCTTTCATTACTTTCTTATTGTAGTTTAGGTGAAAGTTTACAGAGAAAATTAGTTTTCACTCAATAATTTGTCTGCGTCGTGTTTTGCGACATTGGTCATAATCACTTCAATGTAACACCTTCTTCCCACTACCTCCCTGCACTCCCCATTTCCTTTCATCCTTCTTTCTGGCTCCTTCCTGCCTTCTGAGCTTTTTGTTGTTGTTGTTGTTGTTGTTGTTGTTTTTAGAAAATACTTAACCTTTAGTACTACTATGGTTGATTGTTGTGAGGAGTATGCATTTCCCTGGTGTTATTGTTTACTTTATAAGCCTACTGGCTAGCTGAAACTTGTTCCCCTGGGGTGGGTTCACTTCCAAGCTTGAAGAGTATCTAAGGGGGTTCCACTAGTCTCTATCAGACCAATAAGTCTGGTCTTTTCCTAATATTTTTAATTTTGTTCTAGATTTTTTTTTCCCCCTTCCTCTATTGTGATCTTGATCAGAGTGGTCAGTAATGGTAGCCAGGCCCCATCCACTTCTTCTGGTCACAGGGTAGTGGAGACTGTGATTCACAAGGTCTATTGGTCTTTTGGTCTAATTGTTTGCTTGAGTCTCTTTGTTTTCTTCACTCATCTTTGCTCAAAATAAGAAGAAACCAATAGTTGTATCTTAAGGAGCTCCGGTAGCGTAGTGGTTATGAATCAGGCTGCTAATCTCACGGTCAGCAGTTCGAAACTACCAGTTGTTTCAAGGGAGAAAGATGAGGCTTTCTGCTCCCATAAAGATTTACAGCCTTGGAAACCCTGTACAGGGTCGTTATGAGCCGGAACTGACTCCACAGCACATAATAACAACAACAACAATAGTTGTATCTTACATGGTTGCTTACAAGCATTTAAGACCCAGTCACTACTCACCAAAGTACGATTTAGAACATTTCTTTGTAGACTATGTTACGCCAATTGACTCAATTGTTTCCCTAGTCTGTGGCCATAAGTCCCCAAGCCCAGTGACTCATTCCTTCAAGGTAATTTGTTATGGTAAGGAAGTTTTCCAAACTGTGACCTTTGTAGTCTTTACAGTATCCTTGGATAGATTTGGAAATTATTCAAATATATATATGGAAATATCTTTTGCCAGATCTATATATAATAGTAGGTGTACTCCCATCAGCCATTGAAGACACTGGGAAGTACACAAGAGTAAAATACAACAAAGGTAAATACTATTATATAAACAATCCAGCAAGAATAATAATAATACCAATGGTGAGGCACTGCGGGTTAATGAGCCAGACTGCAAAGCCATTTGAACTGCAAGGTAGGCAGTTCAAGCTCACCAGATGGTCCTCAGAAACCCTATACAGGGTTGCTATGGGTTGGAACCGACTTGATGGCACTTAACAACAACAACAATGAGTAGATATTTTGGTAGACATGTGAGCTGAATAAACTTGGGAAGGCAAATGGCAGTCAACCTCTATTTTCAAGTCTAGGAAAGGGCTCACAATGTCTGTCAATCAGTAGAGAAAGAGTCACATAAGAGAGGCACACTAGGCTCCCCTTTCCATTATTCTTTCGTTTTGAGAATGTCCTTGGGAGATTCTCCAGTGACAATTCAGCCTCCCGGTTTCGTTAGCCCCTTAACGCATATCTGCTTTTATTCTAACTCATGATTTATAGGTATGCTTCTGAGCTGCTAATGTGAGCACATATTACCAATATTACCACTTGCCTACACCTTGGAAAAGTGGAAGATCAGTGCAAAAGAGGAATGAGATGGATTGACATGGGGGCGTTCAACAACAAGAAGCTCAAACACAGCAATAACTGTGAGGATGAAAGAGGACCAGGAACTGTTTCGTTCCATTGTGCACAGGGTTGTTGTGAGTCAGAACTAACAACAACATCAGGTGAAAATATAATAACATATTTTGATTTGTGCTACAGTAAGAGGTAGGCTTAGAATCTTAAGGTACATTTCCCCCTCTTTCTTTCCAAAGAAAAGGAAAGAGGCATTGATAGCCTACTCAATGGCAAAGCCACAGAATGGAAGGAATCGGTTTCCTGAGCAGTCATGTAAATATCACCCTGTAGTAATTACGAACAAAGACCCCCTTCTTAGAAACTAAACTTTGCTCCACAGCAGGTGGATAAATGATCACTGATGTGTTGATTAATGGCTGACATTTATAAGGATCCCAAGGAAGAAACAAGTGCCAGCAAGAATTGATAGGTTTCCAAGTAGAAGCCAAAGGAAAGAGAGTCCACCCATTAGGAAACCTACATAGCTAGGTCCTGGTGTGGCGCTGTGGGTTAATGCACTGGTCTGTAAAGTCATTTGAACTGCAAGATCAGCAGTTCAAGCTCACCAACTGCTCCTCAGAATCATCAGAAATGACTCTATGGCACTTAACAAGTGGAAGAGCTGAGATGCAAGCTGGTCTTGAGCACCAAAGGTCCACTGTAACTTTGCTGTTAAACAAAGGATCTCAGGTTTATATTCAAGGTCACAGATCAAAGGTATAATCAAAAGTCTTTATCTTCAAATTAACTTAAGTATGTTGAGAATCTTGGGCTGTCAAGAAAGCAAAGAAACAAATCAGGCTTAAGAATGATATATAGAAACAAATAATGAGTGTGGTCACTGAAATATCTGGAGCTAGCTAGAAGCAAATATGCGAGGAACACCCGGAATGTTGTGGAAATGTTATTGACAAAGAACTATAACCCCAGGCTTTCTTCTTTTTACTGTTTGAGTCCTAAAAACAAACTTTTGACACCCAAATTCATCAGAACTGAGAGTAGCAGAAAAATGCTCTTGGGAACATACCCATCATTCTCCCCACAGGTGTGGCTTTAGAGGGCAAAGTACACAGGACAAATAGAAATCAACAAAGAAGTTACTTCAAGACAGCAGAAAATCAAGATCTTTTCCATTGCTCTCCCTCTGCCCAAGACAGGAAGCCAGGAGAGGTTTCAAGATTGCTGTGTGTATGCCATCTCTGTACACCAGGCAGAGGAGAGAGACTACACAGCATCTGAAGAACCTGCTCTTGGCAATGGGTGTTCTGACTGCTTGAGAGTTGAACTGTGTCCCTTAGAGAGGTCTGAGTACATGCTATGGTGATCATAAGACTCAAGTGCAGGTTTGGGACTGAGCAAGTGGACAATTGCAGCTATCCCATTGTGCTGCTAAACACACAACAAAGCTGCAGCTCCCCATCTCCGTGCAGACAAGTATAGTCATGTGACAGTTATGGCCAGGAACTATGGACTGAGTCAAGCATGGTTCCTTCTTCTAAGAGAGACTTTTAAAAATCTCCACCACAATGAACTGCCACTCTTTGGTTTTTGTTTTGTTTTGTTTTGTTTTTTTTCCTTCATCTTCCAGTTGAGGCAATAGGTTTTAGTCAACTACCCAAGGCTCTAGGAGTCACAAGGTAGAAGATAGTTTGAGTTCCCAAGTTATCACATAGAAGGCTCATTCTAAATAGTCATTATAATATTGTATTGTTACATGAGAGAGCAAAAGGAACTCCCATTGTGTCACCCTACCTAGATGGTTTATTGTAACCCTGTCAGCAATGGACAGCTAACCACCAGGTCGGCGATTCAAAGGTATCAGCTTCTCCTCAGAAACCCTATACAGGGTCACTATGAGTCAGAACTGACTCAATGGCATTTAATAACATCAATCAGTACCTAGGAAAGAATCCCCCTTTTTTTTTTTTTTTACCAACTTTAACAGCGATGTTGCTATTGTAGTGTCCTGTTGAGTCAGTTCTGACTCAATGAGTCCTAGTGACTCGTTCTGACTCTTAGATAGGATTTCCAAGAGTGACTGGTGGGCTCAACGGCTGACCTTTTGGGTACTGTTCTATGCTAACCCTACAGTGCCACACCAGAGTCCTGAACAGAGGCACAAACAATAACTTTGTGTAGTTGGATATTCTACCCTAAAATTTGTATCATTATGCAACACATGGGTGTTTTTAGGAATCTGAATTAGAGCTCTAATTTGGTCCATTGAAACCCTGACCTGAAGGGCAGCAACTTGTGAACAATTGATGGTGCACTCACTTCATGAGAGATTTCTTGGTAGTCACAAAACGCATGAGCAAGAGATGCATCCTGCCCTCAAAGTGCTGACCATTTAGTAGGATCAGTCCTGAGTCCATTTATAAAACTACAAGATTTCTAGCAATGAGACTATAAGGATAAACAAATTAGTTTCCAAAAACATGTTTGCCATTACCATCATTGTTTTTTGGTGCCATCTAGTTGGTTCCAATTGATAGCTACTGCATGCATGTACAACAGAACAAAATGCTGTCTAGTTCTAAATCATCCTCATAATCTTTTTATGTTTGATCCCACAGTGCCAATCTATTTCATTGAGAGAAAGTCTTCTTCTTTGTCACTGACCCTCTACTTTATCAGGCATGATGTCCTTCTCTAGGTACTGGTCCCACCTTATAACGTGTCCAAAATACATGAGACCAAATCTTACCATCTTCACTTCCAAGGAGTATTCTGGCTAGACTTCTTCCAAAATAGATTTGTTCATTCTTCTGGTAGCTCATGATATAGTCAATATTCTTTCCCAACACTATAATGCATTACTGTTGCTAATTTTTTTTTTTCTAATTCATTGTCCAGCTTTCACATGGATATGAGGTGGAACAGCATCATTAATATTACACATAAGTAAAGGTGTTGGAGATCATTCAAAACTGGTTATAGCCAAACTTAAGACAGAGAGCTACCAAAAGTTCAAGTCAGATTCAGAAATGGAACAAGTGCTGTCATTGTTGCTGTCAGATGGATCTTGTCTGAAATCAGAGTAGACTCAAAAGATCCCCAAACATGACCAACTTGGAAAATACATTCATTTAAATTCCAACCTCTTGCTCAGTCTCTCAGCACCATTTTAGAGGCACACAAACAATCCATGACCCGATAGTAAGTAACACCAGGAAGAAGGGAGGAAGACTCCCCACAAGAAAATGCTCAGGTCACTAAATAACCTCAAGTTTTCCTGCAGTTAGCCCCTTCCAAGAGTCTCTAAGTGGTGCAAATAGTTAACACACGGAGCTGCTAACCAAATGTTTAGAAGTTTGAGTACCCAGAGATACCTTGGAAGGAAGGCCTACCAATCTGCTTCTAAAAACCTACCCATTGAAAATCCTTTGGCTCATAGATCAGATCTGTTCTGAAACACGTAAGAAAAAACCTTCCAGGACATTGTTGCTAGTCATTGTCATCGAGCTGACTTCAACTCACAGAAATCCCATGTGAGAGAGTAGAATCGCCTCATAAATTTTATTTGGCAGTCATCTTTACAGAAGCGGACAGCCAGATCTTTATGTCTCAGAGCTACCGGATGGGTTCAAAGTGTTAACCTTTCTGTTAGCAGCTGAATCCTTAACCACTGTGCCACCAAGTCTTCTTCTTAAGACATTTAAAAAAAAAAAAAAAGCTAAGCCCACTACTGTCCAATCACTTCTGACACGTAGCAGCCCTATAGGGGTAAAACTGTACAACATTCTAGGCACATGCAGTCTCATCAGACAAACCTCACCAACTTTGTGGTTTGCACTCTGTTGCTTAGCCCACTGTACCAGAAGGGCTCCTTTCTGTGGACACTGCTGCTGTAGTTTTTAAATGCTGTTGAATTGGTTCTGACTCATAGTCAACCTGTATAGGATTTCCCAGGAGTAGCTGGGAGTGTGAACGATAGATCTTGTGGTTCTAACTGACCTTAGGGTCCAGAGTTTATCCTACAGTGCTCTCCCAGGGCTCCCTCATTAGCAAATCATTAATGTATGTGTTACCAAATGCAAGAACTGGAGAGAATTGTAAGGAAGATCCACAGGAGTTAAATGAAGAAACTCATTTTTACCAGATAAAAAAATCAGAGATGAAATGAAAATTGAAGCTAATGCCAAAGTTAGCATTCCCATCTAAGGTGGTTATGGGTTTATTATCTCTCTGAACTAGCGGAATCTAGACAATTCCTCAGGACCCTTAGCAATCTCACACCACCATGCTCAATTATCATCAGAGAAACGGGTTGCTATTTGCCACTCTCCCTTAGGCAATGCCCTTCTGAGTGTAGAAGATCTGATTTTCCATTACTGAGCCTCATACAACTGTTATAAATAAAGGAGCTCATGCAGTGTTGCTTGAAGCCAAATCCTACTCAGCCCCAAAGACTCCCCTATGCCTGATTGCAAACCCTAAGCTGTATTTCAGCTCCCTATTCTTTGAACATCCCATTCCATTCTGTATTTCATTGTAGATTGAGATCCACGACTTTAAAATCCTTTTCCAAGTATCTTCAAAGAGCAAAGAGCAGTGAAATGGTTTCAACAACTGTATTAATTTGTAACCACAAATCACTGTCAGCAATACCGCTAAAGCCAGAGGGCCAGTAGGAAGTGTTCCTCAGAGGGGAAAATGTGAAGTTCAATGCAGTTGGAGGATGAGCCCGGAGGAGTCAGAGGGAAGTGGTGGGTGTGCAGAGTTTCCCTTTGAAAATGCAATGCTTTAGCTCCTGGTCTATCAGAAGAATAAAGGATTCTTTGAGAAGAAAATCTGAAACAAAGACAGAAGAGCTGCTATGGATTTTAAACCAAATGAATCCTAGCCATTTTAATTTCTAGCTTTAAATTCACAGAGAAATATATCAAATTGTTTTTATTGTTCTTAGGTGTCATTGTTAGGTTCAGCTAACAGTGACCCAATATGACAGAGTAGAACCATCCAATAGGATTGCCTGTTGTTGTTGTTGCTAAGGGTCTTTGAGTTGGTTCCGACCCAGAGCAACCCTGCATAGGGGTTCTGAGGAGCAGAAACTGCAAAGCCATTTGAACTGCAAAGTCGGCAGTTCAAGCTCACCAGATACTCCTCGGAAACCCTATATAGGGTTGCTATGGGTTGGAACCAACTCAATGGCACTTCCCAACAACAACGAAGTGATACAGTAGGTTATGTATCAGACTACTAATTGCAAAGTTGTTAGTTCAAGCCCACCATCTATTATAGGAGAGAAAGATGAGGCTGTCTGCTGTCATCAAAATTTAGTTTAGGCCAGACTGCAAAGCCATTTGAACTACAAGGCTGGTGGTTCAAGCTCACCAGCTGCTCCTCAGAAACCCTATACATGGGTTGGAACCCGACTTGACAGCAGTTAACAACCACAACAAGGAGCAGTTCTACTCTGTATTATAATATCATTGTGAGTTGGAAACAACTGGATGGAAGTGTTTAGTTTTAGTTACTTTTGTTTTGTTTGTTTTCAATTTGTTTGGGCATATTGTAGGTGACAAAGGACAGAGCAGCCCACAGTCTCAGTCTTCCTAGTCTTCAGCTGGGCATAGAAATTGGGTGAGCTGGACTTGCCCAGATGCACACGCTGTCTGGATAAATTCTGAGAGTTAAACCAGGTTCCAAGCCTGCTCTCAGCGTCTTCATTATATACTGAGAAATGTCTCAGTGCTGTTGGTGTTGAGGGTTCATTTCAGTTCTAATGCTCCACGATTCACTACAAACACACCCTTTCAGTAAGACATTAACTTTTAATTCCTTTTTCCACACACTTTTTGAAACCCCCTTATAGTTTAGTTATAGACAATTCCCAGCTTACAAGCATCCAATTTACATACAACCCATAGTTATGAGCCAACCCCAATAAGCCTATTGGTTAAAACGTTTGAGGTACCTACAATAGTTATAATAACAAACATGTACTACTGTGGGAAGCAGACTAAAACATTTATTATTATTATTATTATTTCCTTATTGTGTTGCAGATGCTTTAGTGTATCTGGAAGACTTTCTTTAAAGTTTTTTTATGAGCAGAAAGGTGTACTATGTGCTACAGAAGGAGGTTTCAGAAACTTCATGGAAAAACGAATTAAAAGAGAAAGGAATTGTTCCACAAACTTTTTGAAGTCCCATCTTATATTTGATAAACATTTCACTGATTGATGTCAGACCATTGATGCTCTGACTTATCTACAAATTTGACCTAAAGACAGGTTAAGAAAAGAACTCATTCCAAACCCAGGGATGCCTATACATGTGGATTTTCTGGACTACCTCCCCATTTCAGTAGTGTACCCTTTGCCTTTTGGGTCTAAAATAGTCTTCTTTGCTAATCAGTTTGGCCTCCAGTTCATTATAAATGAGAAAGTTGATTGTATTTACACCTTGGAATTAGGGGTGCACTCTGTCCTGACCTGCTTTCCTCCCAACCCCAACCCCATCACAAGCATGCTCCTTCAGGCTTTCTATCATCTATGTCCTTCTTGCTTGTCTTGCACAGTTCTCACCCTCAACCCAAACTCACCAACAAGAATAGCAATCTTACCTTCTCAAAGCTGGGCTAATGTCCCTGACATGCAGCTTTCCCAGGGCACATCGTTTCCCTCCCAACCCTTCCCAACAAAACTTACTTTCCAATTTCTCAAACCCACTGCAGAGTGGGGAGGACCGGATGCACTCCTGGCCCGTCATGCAACTTCAGATCATGCCATACCTCTCTCCATCTAACATGCATTCTAGCTGAGGCTCAATAGCACGTAGTCCAACAACCCACTTGCATCAACCACCTCTCATTCGGAATCCTCCATTACAGATGCCCTCACAAATCCACACAGAGCATGTGCAAAACACCCTAAAGAAGGTTCTCCAGTGAAAGGACCAGATGAAGAGTCGCTCAGTGAGTGCTGAGGTGGCTCTCAGGAGCAAGTGGGCAATGCTGCTGCTATTGCTCAGTCATGGTGAGGAGGGGAGGCACAGCCCAAAGGTACCGTTTCCTCCCATCTACTTGCTTTTGTTTGAGACTCCTAAAGTTTCATTGACAAATGTTTCTGCTTTCCTCCCACCTCCCCACCCCCACCGCCTGCTCCCCAATAAAACAACTGTTATTCTTGTTAATCACCTTCAAGTCAATTAAAAACATACTCTTTTTCTCTTTATTATATTTGCCAAAAAGCACTCACTTAAAAATAGGCACTTCACCATCCTAGAATGTTTCTTTTATCAAGAAAACCTTTTCTTATGATGGTTACCAGGAGTGGGAGGAAAGGAAAATCTATTCACAGGCATGCTAACTTGGGTGACAGAGAAGTTAATACACAACCAGAGAGAGGCTGTCAGAGGAAGAATAAAGGTATCCGCAGACACAGGGAGGAAGGCAAGAGTTAAAGGGAACACAGTTAATTACTGTTAACTGATGGTACATGGAGGGGATTGCAATCATTGTAATGAAATGAAATATCTGATTTCTTGAAGCAAAACTGATTATCTGCTTTGTAAACCTTCACACAATTCACATTGAAAAGTTTTGTTTTGTTTTAAATAAGCACTTCACATTAAAAAGGAGCATGGTTTTGAGGCTATACTAACCACAGTACAATGAACACCCAGTCAAGATTCAGAGCTTTCATCCAAATCATACCATGAACTCCTACTTGATCCTGAGAGATTTAATTTCTGTCACAATTCCCTTAGTTCTATGATTCCAGCCTGGTCTCTAACACCAAAAATCAAATCCATAACTGTCATGCTGATTCTGGCTGAGAGCCCTCTCTAAAACAGAACAGAGCCACCCCACAGTCTTCCAAGGCCAGCAATCTCTAAGCAAACACACACATCTTTCTCTGGGAGGACTGGCTGGTAGATTTGAACCACCAGTTTTTTTCCCTCTCCTTCCACCTCCTCCAACCTCCCACCCCTAACCCACTCTCACTGGTAGCCAACAAAGAATTTTTTTTCTCCCTTTTCGTATAGGTATCTTTTCTTAAACCGCCAATTTTTTTGTTAGCAAATTAGTACTTCAGCACTGCACCAGCAGGACACCTACTAGGTTTTGATATTATCATGAATATCAGTAATGTCCACATTTTTATATTTATGCCATTCATTCCATTAAGTACCTCACCTTTCATGGGGAATGCACATTTTCTGGTTCTTGATTGTATGGGAACACAAGGCAGGTTAGCTGTGAAGATCACCTGAGTGCATGGATATATGAAAGCACTTGGGAAATCATAGATTATTTTGTAGATACTCTTCTGAGGAGCATTATTTCAATATTGCAGGAAAGGGTGTTTCCTGTGAGCCAGCAGATAGACTTGCACACCAAGATATCTACACTGCACGGACAAAGGCAGAGTCCGTTTCTTCACATGGAGAAACATGTTATATATGTGTTTACAAAGTCAATGAAAAGAGAAAAGCTGTAAAGTGAATTTTCTCTGGTTCAAAAATTTTCCCTATGTTCTGTTCTCAAAGGTCAACCAAATGAAGAAGTTGTTGTAATGTCTCTTTCTCATTAGCATGCACTCAAGGTCTTCCAACTATTAGTGGCATGCAGACATGGAGCAATCTGTGCCCGCATGCCACTAATAGATTGTTTGTCTAATAAGTCACATGCTAGGCTAGGGCAGTTCTCTGTTTTGTTACATTCCTTTTTATCTGTGGAGAAGCTGCATTTTAGCCAGCATCTTCTGCATGTGTGTCTTCATAATTAGGTTTCCCATAACCCTACTTCTTATCCTATACTGACTCACTAGTTATTTGTCTAGAATAAAAATTCACTTAGCTGAGATGATTTCCAGCAGAAAATATGCCCAAATCACTTGTACTGAAATAGAATTGTTAGTTCCAGAATAAGTAATGGACCTGCTTTCACGTTGGATTCTCTTAGTCCTTTCAATTTATAAGGAAATTCAAAATAAAGCCTGCTTTTTGACCTAAGACATAATAATCTGGCTAAGATGCTTTGTAAGTGTGCCCATCATGTTGTTGTTGTAGTAGTTAAGTGCCATTGAGTCGATTTCAACTGATAAAGATCCTGTATAGGGTTTCCAAGGAGCTCTGGTAGCTCTGAAAAATTCTGTCAGGTAACTTCCAGGATCATTTCTATCACCAAGGTCACATTTTCTGACTACTGAACCTTCCTCTTTGTTTCCAGTTTGGGTATTCCAATCACAAGTACTTATTAATGCATCTTGATTGCATGTGTGATCAATTTAAGACTGAAGAAGTCAGTAGAATTCTTCAGTTTCTTCATCATTGACTTTAGTAAAATAGAATAGCAGTCGTATTAACTGGTCTTCCTCATTCATGTATGGATAATACCCTATCACAGACAGCATTGGGCTCCAAGACAGATATTGAAATGCATTCTTTGAAGATTAATGTGATGTCATTCCTCTTCATTTTGTCACTCTGCCATAGTAAACTATAGTGTTGTTATTAGGTGGCATCAAGTCGGTACCAACTTATAGCAACCCTATGCACAACAGAGTGAAAACCTGCCGGGTCCTGAGACAACCTCACAAACTTTGATAAGCCTGAGCCCATTGCTTCTGCTACCATGTCAGTACATCTCATTCATGGAAGCAACAGTCAAGAAATCAAACGACTTACTGCATTGGGCAAATATGCAGCACAAGACCTCTTTAAAGTGTTGTACAGCAAATATGTCATTTTGAGGACTGATGTGTGCCTGACCCAAGCCATGATATTTTCAATAACCTCATATGCATGTGAAAGTTGGGCAGTGAATAAGGAAGACTGTAGAAGAATTGGTGCATTTGATTTATGGTGTTGATTTATGGAGGAGAATATTGAAAGTGCCATGGATTGCTAAAAGAACACATGATTCTGTGCTGGAAGAAGTACAGCTAGAGTTCTCCTTGAAAGCAGGATAGTCAGGTTTTGTCTCTTGTACTTCGGACATATTATCTGGAGGCACCAGTCCCTGGGGAAGGATATCATGTTTGGTAGAGTGGAGGGTTGGAGAGAAAGAGGAAGACCCCCCAGTGAGCTGGATTGGTATGGTAGAAGCATCAATGAATGTGCATTCCTTCCATCTTTTTTTTTTCTTATATTTTTACCTTCATTAATATTATAATTGTGTTCACCATAGACTGACCTCCTAGATCCTCTGTTCTGTTTTGTTCTGTTCTGGACTCTTCCATCTGTTGATTGAGCTTCACGTGATGTTGCCATGTATGTCAATCTCTGGTTGTTGTCTCTTCTTGTTGGTTCTCAGTCCAAAGAACTCCTGTTAGGATGTTTTGAAGCACTGGTTGGCTTTGACAAAGTCCCTTAGCTTCTAGTTAACCTAGAACATTTTTTTTTTTTTTTTACACCATCATATTTGATTGACAGCTTTACTGGGTAGACGATTCTTGGTTGGCAGTTTTTGTTGTTGTTTGGTTGTTTTTTTTTTTCTTTTAGGGTTTTATATATGTCTCCCCATTGCTTTCTTACCTGCCTGGTTTCTGCTGAGAGATCAGAGCTTAATCTTATTTGTTTGCCTTTGTACGTAACACTTCTCTCTTTTCACTTGCTGCTTTCAGGATTCTCTCCTTATCTTTGATTTCATAGACCTTGATTATGATATGTACTGGTGATTTTCTCTTGGGGCCTATGCTTCCTGGGGTTCGTTGAGCTACTTGAATGCTTATCTTTTCATTTTTCAGGATGTTAGGGAAATTTTCTTCCAGCACCTCTTCAACTGTTCCTAGTTCCTGTGGTCTCCGGTGATTCTTCCTGTTGTGCAATTCCAAAAACTTTCAAGTTATCCCGCTTCATGTTGTCCCACATGAATCTTAGACTTTGTTCAGATATTTTTATCCTTTTTTCTGCTTGCCCTTCTATCTTAGCAGTATTGAGAGTTTGTCTTCCAGCTCGCTGATCCTGGCTTCCATTATCTTCAGTTGTACTCCTTTGCCCTTTCATTATTATTAATCGTTTGGGCCTCTTTTTGCAGGTTTTGAATTGTTTCCAATGCTATTTCTATCTTATTCAATTGCTCCTGTAGCCTTCCATCTTCTTTTGATGCTTTCTGCATCATTCAATATTTTGTCTGTTGTTGTTAAGTGCCATTGAGTCCATTCCAACCCATAGCGACCCTTTATAGGGTTTCTGAGGAGCAGCTGATGAGCTTGAACCACTGACCTTGCAATTCAAATGGCTTTGCAGTCTGGCACATTAACCCACAGCGCCACACCAGGACTCCATTTTGCCCACAGAACCCTTCAATACAGCGAGTTGAGGCTTGAACTTTTTCTTTAGTTTCTTCAGCTTGAGAAATGTTGAGCGTATTCTTCCATTTTGGTTTCTAACTCCAGGTATTTGCACATTTCATTATGATATGTTACTTTGTCTTTTTGAACTGACCTTGAAATGTTTCTGTTCAGCATTTATACCTCCTCACTTCTTCCATTTGCTTTGGCATCTCTACATTGGAGAGCAAGTTTCAGAGTCTCTTCTGACATCCATTTTGGTCTTTTCCTTCTTTCTTGTCTTAATGACCTTTTGATTTCTTCCTATATGATGTTCTTGATGTCATCATACAACTCTTCTGGTTTTCGGTCTTTAGTGTCTAATGTCACAAATTAAACACTAATTCAGGTGGGATATGTTCAAGGTCATGTTTTGGCTCTTGTGGACTTGTTTTAATTTTCTTCAGCTTTAGCCAGAACTTGCATATGAACAATTGATGGTCTATTCCACAGTCTGCCCCTGACTTTATTTTGGCTGATGATAGGGAGCTTTTCCATCATCTCTTTCCACAGATATAGCCAATTTTATTTCTGTGTATTCCATCTGGTAAGGTCCATTATGTATAATCATCTTTTATGTTGTTGAAAAAGGTATTCACAATTTAGAGGGCATTCATCAGTCTTGCAAAATTTTATCATGCGATCTCCAGCATCATTTCTATCACCAAGGTCATATTTTCCTCTTTGTTTCCAACCTTTGCATTCCAATCCTCAGTAATTATCATTTCCTCTTGCTTGCATATTTGATCAATTTTAGACTGAAGAAATTGGTAGAATTCTTCAATTTTATCATCATTGGCTTTAGTGGTTGGTGGGTAAATTTGAATAATAATGGTTTTAATTGGTCTTCCTTAGATGCTTATGGCTATTACTCTATCACAAACAGCGTTGTACTTCAGGACAGATCTTGATGCGTTTTTTTGTTTGTTTGTTTGTTTTTTGATGATCTTTTTGATGATGAATGTGACATCATTTCTTTTCAGTTTGTCATTCCTGGCATAATAAACTAGGTTGTTGTCAGATTCAAAATGACCAATGTCCGTCCATTTCAGCTCACTAATGCCTAGGATATCCATTTTTATGTGTTCCATTTCACTTTTGGCAACTTTCAATCTTCCTAGATTCATACTTCATATAATGCATGTTCCAATTATTAATGGATGTCAGCCTCTGTTTTTCTTCATTTTGAGTTGTGTCTCATCAGCATATGAAGGTCATGATGGCTTTACTCCTTTCACATCATAGTCAACTCTACTTTGAGGAGGCATCTCTCACTCAGTTGCATTTTGAGTGCATTCCAACCTGAGGAGCTCATCCTCTGGCACTATATCTGACAACAGTCTGGTGCTGTATTTCAGGTTTCAGTATTCAATACTCTGGTGCTGACAGTATTTCCACTGCTATTCATGAGGTTTTCAGCGACGAAATATTCAGAAGTAGTCCATCTCTCCTTCTTCCTAGTCTGTCTTTGTCTGGAAGCTCATCTGAAATCTGTCCACCATGAGTGACCCTGCTGGTATTTAAAATACCAGTGGCATAGCTTCCAGAATCTCAGCAACACATAAGCCACCACAGTATGACAAAATGACAGACAAGTGGTGGTAGTAAATGTATGATTGTCCCATTCTAAATGGTCCATACCAGTACATTTTTGCTCACGATAGTAGTGGTGGTGGTGTGCCACTGCCTCAGTTGTGACTCATAGCAACCCTGTATAGTGTTTCTAAGACTGTAAGTGTTATGGGAGCAGAAAGCCTCATCTTTTTTCCTCAGAGTGACTGGTCAATTGAAACTACTGACCTTGTAGCTAGCAGCACAGCTCATTATCCACTATTCTACCAGGACTCCCTTTTCAGCTCACTAATGCCTAGGGTATTGATCTCTATGTGTTACATTTCATTTTTGACAAGTTAACATTTTCCTGGATTCAGACTTCATAAAATTCCATTTTCAGAGTATTAATGGATGTTTGCAACTGTTTCTTCTTATTTTGAGTTGCGCCCCATCATCAAATCAAGTCCTGGACACTTTGCTTCATCTAAGTCACTGAGGCCAACTCTAATTCAAGGAAACAGCTCTTCCCCTAAGTATTATGTCTTCCAACCTGAGGGGTTAATCTTCTGGCAGTATATCAAACAGTGTTCCACTGCTATTCATAAAGTTTTCAGTGGCTAACCTCTCAAAAGTACTCTATCTCTCCATCTTCTTTGTTTTAATCAGAAACATGTCCATCATGAGTGATCCTGTGGATATTTAAAATACTACTGACATAGCTTCCAATCTCACAGCAACACACAAGTCACCACAGTACAATGATGGATGAGTAGTGGCTGATATGCTATAAAAGTTACCATTAATAAGGATTTGCAAATTCAAGAGACTCAGATAAATCCCATTCTTCCATTATCTCATTTCATCAGTACTATAGCACTGGACCCTGCAAGGTCGGTTTGAACCAAAAGGTTGGCAGTTCAAACCAACCAGGAGGTCCTTGGAATCCCTTTATAGGGTCACTATGAGTCAGAACTGACTTGACGGCACTTAACAACAACAACAACAACAACATATCCTAAATAAGTAAGCATTGTCATCCACTAACAGGGTGGTGATCTCTGAAAGGAGCTCCCAAGTGTGAGTGTTATGTTAACAGTGACAGAGCCAGAACTCAGGATCTTTTTGACTCTAAGATATGAGTTGGTAGTGACCACATTGTGCTGTCCCTAGCAATGTCATATCATCTCTGTGCCTTACCAGTCACACCCAGGTGTGTGGCTGTGGTGTAGTGAGTTGTCTAACGCCTTTCTAGTCATAGTTTGTAGCTTCTACAAAACAATGTTTCTCCCCTCTGGGTCTGAGTTGAAGAAGGTAGGAGAAGTTCCTGATAGGATGACATGATTCAGCTGTGGATACTAGCAGAGTTCATTGTAATTGTAAAAACTTGAAACTCTAACATGGGTATAAAATGAACCATCTCAGAAGCAGGAAAGGGATCTCACTACCATCAAGGAAAATGAGACAGGAGTGAAGCATGTCCTTTGGACCCTGAGATCCCTGCACATTGAACTATCTTGACCCATGAACAGAATGCTGTGGCACTAGAGGTGTGGCAGAGGAAAAGCAGCAGCAGAACCAAGGGCCAAAACTTGAGACCTGGCACAAGGAAAATAGAATGACTTTGGACAGGAGGCTTCCTTGTAGAGTTGAGGTGCCTCCAGGCACTTAAGTTGAGGAGCTAGATTAGATGATCCTTGAAGTTAGAGCCAAGTGGTGTATCTCTGGATATTTATGAGCAACTGACTGTAACAACTGTGCTTTTCTGGTTCCTGTAATGTAACCTGTTAATATCCTGAATAAACCCCATAACTGTGAGTTCTGTGTTGTCATTGCAACAAATTATAGAACCTAACAGAGAAGCAGAGAATGTTATGGGAAGAACAGTTAGTGCTTCATATTTTGCAGTGGCCCATTCCTTCTTCATTGGTTTCAATTAAGTAGAGATCTTTATCTCATCCTCAAGTGCTCAACATCTGCCCACCAACACATGGTATTGTTTTAAATACTGAGTGACAATCAGAGCAGCTAATCCCAGGTTGTTGTTGTTGTTGTCAGGTGCCATCGAGTCGGAACCAACTCATAGCGACCCCATGTACAGCAGAACGAAACAATGTCCGATCCTCGGCCAACCTCACTACTGCTGCCACACTTGATGCCATTAATGATGCCACCTGGCTGATCCATCTCGTTGGGGGTCTTCCTCTTTTTCTCTGACCCTCCACCCTACCCAGCATGACATCCTTCTCCAACGATTGTTAGATCCCAGGTTAGATGATAGAAAACGACACCTGCCTCCACCAGAAATTCAAAGGGCATTTTTACTACTTCTGTCTTTATTTATCTACACCTGGTTCTTCTGCATAGAGTACAAAATGGGCAAAGATGCTCAGGACCAAATTTAGCTCCATTGCACTTTCTGAGGTTTTGACAGGCATTGAGAATTGGGCCTGTTTTTCTCAACCCTGAATTCTAGAATTCTCCCTCTGTGTGTCAGGAGAGACGATAATTTAGTCATCCCTCTTTCCTCTTCTCTGTTGGAAGAAATAATAACCACAGCACAGGAAAAAAAGCTTTTTTATTCATTGTGTCCAGGTTTAGAAAACTCTCTGTCAATCAGAGATTTTATTTGCAGTAGAATCCAGTCTTCAAATGAGATGTTATAAGGTGAGATTTTTTTCAGCTATCTTTCCAGGTAACTCAGGAAAACTTCTATCCTCTGGAAGGGAATTGTCCCCTCTCCCTAATGATTGCCCCCTCCTACCCCCACTGCAAAGGAGGAGTGTTTGAAACCAGTGATTTGGATAACTCAATGGGTTACTCTGAAGTCAACGTGAAGGTTTGGCTGGTACCTCCAATGGACTCTGAACGTCACACATGTACTCAGGCTACTCCCATTGCCTGTAATGCCATTCCATCCTGGTAAACTTCTGCTTGAATTCAGGAACTCCCATGAAGTGCTGGTGTGGCGCTTTGGGTTGATGTACTGGACTGCAAGGTCAGTTTGAACTGCAGGGTAGGCAGTTCAAGCTCTCCAACCACTCCTTGGAAACCTTATAATGGATCACTATAGGTCAGAACTGACTCTACAGCACTTCACAACAACAACAAATGGAGTAAAAGATGAGTCCTTCTTCATCCTTGCTTTCATACACCCTGCTTAACACATTTCACCAAATGCTATGACCACTACTATTCATGACATTCCCACTATTTAACTGGATTTTTTTTTTTTTACTATGAACACTTCATCTCATCCCACTCCATATCCTTCACACTTGGCAGAGTGTGAAGCACAGCACAGGCTAAATCAAATTATATTTATTTGATTGGAAATTTTCATGAAAACAAGAGCACAGGCTGAAAGGTAAGTGTTAAATTTGGCACTGATTTATTTCCCCTTCAATTTAAGAGTCGATGACAAAACATTCATGAAAAAAAAAATGGGATTAAAAGATAAAAATGAAGGATATAAACTTTATTTCTCAACATAAGCTCCATCAAGGTCAAAACTCTCCTATATTACTGCGAAGACAGGCCCTTTTCCACAAAGGACAGTCTGCCCTGTGCCCTGCTGCCCTGTAATTTTCCAGCAAAATGGATGAAATTCTCCTAACTTCAAGGGTTACAGAAACATTATAAAATCTTCAGCATGTGAAACCATTCGACATTGCAATACACTTCAGTCTTGTCAGCATTTCAGAAGCCATTCTGTCATGTGTTCACATGGACGTACAGCTAGTGTTTGACTCATGCAAGCTGTAGAGGGATCTCTTTTTAATATCCTTTACCATTAAAGCATGTAGAGTTTTATTTTCAGGACAGGATCCACCTCATCAACAGACTGAGCGAAGAAGCATCAGCAGGAAAATGGAGAGAATCGTGAGAGGAAAGCAGTTACTTCAATTTCCCGGTAAATGAGTCATTTACAGTGAAATTCATTGTGACAGAATGAACTCAGAAAACACTCCCACAGATAGAGTGCTGTGTTCTGGATCTGCTTGCTGTTTGGAGAGCAAGAATTCAGAAGAAAGGTGGAGATAGAACCATATGTCGGACATGAGCAGAACAGGAAGAGAAACATCTGGATACTCCAAGTTACTTTAAATGAGTTGTGAACTGATTCCCTTTCTGTGGCATTTTGCCTTGAATCATTGGATAAATAGCTGGCAAGACATTCTGCCTAAACACTGAGTTTTGCCCTAGTATTCTACCTGTGAGGGTCTGTTACATTTCCTGAAAAGATGGTAAACAACTTGTGGTTTGGTAGTTTTTGTCAGACCCTATGCTTGGTATCCTGGTATGGCACTGTAGGAGAAGCATTGGACTGAAAGGTGGTTTGAACTGCAAGACTGGCATCTCAAACTCACCACTTGCTACTTACAAACCCTATACAGCATCACTATGAGTTGGAACGGCACTTAACAACAACAACATATGCTTGGTATGGAGTCCTGGTGTGGCATCTGTAGGATAAGCACTGGACTGCTAACCACAAGGTTGGTAGTTCAAACCCATCAGCCTATCCTTGGAAACCATGGGTCACCAAGACTCAGAACTGACTGGATGGCACAACAGTAACAATGGCTGGTATGCACCCTGCAGGGATTGGTCAATGGAGGTGCATGTAACTTACTATGCTACATATCTACCCAATGGAATTGGTCAGTCTGTGTGAGGGGAGGGCTTTTTTCTTGAAACTAACAAGGACTTGTGTATATAAGTATATATAAGCATATATACACAGTCAATCCTGTCTGTTTTTCAGACAGGAAGAAGCAGAAGGAAGAAGAAAATCAGAGAGAACAAGGAGGCAAGGAACCCCCTAAAAGAGTTGTAACATGGATCAAAGGCTATAACACTGAAGATACCAAGAGTCTTATAAGAGGGTCAGTAGCAGAGTAAGGTGGTGACAGATGATGGGGCCAAGAAGAGACTGCCCTAAGGGGGATGAGAAAAATCTTGTCCTCAGGGGGACAAGAATTGCTCTGTACAGCCAAGAGGATCTGAGAGAGCGGTCATGCATTGAACAAGGGAACTTTGCCTATATACTTCCTAATTCTGCTTCCATGATATACCTTTTTCCTTAATAAATCTTTTAACTGTAAACAGGGTCTGTGAGTTCTGTGTGGCCACTGCAATGGATTATCAACCCCAGAAGATAAGTAAAGTACCATGGAAGGGGTGGCTGCTGTCAGAATTGCTAAAACAGTTAGAGAGTAAAGGCACGTCTTACCTCCACCTCTTGGAGATAGATCTGGATGATCTTCATTCCCATTAACACCCCTGGAGTTAGGTTCTGACACTACTGCTACTACCACCACCATTTAATATTTGTTGTTGTTGTTGTTGTTGTTGTTGTTGTTAGGTGCCAACGAGTCGTTACTGATTCATAGCAACCCCTATGCACAGCAGAACAAAACACTGCCCGATCCTGGGCATACCTCACTATTGTTGCCATGGTTGAGTCCATCAATGCTGCCACTTGGCGAATCCATCTTGTTGGGGGTCTTCCTTTTTTTCTCTGACCCTCCACCCAACCAAATATGATATCCTTCTCCAGAGACTGGTCCCTCCTAACAATATGTCTGAAGTATGAGAGATGAAGTTTGACCATCCTGGCCTCCAAGGAGCACTCTGGCTTCACTTCTTCCAACATGGATCTGTTTGTTCTTTTGGCAGCACATGGCACTTTCAATATTCTCCTCCAACACCATAGCTCAAAAGTATCAATTCTTCTACGGTCTTCTTTATTCACTGTCCAGCTGTCGCATGCATATGAAGTGATTGAAAATATCATGGCTTGGGTCAGGAGCACCTTAGTCCTCAAGCTGACATCTTTGTTCTTCAACACTTTAAAAAGGTCTTGTGCAACAGATTTGCCTAATGCAATACGTTGTTTGATTTCTTGACTGCTGCTTCCATGAGTGTTGATAGTTGATCCAAGAAGAATGAAGTCCTTGACAACTTCAATCTTCTCTCTTAAACATTCTTAATCAGAATGTTTCATTCTGCTGTGCACAGGGTAGTTATCAGTAGGTACCGACTAGATGGCACCTAACAACAACAGAACCCAGGTAATCAAAGCAGCCCCTCTCTGCCCTGACTCTAAAGCTCCAAAGACGTGGCCACCTTTGTGTGGGTGAATCAGCCTGGGCGGCACAATGGAGCTGGGCTGTGGGATAAAGAAACCCTTGCCATCCTCATGCCTGCCCTGCCTGATTGACAGCTAGTACTGTGTATTTGCAGCCTGTCAGATTTTATAGGGAATAAGGTCTATTTATTCTCAGAAAGATGTTTGAGATAGTCTGGAAAACAGATAAAGGAGGGAGGAGGAAAAAAAAAAAAAAAAACTCCTTAATTATGGCTGACCTACTAAGCCTGATGGATTTCCTGTCGAATAACTCACAGTCTGCTGGCTATTCCAGCTCCAGCAGTTAGGCTGGGCATTTCTGGATTTCTGGTCGTGCTTCCATGCTTCTTGTCTGCTATAAGACACCAAAGAGGTGCTACATCTGGGAGATTCATGGGGCTCTGAGCAGAGCAGCTGGCAGAGACAAAGGGCAGCAGATTGCAGAGAGACAGGGAAAGGGGAAGCCTCCCTGAACTAGCCTCACCTCACACTAGACAAGCTCCAAATACCCTGAGGAACAGCCCCAACGGACATGGCTGAGTCAGACAAGGCCTGCTGTGCTCAGGGCATCCTGTCATAATCCAGCTCCGATCTCCATGACCCACAGGGATGCTGGGAGCACTGCCGCCTGTCTTTCTGAACAGGGAATGCCCAAGTATAATAGCAGGTGGAGAAAGAACATTGTGGCGGTAGTAAGCTTTTTCTATCACCACTGTTTTCCTCATCTTCCTCTACACACGTGAGCACATTGTGGCTTTCATGGGTCAAGAAAACAAGCACAGACTTCTAAATAGGGACACATAGTAGTATTGGGTTAAGAGTTGGGCTGCTAACCACAAGGTCAATAATTCAAATCTACCAGACATTCCACAAGAAAAAGACAAGGATTTCTGCTCCCATAGAGATTTACAGCCCAGGAAACCCTATACAGGGTTGTTATGAGTCAGAACTGACTCCAGGGCACACAACCACCACCACCACCATTCTTCTCCTTGAATGACAGCAGATAAGGAAAACTGTAGAAGAATTGATATATTTGAATTAGGGTGTTGGTGATGAATATTAAATATACCTTGGATAAAGAACCCTGGTGGTGCTGTGAGATAAGCACTGGGCTGCTTACCACACGGTAGGCAGTTCAAACCCATCAACCACTCTGAGGGAGAATGGTACGTCTGTCTGTTCCCATAAAGATTTACAGTCTAATGAGTCATAAGGAGAAGTTCTACTTTATCTAATATGGTCACTATGAGTCAGAATGAATTCACTAGCAAGGGAGTTGCTTTGGATTGATTGATCAGAGAGGTGAACAAATCTGTCTTGGAAGAAAAATCAGAATGCTCCTTATGAGCACTGATGGTGCAATTTGGTCTCATGTACATTGGACCAGTCCCTGAAGAAGGACATCTTGCTTGGTAAAGTAGAGGCCAGTGAAAAAAAGGAAGACCCTCAAGGAGACAAAACAATGGGCTCAAACAGAACAATGGAGAGGATGGTGCAGAATTGGACAGGCATCATTCTGTTGTACATAAGGTCGCTTTGAATCAAAACCAACTTGACGGTATCTAACAACTTTCTCCTCTGAAGAACCCTGCCGATCCAGTGGGTAAGTGCTCAGTAGCCATTTGAACACACGGCACTGTGGGGTAATGCACTGGACTGCAAAGTAGGTTTGAATCACAGGGACAGCTGTTCAAGCTTACCAGCTTCTCCTCAGAAACTTTGTACAGGATCGCTATGGGTCAGAACTGACTCTATGGCACTTAACAACAACAACAAACAACTCCATGGGAGAAAGGCATAGCAGTCTGTTTCTGTAAAGACTTTAGTGGTCTAAACTTTCTGGGGCTGTTCTATGAGTCAGAATCAACTCACTGACAGTGAGCTTTCTTCAGTTATTCTCTTCTATCTGCCCTTTTATTTCATGTCTTCATATAAAAGATATCATAACTTGAGACACCCACTTTCATTTTCTGGAAGAACAAAAGGGAACATTTATGTTAGAAATATGAATCGTGATAGGTTTATGTGAAACTAGCAGAAATGGGGAGCTCTTAGAATTAAAACAGTATTTGATTTGGGGTGAAATAAATTAAAGCTATTCTAAAATGTGTGCATACTCACAGAATGGCTCCAAGTTCATGAAAATAGTAGACAGGTTTGTGAGCCGGTATCTTTGTTTAATTTCAACTCTAGGAAATATAGATTTTCAAGTTTATGTAAAAAGCAGATGTATGTTCAGGAAAGTTTGGGGTCCAGGTATTAATCAATGCCTTTATGGCAGCCCCCAACACAGCACTTTCCACAGCTACTTAGGTATCTGTGAGGACACACTGTTGTTAGTACTGTAGAGCCAGTTTTAACTTATAGTGAGTGACCCTTTACACTAAAGGAGGAAACACTACCCGATCCTGTGCCACCCCTACAAGTGTTGCTCTGTTGGATCCCATAGTCACAGCCACTGTGTGAATCCATCTCATTAAGGTTCTTCCACATTTGTGTTGCTCCTCTGGTTAGCAAGCAGGATGTCCATCTCCAGGGACCGGCCCCTCCTGGAAAACATGTCCAAGTATCTAAATGAGGTTTTGCCACCCTTGCTTCTAAGAAGCATCCTGTCTGTACTTCCTCCAAGACAAATTTGTTCATTTTTCAAGCGCCTTTGGTAAAGTCATAGGGACACATAAAATATGAAAACTGAAGGTACATTCCAAAATATGCAAACAAACAAAAGGAACACTAGCAATTAATCAGTGAATCCCTAGTCTGAACCAGAGAGTTTTCTATTAATTCTGAAGAGAATGAAAATTGATGAAGGAAAAATTAAGTCAGTGACCAGTGCTTGCTTTGCTGATGGCAATAAATGGCCTGTCCTTTGGGAGGACAAAGTTGCCTGCCTTTTCTGTCCCATTCAGAAGCAGAAAGTTGGCACCAGCAGCTTCTGTACATTGGGAAGCTAAACCATTATACCTGTTCTGCTATTTGTCTTTTTACACCCATTGGGCTTCAGGAACAATCCAAGTTCCCAGAAAGCAGCGGGGCAGGTATGGATGAGCAACTGGATTCAAGGGTGTGTGGTTTCTACACATAAACAGGTTTGGGCAAGGACAAAAGTAAGGGAGCTCTGTGTGTTTTCTTTAAAATTGTTTTAGTTGTGAAAACAAGAAATTTCCGAGGGAACAGTTAGATTGCATCTCCTAGGCCACTGGCTAGAGAAGGCTGTTGAGGGGTCAGTGGGTGCATGGCCAACATGGAGCTGTGCACTTCCTAACTCTAACAAACAGCGAATGTGACTTAACTCACAGCCAGCGTATCTTAGTTCTCTAACGCTACAGTAACAGAAATACCACAATTAGATGGCTTTAACAAACATAAACTTATTCTCCCACAGTTTAGGAGGCTATAAGTCTAAATTCAGAGTGCCAGCTCTAAGAAAAGAATTTCTCTTTCCACTTTGGAGAAAGGTTCTTGTCTGGTCAAAGCATCTATAGGCCCAGTATTCCTTGGAGATGTCCATACATCAATCTTCCCCTGACTCTAAGACAGTCACAGTGCAGGAACTCCTGATCCAATGGATACACTCCACTCCAGCTCTTCTACCTTGGTGGTAGTTATTGTTAAGTGCCATCAAGTCAATTTCAACCCATAGTGACCCTATATAGGGTTTTTAAGGAGCAGCTGGTGAGCTTGAACCACTGACCTTGCAGCTCAAACCTCCAAGTTCTGTTCCTTTTATATCTCAGAAAACTTGACTTAAGATACAACTGAATCCTGTAGATTGCATCTGGCCTCATTAATACAACACATGGGATCATTATATCAGCTCAGAGCAGATCACTTCAGATAACATCATGGGGAAAGTGCATTGTATTAGGTCTCATCATGGAGGTGAGAACTACATCTTAACTGCTGATCCCCTGAAAATCTTGACCCAGCCAAGTTGACACAAAACCTTAAAGATTGCAAAGGTTTCTTAAAGGATTTATGGATCTTAACTGCCTAAACCTATGTACACACAAACAAATGTCTTCTACTTATGCTTTCATCTTTATTTAATTTTGAAAGCAACATTCTGTTATACCTGGAGTCCTAGTGTAGCACTGTAGAATAAACACTGTATTTCTAACCACAAAGTTAGTGATTCAAACCCTGCTCACTGGAAACCCTAGACAAGGTTGCTATAGGTCAGAACTGACTCAATAGCAGTTAACAACAATAGTTGGAGCCTTGTTGGTACTGTAGGATAAGAACTATACTGCTAACTCTAACTGCAAGGTTGGCAATTCAAACTCAGTAGTCACTCTGAAGGAGTTAGATGAGGTTTTCTGCTTTTGTAAAGATTTACAGCCTTGGAAACCTTATACAGGATCACTATGAGTCAGAATTGACTCGATGGCAGTGAGTTTGGACCTCGTTATAGTTATATCTTAACTGTATATGTAAGACACTTTTAAGAAATCTGTGCAGCTTTTCAGATGTATAAAATAAAACATCTAAGTAAGAAATACTCTTTAGTTATAGTTTAATAGGCAGCATATTCTTCGTTCTCACCAGAATATAAATCAATGTAATAGCTTAAGAGTAATGGTCTCTAGATTCAGTGGCATGAGGTAACTCCTAGGATCCTTGAACAGCTTGTAATATAGGCATGCCATTTGTTGAAAGACATCAGAGAAAGCAGAAGTAATGGATCGTTGAAAGAGATGAAAAATTCCCATTCAATTTATGATGCTGCTACTAAATTGCTCTGGTATGAAAACCTACATTTGAGAGCAAAGAGAATAAGACTTCAGTTCACTTTAACTTATGTGATAGATACCAAAATTCTGAATAAAATACTTTACACCTAAGTCAATATAATGCTTAGAAACTATTGCCCTGTGACAAAGTAGAAATTTAAGGGTAATATAATGTTAGGAAATGCATAAAGATAATGAATTCTATCAAGAGGTTTAATAAGACACTTATAAAAAACTGTGACAAAATTAAAAGTCTAACTGAAAAACTTGGTAAAGCAGGAATTATAAGATACTTGCATCCTCTCTTAACTGACTATTATGAATAATGACTACTATTTAACATGCATTTTGAGCCTCTAGCCAATGTAGCAAAACATAAAACAAAATAAGAAATATAATTTTGGAAAAGTTGGGGACAATATAGCCAAAAAGAATATTTCATGTGTCCTGACAAATAGGAAGAGTGTAGGGAGGGTAAAGAAAGGAAGTAAAACACATATTTATTGTAAACTTACAATCTCTGAAATATACTATGCTAATAGTTTTAGATATGTTGGATCTATAATAAAAAAATGCACATACTATCTCTTTTTTTAAATTTATTGCCAACCATGTTCTCCTTCTCTCAGGTACTTTTTAATGGAATTCATTAATTTTTTACAACTACATTTAACAGCTAAACTAAAAGCTAAAAATATTAGCATAATAGGCTTAAGAAAATGCCTCAAGGCAAATGTAATTGGCAATAACACAGAATGTGTGTTATATAGGTAACAATAAATAATTATGTCATTGGACATTCCCAACAATCCTAATATTTAAAAAACTAAAAAACACTCTTAGGACATACAAAAAGATTCAGCTATGTAGCTGAAATTAATAGATCAAAAGCATTGTTACTGTTAGGTGCCATGGAGGTGGTTCCAGCTCACAGTGACCCTGTACACAACATAATGAAACACTGCCTTGTCCTGCTTTATCCTCACAATTGTTATGTTTGTGCCCATTGTAACCCCCACTGTGTCAATGTATCTCACTGAGGGTCTTCCTCTTTTCCATTGACTTTCAACTTTACCATGCATGCTATCCCTCTCCAGGGACTGGATGAAAGATACCTTTCTAATAAATTATCAGTCAACAAACAGCAAATATGATAGTTTTGTTTGTTTTTTAATTCCATTTGCAACAAAACAAAACAAACTCACTGACATCAAATCAGTTCCAACTGAAAGTGACACTCCAGGGCAGAGTAGAATTGCTCCATAGGGTTTCCAAGCCTGTAATCTTCAGGGAGTTCTGGTGTGGTGCTTTAAGTTAATGGGCTGGAATGCAAAGTTTGAACCACATGATCCATGGTTCAATCTTACAAGCTGCTCCTTGGAAACCCTAAACAGGGTCGCTATGAGTTGGAACTGATTCCTTGGCACTTAACAACAACAGCAACAGCAATCTTTAGGAAGCAGACGCCTGCTTCATCTCTTTCAATTAGCAGCCCAATGCTCAATCCACTGCACAACCAGGACTCTTTCCATTTAACTGTTGTTGTTGTTGGTAAGTGCCGTTGAGTCGGTTCCGACCCATAGCGACCCTGTACAGGGTTTCCGAGGGTGCAAATCCTTACGGGAGTAGAAAGCCTCATCTTTCTCCCGCGAAGCGGCTGGTAGTTTCGAACCGCTGACCTTAAGGTTCGCAGCCCGATTCGTAACCACTACGCTACCAGAGTTTAACTAGCAACATATAAAACACAATACCTCTGAACTATTGTTACTGTGTGCCATTGAGTCGGTTCCGATTCATAGCAACCATGTATAAGGTTTCCAAGGAGTGGGTTTTGGGGTTGGATCACCAACCTTGTGGTTAGAAGTCCAATGCTTATCCTTCAATTCCATGCCAGGACTCCATGCCTCTGAATAAGCAAAAGAAAAATTTATTTAGAAACCTCTACTTAAAACTATAAAATTTTAATGAGAAGTTTAAAAATATTTGAATAAAAAGGGCAACATACAGTGATAGTTAATGGGATGGCAATATATTGGAGGAATAAAAATTATTCTGAAAACTAATTTATACATTAACTTAATACCAATCAAAATCCAATAGGAGTTCTAGAGACAGTACCAGAATGGTTATCAAGCTGATACAGAAAAATTCACCTGTAAGAATGTTGTTGTTGTTGCTGTTAAGTGTTGTCGAGTCAATTACGACCCTTAGAGACCCTGTATAGGGTTTCCGAGGAGCAGCTGGTGAGCTTGAACCACCGACCTTGCAGTTCAAACAGCTTTGCAGTCTGACACATTAACCCACAGCACCATATAGCTAATAACGAAGAATGCTTTAAAAGGTAAATGATAAGAAGGAAAGTTCTCTACCTCATGTCAGGTATTTTACGACATTATAACAATTAAACACAAAATCACAGGTAGATAAAGACTATAAAATCAGTAGTTTAGAAGGGACTCAGTGGAAACGCATTTGTTTTGTTTTGTTTTTA